>NW_012116655.1:1151469-1210718 GCF_000951035.1 Colobus angolensis palliatus
CAGCCTGGGCGACAGAGTGAGACTCTGTCTCAAAAAAAAAAAAAATTGCATTTACATAGCTTTACAAAAATAGCATATGTTAAAACCAGAGGAGGCCGGGAGCAGTGGTGCATGTGTGTAATCTCAGCACTTTGGGAGGGCGAGGCGGGTAGATCACTTGAAATCAGGAGTTTGAGACTAGCTTGACCAACGTGGTTAAACCCCATCTCTACTAAAAATAGAAAAAATTTAGCCGGGTATGGTAGCGTGCTCCTGTAGCCCCAGCTACTCAGGAGGTTGAGGTGGGAGAATCACTTGAACCCAGGGGGTGGGTGGTGGCAGAGGTTGCGGTGAGCTGAGATCCCACCACTGCACTCCATCCTGGGGGATAGAGCAGGACTCTCTCTCTCACAAACAAAAAAAACAAAACAAAAAACCAACCAAACAGAAACCATAGGATACGATCTGACTATAATAATATTTTTAAATGGGCAAAAAATTATTGAAAAATCATTAAATGGCTGGGCGCGATGGCTCACGCCTGTAATCCCAGCACTTTGGGAGGCTGAGGCAGGCGGATCACGAGGTCAGGAGATTGAGACCATCCTGGCTAACACAGTGAAACCCTGTCTCTACTAAAAATACAAAAAATTAGCCGGATGTGGTGGCGGACACCTGTAGTCCCAGCTACTCGGGAGGCTGAGGCGGGAGAATGGCGTGAACCCAGGAGGTGGAGCTTGCAGTGAGCTGAGCTCGTGCCACTGCACTCCAGCCTGGGCAACAGAGCGAGATTCCATCACACACAAAAAAAGAAAAATCATTAAACAACTGGAATAGCAGACTGAAAATGTGTATCTTTTTATGTCTATAATTAACTTCTTTTTGGCTAAGTTTTATACATTTCTTAAGCTGACTTTTTGTTTTGTTTTTCTGAGACAGGATCTCGCTCTATAGTCCAGGCTAGAATGCAGTGGTGCAATCTCAGTCACTGCAACCTCCATCCCCCGTGCTCAAGTGATTCTCTCACCTCAGCCTCCCCAGTAGCTGGGATTACAGATGTGTACTGCCACACCCCGCTAATTTTTGTATTTTTAGTAGAGATGGGGTTTCACCTTGTTGGTCAGGCTGGTCTTGGACTCCTGACCTCAAGTGCTCCACCTGCCTCAGCCTCCCAAAGTGCTGGGATTACAGGCATGAGCCACCATGCCTGGCCTCTTAAATTAATCTAATGGTAGAATCAACTTTTTTTCCATGTTATCTGGATAAAAGTTTAGATTCCCACAAATTTCACCCATTTCATTCTAAAGGTTGTGAATACATTGTTTAAAAAACCCAGTTTTTCTTTTTTGAGACAGGGTCTTGCTCTGTTGCCCAGGTTGGAGTGCAGTGGCATGATCTAGGCTCACAGCAATCTCCACCTCCCGGGTTCAAGTAATTCTCGTGCCTCAGCCTCCTGAGTAGCTGGGATTACAGGTAGATGCACGCCACCATGCCTGGCTAATTTTTGTATTTTCAGTAGAGACAGGGTTTCACCATGTTGGCCAGACTGGTCTTGAACTCCTGACTTCAAGTGATCCATCTGCCTCAGCCTCCCACAGTGCTGGGATTACAGGCATGAGCCACTGCGCCCAATCTAAAAATTCCAGTTTGTTATTTTAAATTTATTTAGCAGATCACAATCAGAATTTTAAAAAGTGAACAAGATAATCAAAGTGTATATAGTAAGGGTGCACTATTTTGTTAAATTTCAGGTTGTTAGTGTGTGTATATATTGGGTCATGATGTAAAATGCATTTTCTTTTTTAAGCAAAAGGTAAAATTTTATTGTAAATAAATCTATTAATAAGAGGGACAGGGATGGGGAATTACAGGACCTTGATTAATAAAAGCATCACCACCATCAGCACTTCTCATCGTCCCTTTAGTCCCTGAAGGCTTCTTTAACTGAGGCAGTGTACCTTAATTAGATTCTGGATGTAAAGTATTTCTTACAATGGCTTGTGTGTGAACAAGTAAAATCCAGATTTTTATGTGAAATACCGTAATTCTAAAATGCTGAAAACTGGCCAGGCGCGGTGGCTCACACCTGTAATCCCAGCACTGTGGGAGGCCAAGGCAGGCGATCACCCGAGGTCAGGAGTTCAAGACCAGTCTGGGCAACATGGTGAAACCCCATCTCTACTAAACACACACACACTAGCCAGGTGTGGTGGCACATGCCCGTAATCCCAGCTACTTGGGAGGCTGAGGCCCGAGAATCGCTTGAACTGGGGAGATGGAGGTTGCAGTGAGCTGAGATAGTGCTACTGCACTCCAGCCTGGGCAACAGAACAAGACTCTGTCTCAAAAAACAAAACAAAACAAAACAACCCCAAAAAATCCACTGTAATTCAAGAGGTAATGAGGCCCCAGCACTGTGTTGATGCCTTTAATCTCAGCAATTTGGGAGGCCAAGGTGGGAGGATTGCTTGAGCCCAGGAGTTTGACATCAGCCTTGCCCACACGAGGAAATCCCATCTCTACAAAAAACGCAAAATTAATTGGGTGTGGTGGTGCATGCCTGTAGTCCCAGCTAGTTGGGAGGCTGAGGTGGGAGAATCACTTCAGCCGAGGGGGCAGCGGCTGCAGTGAACCAAGATTGTGCCACTGCACTCTAACCTGGGTGACAGAGTGAGACCTGCTCAAAACAAAAAAAGCCCGGGGTGGTGGCTCACGCCTGTAATCCCAGCACTGTGGGAGGCCGAGGTGGGCGGATCATGAGATGGAGACCATCCTGGCTAACACAGCGAAACCCCGTCTCTACTAAAAATACAAAAAATTAGCTGGGTGTGGTGGTGGGCCCCTGTAGTCCCAGCTACTTGGGAGGCTGAGGCAGGAGAATCGCTTGAACCCCAGAGGCGGAGGTTGCAGTGAGCCAAGATCACGCCAGTGCACTCCAGCCTGGGCGACAGAGCGAGACTGTGTCTCAAAAAAAAAAAAAGGAAGTAATGAAACTGAAATCAACCCACTCTAGAGCTGGAGGCTACTGCTCAGTTTGACTTTTGACCTGCATGCTTATTTTGCAGATGTCTCTCAACTAAACAAAATCTCATTACACAGCATGCAAAGGGTGATGCAAAAATAGTTTATTATGATATAGTTTATGTAAAGTTAGGTAGTATTTACAAAATAAAAATGATCAGCTACATCCAGGGAATCTAGCATGTCACACAAAGGAATAAATATTCTGACAAAGTAACACTTCAATTGTAGTGAATAGTTGATCACAAACTTTGTAAAAAAAAAAAAAAAAAGCCTCAAAAGTCCCCCCACAAAAAAGAGAGCAGCAGCTCGGCTAGTCAGGCTTTCTTGAGACACTGGCCTGACAGTGGATGGCCCACCCGACTCCAGGGCTCTACTTCTCAGAGCCGAGCGCTGCGCTGGAACCTGGGGAGGCGGTACTCATTCAGCCCTTTCTTCTGCACATGGCTTTTAGCCTGTTAAGCGTTACCATTTAGCATTAGGACAGAAATGAAATGCCAGTTGGAATTATATGAGCTGCTTCTTTTTATCATGTGACAGAACGTTTATCAGAACTGCTGGAATCACAAGCTGCGGCAGAGGTGACTGAAGCATTTCCACTTCGTTCACGTACAGTGCCCCAGCTTGGCACAGTATGTTTTGTCTTTGATAATGAATTGAGACATTGACCTTGACAGAAGGGCACAGTTGTGAGAAAAATCATTAAGAATTGTAATTACTGAGAAGCCACTTGGATGCTTTCTACCTTTATAAATATCACCCTAGGAAAACCACATGAAGTAATCCTTACACTTAACTGGTTTTGAATCCTAACAGTATGTCAGTAGATAAGTGGTTAATGCTAAAAGTAAATCCTAAAATCCTTTAAAATCCATTTTAATTGAAGCTTGTGATATAAACATAACACAGTAGTGAACTGAGTGTTCTTCACAATCTATTCCTAGCTGTCTATAAAACTAAGTATGTGACACCACTAACTTCTCGAGGGGGGTGGGGGGCGGGGAGTGACAGGCGTGACTGTGAGGCTGCAAGCGCTGTGTGTGTGTGTGTGTGTGTGTGGCTGCGCCTCCGAAACACTCTTTCCTCAGGTGGCCAAGCTGCGCCTGGGGAAGGCCCCCACTGAGGCCGTGCCCAAGGAACATGCTGTGTCCACCCCTTGGGACTTGGGCATCCTCCCAGGCCATCCTACAGTACTGGAGTCTCCATTTCTTAAGTATTCTGTGACTCAGTGTTTCCTTACCAATCTGACAAAAATATGTGTTGTAAAAAACAGCTGCATTGAAGTTCTGCAGCCTCCATGGAATTCTAGGATATGACCAAAGGGCTGGGGAATCCAAACAGCTCCGGTGCTCCACACAGAGCCCTGCCCAGTGAGTGGTCTTGAAGGTTCTCAGAAACTGCACATTTAGGCCTCGATCCTAGAACTGTGCCTTGAACCAAGTCTCCCTATGATAGCCTTAAATTACTGTGCAGAAGTCTGGTTAAGATGGCGCCATCATTTTCTTCATTTTCCTGATTTTCCTTGAGGACTCTGGCTCTACCAAGAACAGGCAATACAGAATTATTTCAATGAAACAATGTATGGATACAGGGCTATCGTTATTTTAGATATGGTATACTTTAAAACCATCTGTTAGATGACCAAATGTTTACAAAGATGCAGCAGTCATTAAAAACATTTCCTTATAATGCTGGGCGGGGTTCAACGGTGCAGTCAACCCTGTTCTCCCCATCTTAAAAAGGGGCGTCTAAGACTTTTTTAAAAACCCATACAAACTTTGTCACAAAAATCCCTGCAGTAACTTCTCAGTAATATTTACACTGCTTGCTCTGAATAATATACAGGTTATTTTGAAGAAAATAAACACAGCTGCTTTTAAATACAGAGAAATTGCAAGCTACACCAAGCATGCAGTAGCTTCAGTATTCACAAAGTATTGCATCCAAACACCTAAGGACTCGGACCCAAGACGTGTGCCGACGGAAACTTGTCCCATCTCTAGGGATGTCTAGTGTTGAGCTACTGACTCCCCTACCCTGCCAAGAGTCTTCTCTTTTGTTGAAAGATTTCAGAGAAGGGAGATGTCTTCTCTTCACAGAGAAGCAAGAATACTTGAAGCTCACAGTTCTGAAAAGAGCAAGAGAATGAACGGGTCTTGTCCCTGGCAGACAAAATTTGAGAGAATTGGTAATGTTCCTTTCCATACTGGGTTTATGCCAGGCTTTCCTTTTAAAGAGCCTACAGCTCAGCTTGGTTCTTACTGCCATCAGTTGTGGACACACACCCTTGCTGAAAACTGTTCGGCCCAAGTGTGTCAACACGAGAACTGTACAAGGGTACAAGGAACAGCCCCCTCTAAGGGGTGGCTGCAGAACAACCTGCCACAGCTGCTGTGCAAGGAAGAGCGCCCATCTCAGAACGCTCTGTTGCTTGGCATTGAGAACAGTGGTGGCCTTCACCTTTTGATGTGAAGATGACCTTTTATGGGATGAGAAATCTACTGAGTTCACATCTTTAAAGCGGGTGGTGGCATGGAGAGGCCTGGGAAGGGAAGGAGTATGCTTGTACATGGCCAACCTCCAAGCCTGAAGTGCGTGGAAAACCCACGTTCAGTTGCTGAGTATTTACCCACTGGAGACGCTCGCGCTGAGTGGGCTAGGAACCTCTCTTCAGAAGAATGCTGGAGGGCAGGAAAGCCCAGAAGATGAAAGGTGGGAAAACAGTGTGTAGATGCCTTAATTCTAAGGAGCTTTTTAATAAGCAAGTTACCAGCAGCTTTCTTCCCAAATCCTTTCAGAAATGGGGCTGTTTTGCCCGCACCGAGAACTTTCGCTTATTTCAGCTGAAAGGAGAAAACACAGGGCTGATGCCAGCTTGCAGGAAAGGGGAAACGAAACGTCTCTGGCCTGTGTCACCTCTTAGTGCTCCAACATGGACTTAGGGCAAGTTACAACCTGTTTAGAAAGCAAATTCCTTGTACATCAGACCTGTGACTCCCCTAACCAGGATTTTCATCTCACACCCTAAAATGAATGACATTCCCAGGAAAGTGAAGCTTTCTCATCAACATGACAAATTTTCTTTAAAATTTCAACATCAAATTCCTTCAAAGTATAGTATCATACATTTCCATTCTTTATAAAACTTTGGCAATACTTAATTTCTTTCTCCCTTAGTGACAATGGGGTCACAAGTTTTTTTTAAAAAAACTCTATCTTATAGGCCGGGCACAGTGGCTCACACCTGCAATCGCAGCAGCACTTTGGGAGGCTGAGGCAGGCAGATCACGAGGTCAGGAGATCGAGCCCATCCTGGCCAACATGGTGAAACCCCATCTCTATTAAAGATACAAAAAAAATTAGCCGGGCGTGGTGGCGGGTGCCTGTAGTCCCAGCTACTCGGGAGGCTGAGGCAGGAGAATGGCGTGAACCCAGGAGGCAGAGGTTGCAGTGAGCCGAGATTGTGCCACCACACTCCAGCCTGGGCAACAGAGCAAGACTCTGTCTCAAAACAAAAAACCAACAAAAAAAAGCAAAAAACAAACAATTCCCCAAAAAACACTATATTTTATAAAGGAAGGTCTTATAAATTCCAAGCTTCTTTAGGACCATGTTGAGCAAACTTTTTTTTTTCAGGAACAGTAAATGTTGATGTGTCACATTCTTTTCTAAGTGCAACTGTCTTAGAACTTAGGTAAGTCCGTGAATGAGTAGCTGGGAGAAATGGGTATGTGGCCAGCCACTAAGTCACCCAACGTACAAAGGAGCAGGGGGCAGCAGAGCTTCCCCTACACCCCAAATTAGGCTGCAGGTCATGTTCAAAGCCAAGTAGGCCAAATAGGATTACTTGTTTGTGTAGGGACCTGGCTGCCGACAGGGACCCCACACAGGGTGGCCTTGGCCTCCAGGGCCCTGCAAACACCTAGCGGGCTCTGGTGTGTTCCAGCTCCGTGGCACCCGGCAGCCTCCCAGGAGACGGCCAGGCAGGAGTGATGATCAGGATTGTGTTCAATTCTCAGCATGTTTCCATGTACCCAAAAGTTAAGAGTCCCATCTACCTCTGTAGTAAAACAAATGGTAGTAAACACATTCCATAAAAATGTTTTTCAAGCCATCAGTTTTGTTTCCGGCCTTATCTGTCGTATTCCTTTCAGGCACATTCTGAGATTCACAACTGTGTTCTTTAAACAGCCGAAATTCCCTCTTCCTGTATGGCTGCATGAGCTGGAGGGTCAGAGAGTGACAGGAGCTGGTGGCTGCTGCAGAAACAGGTTCTTCTGGGCCTTCCACATCACTAAGCAGGCTGTGGGGCCTTGCTCTCCATGCTCTTCTGCCTTCATACTTGCTGAATCTGAAGGCAAGATCCTCTCTGATGTTACCTCTTGTTCAATAAACCTACAAGTTCGTCATGCTGCTATCTCTAGTCACCCTGGGATGTTCACCGCATCACCCACTTAGCACAGGCCCATTATGACTCCCTGAAGCACAGGCTTCCAGCTCACAGGGCAGCGCACTGTCCGCCTCCACCCCTGCCCAATGATCCACTCGGACCTGGGAGGCTGTGGACAGTGCGTCCTCTGAAACGCTGGTCTCCGCACCTGCTTGGGGCTGGGGCACCATGTGTGGACAAAGAAACTGACCAGCAGAAAGTGACTATTCTGCACGTGCAGGTGTGCACACAAGGTAATTACGCACATGCCCGCAAAAACTCACACAAGCCTCGCTTTCCCATTCGTATGTGGGGCACAGCTTACAGGCTGGTGCTAGCATACTACACATAAATACATTTATAGGAAAATAATTAAAATGCTGAAGTCTTATCCATTTGAACATCTTCCTCATTGGTAAAGCTGGGAAAGCTCACTATTGTGTGGGTGGTGCCAAGGAGCAGCCTGAGACCCTGCCCGCAGCTGCCACTAAGACTTTCCTCTCCCCACACAGAAACCAGTTCTACTTCTTCACTGTTCTTCTTTCTTCTCTCTGGAATTCAGGGGCTAAATCCTTTCCAGGGTATTCGGATGCCTGCAGGAAGGAAACTGCAGAGAGGGCCCAGCCGTGTGCAGCACAATGCTCCCTGCTCAGTGTGGCAACAGTGGGGCAGCCGTCAACATCTGTGCTAGTGTTGCCATCTGGGCAAGTCTCTGTTCCTGGGGCATGTCTAGGTGGAACACGAAGAACATCGTCATCCTTTCTCGCCTGGTTCACTCCATCACAGGATGGAGCCCACCAGCAGGGAACCCAGACTTCCCTGAGCCACATGGTGGCTGTCCCTTGTGAGGGCTCTTCAGAAACGCCAGGGCAGGCCCAGGGCATTTTCAGGAGCTCTTAGCAAAGCAGCCTCAGTCCGTTTCCTGGCAATACCCTACACTAAACCAGCCCTGGGGGAGAGGCCTGTGGCAGGGAGGAATGCAGATGCCCAGCTGGCCTCTCTCTGACCCCTTACATACTGCAGTCATATTAGTTTTCTAGGATTCCTGAAGTCCAGCCTCAAGGGATACGTGATGGAAAAAAGTGAATCAAATGCTCTTTTGACCTACGGGCAAACTTGCTTTAATTTAAAGCACTGTGAGGGCTGAAGGCAGACAGATCCTGTCTCCAAGCATGGACTCTGCCCAGAACCCCCTGGAGGGCAGAAAGCAGGAAGCTGTCTGCAGAAGGGCCAGTGGGTCTGTCCCCAGGGGCAGCAGGGATGATCACGAAGGAAACTGTGCCAGGCAAGGCAGGTGGTGGACCTCAGAGAATGGCACGAAATCGTAGCACCCAGATAACAGGCAAAAACTCCTGTCTGGTCAGATCCTGACGCACACCAGGTCCCTGTCTGTCCTGGAGCATTCGTTGTGTCCCAGCAGTGTGCTGGAGACAACAATGGGGCTGTGGGGGACAGTGGGGTCCTGAACGTTCCTTCTGTATATTCCCATTGACACAGAAAGGTCATAGTGCATTTCTCAAAGCACTGCTAATCTAAATGGTCAGGGGGGTCTGATAAGTGTATCTATATTTGATATGGGGCCTTGCTCTGTTGCCCAGGCTGGAGTGCAGTGACACGATCATGGCTAATTGCAGCTTCAACCTTCTGGACCAAAGTGATCCTCCTACCTCAGCCTCCTGAGTAGCTGGGACTACAGCTGCGCAACTGTGCCACCTCAGAGAAGTAGATTTTAAAACAAACTCAATTTTCTCTTGCTGTTAACAACACTGAAGACTAGTAGCAGAGGAGTAAAAGTGTGGGTTAAGAGCCTTAAAAACTTGTCGAAAGTGCTCAATGCCAGTGGAGAGCACTTAGTTATTCCAGTGAGAAGAGAGCACCTAAATCTGGGTCTTAAAACACATGAAAACTCCAGGCCTTTCTCCCAGCCTTTCTGCACATTGGGGGCGGGGCCAGAGCTCCACAGATGGCCATGCTCATGACTTCATCTAGAAACTGAGCAACAGGATTTCTAGATTTCTACGCCCAAAGCATCCACGCACCCACAGAGACCATCACACCAACTCAAGCATGAATACAAAGTGAAAGCATGTTCTTGGCATGAAAACCATCTGCTCACACCCCACCTTGCTCCTAAAGTAGCAGAATCTATTCCACCAGCCAGGGGTTTATACTCCTTATCTTAATGGAATTAATGCTTTTCATGGGGCCATAATAGAGACTCCAATTTAGGAGATTTTCAAGAATTGTTGTAGAATGTTTCGTGGTAGTTAAAAAGGTCTTCCTCAAACTGTCAGAAAAAGCAAAACTGGTAGTATAGGTTTACTTTAACCAGGCTCTTTTAAAAGTAAATGTTGCAAGATAGGTTTCCAGAGCGCAGACTAATTAAATGAGAGCTAAGATCAGAGTCTGAATACACACTAATGTGCTGTTCTCATCAGATTCTGACATCCTCTGTACTTTCTTCTTGACTTAACAGGGGTCTCCTCTCAACCTTTTCCAAAGCAATGTGATGGTTTCTTCTCCAAAAGTTAAAAAAAACCCAAACCCCCCAAACCTTCCCCAGCTTTGAATGATTCCTGGAGGGAATTCATTTTTTGCAATCAGAGTCTGAAACCTGGGCTGCAGGTCAACAATCTTGAGTAGTTATGAAAAGACCAGGGTTACTGGAGACCCAGAAAGGAACGAGCAGAGGAAGGAAGGAAGGAAGGAAGGAGAGGGGCCGGGGGTTTTGTGCAAGATTTAATAAAAAACAAACAAAAATAGGAATGGTTGCTTTCAACATTTTCCAGGTTGTGAAAGGTTTGCCACGATTCTCAGGGGTGTGGTTCTAAGCGGCATCAGTGGAACAGATACAAAATGCTGTCTTCCTCCCAGGCCGGAAGGCAGCGCACCTTCTCCTCTTAACAGCCAGACTAGCGGGTGAGGAGTCAATGCTATTACCCAGGCCAAAAGCTGGAGTGTCCGCATGGCTTTTTCTCTGACCAGTGGGGATTCCATCTACCTTGAGACATGCTGGCTGGGCCCCGTTTCCACACCAGCGCGTGGTGAGACAGGGTAGCTTATCAACAGGCTGCTGGGCCTTAATACTGACAGTGAGTGCAGCGGGTCACAGCCAGGAAGGGGACTAACACAGATGCCCTCCCAGTCCCCACTGCTGGCCTAATTTTAGAATACCACGGAAAAGAGCTTTGATGAAGACAATAGGAAGTCAACACAGCAGAGAGTGGTGTGGACAACCCAGAAGCCAGCCTCACACATTCCATGCCCACAGTTAACGATGACAACAACAGCAATAATAATAATAAAACAAAGGTACAGGTGAAAAGCAGCGCTCGGGGTGTGCTGCTGCAAGCTGGGGAAGGCGCGTGCTCAACTTGGATGGGACACAGCTAGTCTTTCTTCAAGTCCCTGGATTCAAAGAGCTTCAACCGTTCTTGCACCGTCAGGCCTTCCTTCAGACTCTGGGTAGAGACAAAGCAGGAGGAGAAAATAAACACACCGTTAGACCCCCTGCACTGGACCGGACCGGACCGGACCAGACCAGACCACTGGTGGAGCCGGCATCAGTCAGAGAGCCGGGTGCAGGTGCGGTTAGTGGGCATGCCAGGAGGAGAGGCCCCGGGAAATGCTGTTATTGGTGGAGGATGTTTTCTCCTTCAGAAAATTACTTGGATGAAAAAGGAAAAAAAAATCAGAGAGACAAGACCATGTGTTTAAGCAGCTAAATTCTGAGCTGAGGGCTCTTTAGACAAGCAGTGATCAGACGAATCCAGCCAGGGAAAACAGTGCAATGA
The DNA here is from genome assembly GCF_000951035.1 of Colobus angolensis palliatus. Classification (NCBI taxonomy): domain Eukaryota; kingdom Metazoa; phylum Chordata; class Mammalia; order Primates; family Cercopithecidae; genus Colobus; species Colobus angolensis. The sequence goes on from NW_012116655.1 coordinate 1,162,693, forward strand.
GCGAGGAGACTGCCCATCCCCGTGTCTTGTCTTGTGTGTGGATTTGTCCGCATCCAGCCCCGGAGAGACTCTTCACCTGACAGCCTCCGCTGAGGAGGACCAGATGCTCCAGGGCATCCCCAGTAGGATGGGGGTGCCGGGACAGGGCCTGGCTCCCACAGCGCCTCTGCAGCGCCCGCTGCCCTCAGACCCATTTCTGGCATTCCCTGATCAGAGGCCTGTGAGTGTTATGGGGATTTGGGAACACACCAATGTATACAGTAAGATTTTCAAAACATAAAACCAATACTCTGTTCACGTGGGATCTTGCTAAAGCTTAAATCTGTATATCCAGAGATGAATGAGATCTTACTAACTGGGGGACAGAATATTTTCCATCTCATTCTTACAGACTTTCTTCAATGATTCAATTTCTGAATAGGAAAAGGAAGAGCACTTTTCAGAGAATGACTGGAAATGAAGGGCATTCCAGTGCTGACTGGAAAGTGCCATGGCTCCTCACTCATCTCCCTCTTCACGCTAAGTGTCGCCATCAGACAGCCTCTGCCGACTCCCCACGGCTTACCCTTGCCAGAGCTGGTGTAGGTACAGGTTTTACTGAGAAATCAGAAGCTGAAGGGATGGTCTCTAGCTCAGGGTCTGCATGATTCTACCAGTTTCAACCAAAAACCTGAGCAACGTGAAACTGCAGGCTATACCCCATCTACTGGGGAGTCTCTAGCTTAGGCTCAGGCACACTCTGACACCGTCCTGGAGGCCCTGGTGTGATGGACTGGGGACTGAGCATGGGTTGGCCAGCTTGAGGCTCCCTCCAAAGCTCAAGGGAAGGGGGAGCTCCAGGGTCCCCCACCCCACCCAGCTCCACCCAGAACAGACCTGCTTGTTATATTCTGGAGCTGTGTGTCTGTGTAAATAAATAAACAATGTTATTTTTAAATAAAGGGTTCTGCTGCTAAGCATTTTAAAACTCACTGGTCCAGGTGAGCCTCACCTCAAGCAATTGTTACAGCTTGATAATTGTGTGTGTCTGAGAGGGTTTCTTTGGAAGCTTGCCACAGAGAGTGGGTGGGGGAATGGGGAGAAAATCCATCTCCCATTCTGAGCCCAGATGTGCTTCAACACCCATGCCTGCTCCTAGGTGCCCTTGGGGTCCCTCCCCACAGGGTGCAGGGATCTCACAGCAGTCAGTCTTGCAGAGGACCTGTGTAGACATCTGGTCACCACTAAAGGGGCTGGGGCCAAGCCAGGCAGGCAGCCCGAAGCCTAAGTGCTACTCAGAGGCACGCTCTGGAGCATGGCTGGGGGATGTCACTGTCATATCCCGGTTCCTGCTTGCTGGGGACTTTCTGTCAGGACTGTAGTGAGTTTGGACACTCCTAAGGCCTTGATTTGCTCCTTGCAGGCACTGCATGAGAAGCCCCAGAATTCTGCTACAGCAGGCCCAGGGGAGGGGAGCACCCTGACAGCCATAGCACCCAGCATGCTCGCTGCTGGCTCCTGCCCCAGTGACAAGGGCAGAGCTCAGGCTCGGGTGATGCTGGGCCTGCTACAATTCCAAGGGTGGGAAGTAAGCAAAACCCCCTACGCTATTCCCAAACTGGCTCCGGGAGGCTCTTTCTCTCTCTACGTCCTCTGGATTCTCTCCTGATGGCTGCTCAGCCCAAGGACCCCTGCACAGGTTCGGCTGCCATGCCTGGCCCTCGGGGCTCAGCCAGCTCCCTCTGGGGTTCATCTCCCCCTAGGCTGGTCTCTCCACTGAGTGCCTCCTGCAGCCCCGCATACTGAGTTGAGCACTAACACGGGGGCCCCTTAAGAACCCTGAGGGAAGCATTCTCTGGTCTCAATCCCAGAAAAGGCTGTGCTGCTCTTAAGCAACTTGCTGGCTTTGATTTTGTAGCAGCTGAAACTTGTGGTCCTTTTCAGTGAGACAGGACAGAAAAACAGAATAGAACGAAAGACACAGATCAGTGCACATCAGATGCCATATCAAAAACACCAATGAGAAGTATGGTTTCTGGGCAACTTCATTCCCATCTTCTTGAAGGGTTGGGTGGAGTTTTCAGATACAGTTGAGGAAAAGGATGACACCCACCCATGCCTGTGCCTCCTAATGTCTCCTGGGAGCGCCAACAATGCCCCATCCTGCCCCGTTGCACCGCAGACATCTGTGAAGTCCTTGGACTGGCCCTGCACTCCAAGGACTTTCTTATTACAGAAACCCAGCCAAGACAAACATCAACTTAAAAACACATCAGGAGGACCCCGTCCTGGGGTTTCTCTCCATCCTTTTCAGTCCTCCCTGGGGCCCAGTCTGCTCCCTCATCCCTGCTCTGGCTGGTTCCCAGCCACTGTGAGAGGCCCCCACCCACTCACTGCACACAGAGTTACTGTCAGGGGCCCGTGGGTGTCACACAGCCTCCCTGGAAAGGTCCTGTCAGTGACAGTTGGTCCTCTCCCCTGACTGTCACTTATAGGCATGGTCCAAAAGCCCAAATCACTAATAGTGAACTTCAAACTCCTTCAAGAAAAGCTCAAAGATACTAGCTAGAGTTTAGCCTCAAATAAGTAGTAGAATCTTCAGTAAGAAAACCATGAACCAAAAAACAAGTTTCCTTTTGCTAAACAAAATGTTCTTTATGTTTAAAGAAAAACACCCAAGCTAAGTTTTTAATCAAGCCTAAACCATATTTGGGTATAGGTGACTTAGGACTGTAGACAAATAAAACCAAACTGACCAGGCTTAAAACCCTCAACTCTTTAGCCAAGCCTCAGGCTGAAGTCCCTCGGCTGGCAGGGTGCTGTAGGCGTGCCTGAGGAAGGGCCAGCACAGGGAGGAAGACATGGTTCTTGCTTTCCTCCACGTTCTCATTCCGGAATGTATGAGATCAAGCCACTGAGCCAGCAACTACTCATTCTCAGGGTGTCTCCCACCATGGGCCCGCCCCCACCTCCTCTCTGGGATAGGGCCTTCCTTCAACGGCACCTAGTGAGAAGCTTTTGTTTTATTAAAAAAGAAAAAAAAAAAAAACTGGTAAATATTTTGCCCTTATTGCTTGTAGTTATCATGCTCTTCTGAACCATCTTCACCAAGCTCTAGTCCTGGTTTATCCATTCCTAGAACGACCAGCCTGTTAGCCTTGACAGAGGCCACTAAGTGGGTCACTAGGTGGGCGAGGCCTTTGGTGACGGCAGACTTCCCTTGCCAGTGTGGACATCTGTAAACTACCTCGTGACAGAGGGCAAGACAGGTGTCCCCTGAGAGGGTGGAGTGAGTTCAGCCGTTGTGCACAGATTATCCAACATGCATATGCTGATGGTGCCTGGCTCTCTGCCTGCCCACCAGGCTACAGGAGCGCCTCACTGCCAGGGTCATCTCTGTTAAGAGGTTAGAGTGCCAATTAACTCCCCAGAGCAGGTTAAAGAAACCTCACTTGGATTTGGTATGTTGGAGCAGGATGAATTGAAATAAAGTAACCATGACGCAGGCGTTTGCCATGGGGGTGTGAGCAGTGCATGCAGGCAGTGGGAGAGGCGGTTTACCTCCTGCATGGGCCGGGAAGCGGGTGCATTTCAGGTATCCCACGAGACCTGCTCAATTACGGACTGTCAGAGGAGAGAGCAGACATGAGACACACAACCAATCCCTCACACACGCGGTGCCGCTCCCACCTCCGCCCGCCCTCCTGTGCATGGCTGGCTCTGGACAGCACACTGAAGATGTACTGCTTCCTGGCTGGGGAAGGAGAGCAGGCAGCATCGTCTCCTGGAGGTGGCACCAGTGTCCCAACAGTGACGTGCAAGGAGCACCACAGACAGGCACAGCTGACAGCAGGCCAACACGAGTGGGGCTGGGTGAAACCCGGCCTCGAGGCAGGAGCCGATCATGCCAAGCACTGCTCTTCACAGCCCTGGCCTCTCAATGTCACTGCCAGGAGGTGGCTCCAAGACAGAGACAGAGCTCAAAGCCACCAGAACCAGCCCCCCAGCAGAGTGAGCTTGGCCTGGCTGAGTGCTGGGCCCTGGGGCTTTCGCAGCTGCGGCCCACAGGAGCACCCTTACTTCAGTCTGGGCTCCTCTCCCCAGTGTCCCTCAAGCCCTTCCCACCAGTGGGCTGGACCCCAGTCTCACCTTGGACCTGATGTTTCTGAGTTGCCGGGTGACACAGGATCTGTCTTTCTTCAAGAAGTCAGGGTTGCTTTTAGATTTCATTATATCTGAAGTATATAATGAAAACAAACAGACCTGTTATCTTTGCTTTCTAAAACCCTATGGAAGCAGACTGAATCCTGAAACATTTCCCAAGCTTCCTACTGCAGCATACTTAGGACACTTCCTTCAACAACTCTAAGGGAATTCAAAGCCAATAACCATGCAACATGCTAGATCTTTTCAGACCACCACAAAACACCAGCACAATGGGAGAATGTGTGTGTGGGGTCCTGCCAGGGCTTCCTGCACTGTGGCTGTAGCCCAGAACAGCATTCCCTCCAAAGCGACTTGGTCCTCTCACTCCGCTGTGGGACCTCAATGCTGAGCAGACCCCTACCCCCATTATCCACGATTCTCCACCTTCCTCCTGGTAGCACAGGACTGTCTAAAGCAAGATGGTAAGGCCAAGGCCTTCTCATCATCCACCCACCCAGACAGCAGTCCTTTAGGCTTCTTACAAATGTCTACTTAAATACCTGTAACACAAACATATATTGCGTCATATCACACATCCTGTGCATGTGTGAGATTTTTTGTTTTGTTTTCTCTATTTTTTTTTTTGTTTTTTGAGACGGAGTCTCTATCGCCGGGCTGCAATATAGTAGTGCGATTTCAGCTCACTGCAACCTCCACCTCCCGAGTTCAAGCGATTCTCCTGCCTCAGCCTCCTGAGTAGCTGGGACTACAGGTATGTGCCACCACGGAGAGCTAATTTTTGTATTTTTAGTAGAGATAGGGTTTCACCATGTTAGCCAGGCTAGTCTTGAACTCCTGACCTCGTGATCCGCCCGCCTCGACCTCCCAAAGAGCTGGGATTACAGGCGTGAGCCACCGTGCCCGGCCCTCTTATTTCTTTTAAGAGACAGATTATTGCTGTGTTGCCTGGGCTAGAATGTAGTGTCTATTCACACGTGTGATTCCACTACAGCTCACCACAGGCTTTTTTTTTTTTTGAGGCAGCGTCTCATTCTGTCACCCAGGCAGGAGTGCAGCAGTGCGATCATGGCTTACTGCCACTTCCACCTGCTGGGCTCAAGTGATCCTCCCACCTCAGCCTCCCAAGTAGCGCTGGGACTACAGGTGTATAAATGCCAGCAGTCCCAGCTAGTTTTTTTGTACAGACAGGGTTTTGCCATGTTGCCCAGGCTGGTCTTGAACTCTTGAGATCAAGTTTTGACCTGAGCCAGTTCACCCCTTCTTAGGCAACCTGGTGATCCCCTACTCCCAGGAGGTCACCATATTGATACCAAACTTAGTGTGGACACCTGAGCGACTTAGCTTTGTGCGTGACTGCCCAGAACTCCTGGGCTCAAGTGATCCTCCCACCTCAGCTTCCTGGGTAGCCAGGCCTACCACCAAGTCTGACTACTCAGGGTATTTATGGAAAAATGGAGTCTTCCTCCCAGCATCTGTCAGTACCACCGCACTCACTATTCCTTGCCTGACAGAAAAAAAGTTGATTTTTTTTTGCGGGGGTATTAGTGAGCTAGCACATCTTTTCCTGTTTGTGGGTCTTTATATAAAAATCAAGATGAAGGTCAAATGAAATTATGTATAATCTGGCCAGGTGCAGTGACTCACACCTGTAATCTCAGTACTCTGGGAGGCCAAGGTGGCTGGATCGCTTGAGCCCAGGAGTTTGAGATCAGTCTGGGCAAAGTGGTGAAACCCTGTCTCTACTAAAAATATAAAAATTAGCCAGGTGTCGTGGTACACGCCTGTAGTCCCAGCTACTGGGGAGGCTAAGGTGGGAGAATCCTTGAGCCCGGGAGGCGGAGGCTGCAGTGAAATCACGCCATTGCATTCCAACCTGGGCAACAGAGCAAGACCCAGTCTCAAAAAAAAATTACGTATGAGCTGAAAGTGCTTGATAAAATGTTAACTCTTTCATCCTCCCTGCCATCTATTTTTCAAAGGGTACCTAAATGTTTTCAGCCAAGAAAAAAAAAAGAGTCAGTCCTGCTGTTCATTTCAGAAAGCAGGGGGCTCCCTCCCATTCTCCACTCTATGGCCTTTTACAGATATTATAGTCAAATCCTAGGATCAAGCAGCTAGTGAGAGCTACTTCTGCCCAGTGGTTGAGTTCTTTAGAAAAACAAGACTTGTTATTACTTCAAAAATATTATGCTGATATTATGGGTTCTCCCTAGAGCAATCAGCACAGCATCCACTGCTGCGCTGGGGAGAGCAAGGCCTGTCTGGGGCACCTGTGTGAGGCTGGTGCTCCTGCTCCACTGGGATGCCTGGGTCTACAAGCATCACTGGGACTCTTCTGCTTCGAGTCAAGCACCGGGAAACCTCTATGACCAAACCCCCATAACCCCCCACAGCAATAGCCCAGAGGACATGACCCAAGGACACACCGTATCCGGACACCGTGGCACTGTCAGGGGACTTTTCCCCCAGCGCTTCCGTTGCAGCCTTGAGCTGCTCCTTCAACCTGCTGATGTCACAGTCAGCTTTAGCCTTCGCGATGCTGAGCTCTGTGTAGATGTCTTTGTACTTGTCACTTGCGTACTTCTTGTCCTTGGGAGTGAAATGACAGAGAATGGTAGTTACATCCAGGAAACAGGAGCATGCACAATGTGGCCTGTCTCCCTGGGGACTGAATACAGTGGGGAGGCTTGCTTTGGGCGGGAGAGGAGGCTTTACCTCTGTCTTCTAGAGGCAGAAAGTGGACAGAGAGGAAAAACCACGGTGCCTGAGGACACGGGCACAGCCATCAGGACGTGGAAGGATAATCTCCAGACCCGGTGAGTGCAGGAGGCAGTTCCGGGATTGCCCGACCAGCCTGGTGTGGCCCTGAGTGCCCAGGCCCCTCCCTTGTGGGCTTTAGCCTGGAAAACCCTCTCTGTGTCTGGGATTCCCTAGGTGACTGAGTGACCACCAATGATTCTGTCATCTCCCCTGATTCCAGGAGTCCCTGGAGGAGGCTGGTGAAAGCCAGGAGGTGGCTCAAATGGAAGTCAAGCCTTGCCTCACTTCACAGGCCTTTTCTCTGGAACATTCCTCCCAAAGGACACAAAGAGCACATACACACTGATGCTGGAGCCAAGCCAGGCAGGTTGCTCATGTCCATGTTCCCATAGCACCTGCCTGCAGACTGGTCTTTTAAGAGAACTTGATTTTGGAAAGTGCCTTCCTCACAAGAGTAAAATCTGCTTCAGAAGAACCCATGCTGAGACCCAGCCTGAGTTCAGGAGGCGCATGTCACCTAGAGCCTGTTCCCATACCCGCCCTCCTGCGGTGCGGTGACCTTACCCGCAGTGCCGTCTGCAGCTCATCCTTGAGGGAGCTAATTTCCTGTTTCAGGTACTGTATTTCTGATTCCTTTACCCGCAATAAGACCTAAAATGACAGAGAGATTAGGGACCAATATTCAGGAGCAAAGGAACCACCAGTCTCCAGAGCAGGGTGAAGCGTGCAGAGGGCTCTCCAATCACCAGTGAGCAGGGCAGCCCCGCAGTGCCCAATGTGGGGAAGCATCGTTTGAACACTGCTCACAGCTTCAGCCTCACATACAGAAACAGGAAGAGGAAAGAAACGGCCGTGACTCCTCCCAGTGCCAAGGACTCCCTCCTCAGCCTGGGGTGCTGTGAGCTAGACCTGCTTGTCTCCGGGGACCAAGCCCGCGAGAATCAGGAAATGTTACCACTGACACTTGTGTCAGACTCACTCAGCCTCTCCGGCCCGCCTTTTTGGTAAAGCACTCATTTAGTACAAGGCACAGGCACAGCAGACAGAGGCCCCACACCTGAACTTGTGGCAGAAGCTGATCACACCAAGCACTGCTCCCTCCCAGCCTTGGCCCCTCAGTGTCGCTGCCAGGAGGTGGCTCCACTACAGAGACGAAGCTCAAAGCCACCAGAACCGGCCCAACCGGATGAGCTCTGGCTGGCTGAGTGCTGAAATTTTAGCACATTTTAGGGTGAAATTTTAATTGAATGTGGAGAAATCTAAGTGCCTTCCTAAAAGGACACCCTATACTCCAGAATCCATCATTCTGACATAAAGCGAGCCTCCCTGACCTGAGCTGCAGCAGACACATGGCTACAGATCGTGTCCTTTTGAGTGCTCAGTGTTTGTGGCATGGCAGAAATGGAGACGAGTGGGTGGGGGGAGTGAGATGGGGTCAGGATCCCCACAGCCTCTCGAGGGCCCCGCTCGGCTAGTGGCTCTCATGCCACTTGGCAGCTCACCGCTCCTCGCCACCTCCGGGTGATTTGGATCTTCCTGGACCCTGCGACTCCTGCTGTCTCAGGTCTGTCCCTCCCACAACCCTGTAGGGGGCCATGCTGCACTCCCCTGGGGCTCCTGGGTGCAGAGCTGAGTCAGGCGCGGCCTGGCTCCTGATGGTACCTCTAGTTCATAGGCATCCTTGCCCTGTGCAAGGGGTGACCCAGTGGCCTCCCCACTGCCGTCCCCAGTCAGCAGCGTCCGTAACCGTGTGATCTCTGCAGCCAGGCGGTTGTTCAGCTCCTGGGGGACAGCAACACAACAGTGACACTCCAGAGCTGCCTGGGGCCAAGTCGCATGACACAACCCAGGAAGGCCATTTCCCTGGGTTCTTTGTGTATCTGTGGAACTGTGGAGGCGTGATCCAATCGATAATCCTTAATTCCTTTCTGTCACAATAACTAGTGTCAATCTGTTCCATGGCTGGTCCCATCTGAGCTCCTGTGGGGTCATCTTTAAGCCACAGCTGTAATGAGTGGACCCAGTCCTGCCTGAGGAGCCTCATACACAGCCCTGTGCAGCAGCCATACCCCTTGGGAAGGCCTCAGGTGAGGATGAGACTATGTGCCAAGTCCCAGGGGGTGTTTGTGCAGGGCGGGGTCGTAGAGGGCTGTTTAGTTTGGCGCCCACAGAAAAGCCAATATTGAACGAATCCTGACTCGAACCTTTCAATTAGCCAGGATTTAAATGCACCCCAATTAACTAAGGAGCAAGCAAATCTTTATTTTTATTATTTTTTTTTGAGACAGAGTCTCGCTCTGTCGCCCAGGCTGGAGTGCAGTGCCACGATCTCGGCTCACTGCAAGCTCCGCCTCCCGAGTTCACGCCATTCTCCTGCCTCAGCCTCCTGAGTAGCTAGGACTATAGGCGCCCGCCACCGCGCCCGGCTAATTTTTTGTATTTTTAGTAGAGATGGGGTTTCACCATATTAGCCAGGATGGTCTTGATCTCCTGATCTCGTGATCTGCCGGCCTTGGCCTCCCAAAGTGCTGGGATTACAGGCGTGAGCCACCACACCTGGCCAGAGCAAGCAAATATTAAGAAAAAAATCTGACAAAAATAAATGTGAGCAGTAAGCCTGACCCTGAACAGTGTCAGCTCAGTCCCTGAGGGACGGGATCCTGGAAGACTGGGATGACCCTGCCAGGCCCTGCCCAGAAACAGTGAGCCAGAGGTTCAGAGGAGCACAGAGAAGACACCAAGACACCCAAGAGTCTCGGAAAGGGTCAAAGCAAGAGTGACGTCATGAGTATGCCGGTGGTGCACGTGGCAGTACAGCCTTGCTCTAGCTATCCGTGGTGACGATTCTGACAACACAGATGGCCACGCTGGATGGCAGGGAGAAGCCTTGGGGCAGGTAACCACTCTGTGGCTCAGGGACCTTCACGCCACTTTGAGGGTGAGGCCTGGCTCTAGCACTGGCTCACCTGACTATGGGTCTACCTGACCTTGAGTGCCCCCGACTAACCTTGGGCTCACCTGGCTGCAGGCTCACCTGGTTGTGGGCATTGAGCTCCTGGTTCTCACGCTGGCACTGCCGCAGGGCCTGCCGCTCGGCCTCCAGCGCCTGGGCCAGGTGGGCATTCTCCAGGCACTTCTGAGAGTACTGCTCCGAGAGGACCTCCAGTTCCCGCTGCACCGACTGCAGCTCCTCCCTGGGGAGAGGGCAGCACTCACTCCTCTGCCTGCTTCAGGAACAGGTCTCTCAGAGGGCCAGTGTCCCTCCTTGACACCAGACACAGCCAAGCACAGGTCAAGCCTGCACAGCCTGTTGTCTTAATCAGCCTGAGTCATATAGAGCAAGGGATCCCTTACAGAGATGACCTCACCCTCACACCCCTCCCTGGTCCTTTCTCACAGTCTGACAGTCCTACAGCTAGCACTTCTCTGGGATGCCAGTCAGGACAGAATCCAGTCTGCGGCCACACAGACCTCCCATTTCTAGACTCTCTTCTGACTCAGAATTTGTTTTCAGTAAACCCACTTTTGAAGCCATCTGTGTCTGACAGCCAGGACCAGGCTCTACACAAGACTCAAAAAACCAAGCTTCCTGAGGCTGTTCTGCCATCCTGGATCCAGGAAGGCCATCTCTCATGCAGGTGAACCAGGGATGAGGGGCTTCCAGGTGAGCCACCCTGCTCTGACCGAGGTCAGCATGAGCCTCTACAGGGTGCCACTGACCACTGCCAGCTCCTGAGGCAGGACCCCTGGCTTCAGCTATACTACAAAGGCTCCTGGTAGAGCCTGAGTGCCGTGACGTTCATGGTGGCCAATCTGTGGGCTCTTGGCTGTGTCAATTCTACCAAGTGAAAAAAAGTCTACAGCAGTTATTCTGGTATTGTTCTATCCTTCTGCCTGTGCAGAGGGAATCAGCACATGTGTGGTTTTAAACCACAGTGCTAGTTCTCACTTCTGCCCGGTACGACTAAGCCCAGCTGCCTGGCTCCTGGTGGGCTAGCGGGGCAGCTGTTGAGGAACACATCTGGGCGGTTGCTGGGATCAGCCCTGGACAAAAGGGGAGTTTAAGATTTCATTTGTTGCATCTCGTTCTTGGCATTTCAAGAAACAGTCTCTCTGAACAGAGGAGGCCCCACTTGGGCCACATCCTGCACTGGACAGGAGGGCATCTGAGTTGCTCTCAGTGCACATGGGCCCCAGGCCCCAACTTTTGGAGGCCTCTGCAAAGACACAGGAAGGGCCCAGCTGTGGCCTGGCCAGCCACCTTCCAGAGGCCCTCCCAAGGGCAGATGGGCAGGCCCAGCCACTTACAGGTACTGGCGCCGCAGGGCCTCAACGTCCGAGTTGACACTGCTGATCTGGGACCGCTGGCTCTTCTCCAGCTCCCGCTCCATCTCCTCCCGGTGGGCATTCTTCATGGCTTCGATGGCTGCAGGCAAGGACATGGCTTCAGCACCAAGGGGTCATGCCCTTCCTGCCGGCAGGGGTGGGGGTGGGGAGCTCCATACAATGGAGTGGCACTTGCCACTGCTGATGCTTGCTTACTCAATCAGCAGTCGGATTTTGCATGACAGGCTGGGACCTCATGAACCAATTCTCTGAGGTGGGCGCGGGCTGGGAGAATTCTCCATGAACTCCCCCTGGAAGGAATGCACGTTTGGCTTTTTTTTTTTGGTGTTAGAAGAAAACCAAACTGATTAAATAAATGTCAATGTTAAATGCCAACGTGAATTTATAGAACAAGCAAGCTTTTGTGCTGGTGTATTTTATTCCTTGGAACTAAATTAACAAACCACTGAGGTGGCGATTACATAAATAGAAGGCAGCGCAAGGCACAGGGGACGTGCTTGTTTAGGGCCACCTGCTGGTGAGGCTACATATCCTCACGCTGAGGGCAGGGGCACTCTGGCCAGAGGTGGTCCCACATTGACAGGAGTCTGTCAGGGGGAAAGTCACTGGCTGGACTGACACTAGTCAGTCTACTTGTTGGGACGGGAAAGTCACAGATTGGGACAGCTCCTTGTGTGCAGCTGGCCACGATGGGGCTGTCAGGTTGAAGTGTGCGCTCTCAGCTTACAAACTCTCAAAAGGGACCTAAAATTGGCCTTTGCCTTAGAGTGAATAGTCAAAGAACCCTTCAACAATGAAGCTTACATCTCAGCCAAAAGGCAATTCAAAAGCAGCCATTCCTCTGAGTTGTGTGTCTGGCTCAAGAAAAGCTGGTCACCCACCCTGCCCTCAGAGTTACCCCACTCCCTACCTGAGATGGTGGCCGCTGTCTCCTCGGCCAGGAGGCGGTCTTTCTCCTCCCGAAGTTTCTCTAGCTCCCGCTGGTGCTGCCTCTGCAGATCTTCAATCTTCTTCTGGTGCGTTTCTTCCATTGCTGCAAACCCTCGCTCGCATGTGGCCTGCAAAATGCAAAAGGGGCTTCATCGACTTCTTTACCTCTAAGTTGGGGCCCTTTTTAGTAAATGAGCCAGGAATCCCACCCGGTCCAGGCCCAGCTGTGACTGGGCACTCACTGAGCGTGCTTCACCATGGGCCTCCTGAGCAGGATCCCTGGGGCTGTCTGGGGATTCTGTGATGCCATCAGAGCCTTCAAAAAAGGGTGTTTCTAGCCAACTCTACATCTTATTTCTGTGATAGTACTGTGCCCCATTTCTTCCTGGAAGAAGTTGGTATGGTGGGTTGGGAGAGGCTGCTATGAAATGGAAACCAGCCAATCCCGGACCTTCCTGCGTTGCTGCCAGGTGGGTCCCACAGGAAGGAGGGAGGAGAGAGCACGTGTGCAGGGGCTGGCTGCATCTGGTATGGAGGGACACAGTGAAAGGCCGGTAAAACAGGGATGAGGGACTTGTCTACTGGAGGGAACCAAGGCCATTCCACGTATAGGGAGTGGCCTGGCGGGCACCAGGCTGGGAACCTCTCAACCCACAGTGGGTTGGGGGCACACAGAGTCCACTTCTGGGAGCTGGGGGTTGGGCTCTGCCATTAGCCAGCTGACAACCTCCAGCTGGTCACTTAATGCTCAAGTGTTGACTGAGGGAATAAGATCAGGCTACAGGATCTCATTCCTTCTAGCCTGTGTCTTCTTTCTTACTCTTTTTTTTGAGACAGAGTCTCGCTCTATCGCCCAGGCTGGAGTGCAGTGGCGCGATCTTGGCTCACTGTAAACTCTGCCTCCCAGGTTCACACCATTCTCCTGCTTCAGCCTCCAGAGTAGCTGGGACTACAGGCGTCTGCCACCACGCCTGGCTAATTTTTTGTATTTTTAGTACAGACAGGGTTTCACCGTGTTAGCCAGGATGGTCTCGATCTCCTGACCTTGTGATCTGCCCACCTCAGCCTCCCAAAGTGCTGGGATTACAGGCGTGAGCCACCACACCCGGCCCTTTCTTACTCTTTTCTTAAAGGAGAAGGGCACCAATGACATAGTACCTCTGCTAACTCCAACAAGACAGGAGACCTGCTTTCCAAGCTCTCCTGCACCTCACTAGAGCAACACATGCATGCCCCAGGATGGGAGCAAGTCACACCAGGAAGCCCAGGCCTGGTTATCAGAGCTGCACTCACTAACAAAGCAGGTGAGCGTGCTGCACAGCTGCTGGGAGTGGTGTGTGTGCAGCTATTTTGAGCACGGAGGCACACACTTTCTGTCCTTCACGTGGTCTGCTTCAGAGAAGGGACTGGGCCTCTCGCCGAGTTTTAAAAACTGGAAGAACGTGGCCACATTCCATTCGAAATTCAAGTGTGGGGGCTTCCCCACTCTGGGCTCACAGCCTACATCACTTGGTTAATCTTCTTGCATGTGGATTCAAGAAAGGATACCAAGAGATCCTATCAGCATGCACGGGCATCTTTCTCTGGGCCCACTTTTAGCGATGGCCATCTCTGAGAGCCTCAGGCAGTATTTCCAAACTCGTGGTTAGTCTGGACTTGACTGTAACCTATGTGCTGCTCTGGGCAAATAGCTCAGCTACTGCCACTATTGACTGGGCATCCCACCCCCTCTCCCAGTGGCTCCACCTGGAAGCAGCTGTCTCTTCCTGCCACCCTCACACCTCAGGATGGCTGCAGGAGCTCGGAGCTCTGGAGCGCCTGGTCTTCAGACCCCAAGTTTGAGCTCTTCTTTCTCCCTCCCACTTGCTTTGGTTCGTATGTGGCTTCTCAGTTAACACATTTAACTAATAGGTCTTTTTTAATTAAAAAAAAATATGGACTACTTCACGAATGTGTGTGTCATCCTTGTGCAGCAGCCATGCTAATCTTCTGTGTATCATTCCAATTTTAGTAGAGGTGCTGCTAAAGCGAGCACAACTAGTATTAATAGATCTTTTAGGTCTTTTTTTTTTTTTCTTTGAGTCTACTTGCTGGGAAAAGCCTTATTTTGATCTGAGTGCTTTGGAATATTAAGCAGGTAAGAGTCAAAAATCTAACAGAAGCACTGAGACATCTTTAAAGACCCAGTTGCTTCTTTGGAGAGAAACTACATGCCAAAAAATAATTGATCTTGCAAACAAATGTTAATTTAAGCCAATCATTCCTGGGACCAAAAGAAGTTCCTCGATGACTACAATTGTGGTGTGGTGGAAGCCTGTGGATGTTAGAGGACGGCTGTTAGGCCAAGATCCTGTCCCCAGCGACCCAAGTGGAAATCTGCATAAACTGATGAAATCTCAAGGTGCTGTCTATTTACAAGTTCTGTATGTCTGCAGGGGTGGGTGAGAACCCCACACCTGGGCTAGAAGCTCCCAGGCACAGGAGGGGACACTATGCAATGGCAGCTAAGGCAGCAGGGAGTGGACAGTGTCCAAGCCCTTGGGAGGGGCCTCATCCTGACCTGCATCATCTGTTTCTCCCTGCTGGTGACACTGGCCCAGCACAATCTCTGGTCAGTTCTCAACATGAAGCAGTCCTCTCCCTTCTGATTTCTTGCTCACTAGTGGTATAATGGCACCTCCATGAGGCCTTGCCTGCACCTGGTTGGCAAACCTAAAGCAGTCTCCGTGTGGAGGGGGCTCTTACAGATGCAGACAGGAAGCAGGGCATCGCTGTGCCCAGGCCCTGCCCCTGTGGACCCTGCTGATTGTCTGGGAAGCTGCAAGGAAGGACACTAGCAAGCATGTTTGGGGTCAAAGCAAAGGTTTGTGCAATTAACTTTTCAAGGTGCACCTGGCACCATCTGGGTGCTGCTTTTGGTGAACTGACCATAGTGTCATCACATACACACACTTTCAAAAGATAGCTGTTGAAACCTTCTCACAACTCATAATAGTTTTTAAAAGGTTTTGACTGATTTGGGGAAAGAATGGTGAAAAAGAGCTTCTCTGGCTCACGCCTGTAATCCCTGCACTTTGGGAGACTGAGGCACGTGGATTACCTGAGGTCAGGAGTTCGAGACCAGTCTGATTAACATGGCGAAACCCCGTCTCTAGTAAAAATACAAAAAAAATTAGCCGGGTGTAGCGGTGAGTGCCTGTAATCCCAGCTACTTGGGAGGCTGAGGCAGGAGAATCGCTTGAACCTGGGACGTGGAGGTTGCTATGAGTTGAGATCACGCCATTGCACTCCAATCTGGGCAACAGAGCGAGACTCTGTCTCAAAAAAAAAAAAAAAAAAACTTCTCAGCTCTCCAGAGGTGCTCGCTGACAACCACACCCGTGTGTCTTGGTGGGGCCGAGTCCGTCACACAGAGGTGACGTGTGAGCTGTTGTTTCCATTCAGAGCTACAGGAGTAAGGGGCTGGGAAAAACAGGTGTCCTGCTGGACAGTGGCCATGGGATTGTGCAGGCAGGAGCAGTGGCAGCCGCATGGGAGTCAGAAGCTCGCTGCACAATGGTGCTGGCTGTGTGTGCGCCCGGCTCTGTCACATGAGCGTGGGAGGCGCCATCTGAACATGGCTTTTGAGGGGCCTAGTCATCCCAGTCATTTACTGGGGCAGCTTCCTGAGTGGGAGGAATGTAAGGGCACAGGTATCATGGCAAACTTTTGAGTCTAAGGGATGAAGCTTGGCAGCCACACATGGTGGGTGTGGTCTGTAGCTACAAAAAGTGGGGCCAGAGAGTTGGACCTCCACTCAGCCCACCCCCACCCCCAGGGCCTGGCATGTCGCCTTTGTGCTCCAGGACCTCAGGGGCGGGGGTGCAGGGCAGTTCTGGGAAAAAGCTACTTGTAAAGGTCCTAGGGAAGGGGACAGGAATGGCTGGAGGCTGTGCTCAGTGGGAAAGCTCTTCTCACCAGAGCACACATCAAATGCCAGTTCCAGAGAGGGACCCTCTGCCCAACTGTGCTCTCCTAGGGCAATCAGGGGGAGACTGCCCTCCAACCGGGCCCTTGCTCTCTGGGGTGTTGCTGTGACTGCAAGGCTGTCCTCAGGCAGCTGCCTCAGATTTGGGCTGGGACTGGGCCAGGTGAGGTTCTGGGGGAGGGGGCAGGAAGGAGGCAAGGCTGGCAAGGGGACTGGGGACTACTCTCAGGAACACGGAGAGGCCACATTAGGTTAAAGGCAGAGAAATGCTGGGAAGACTACATGCTCCTCTCCCACCAGGGACCCTGGTGGCCCTCCTGCTAGTTCTCCTGGTGGAGGATGCCGGGGCATGCCGAACAAGAGGCTAAGCCCACGGCCCAGGCCCTGCTGAGACCACACCACGGTCAGCAAGTAGAGGGACAGCAGCACATCCCCTCAATTCTGTCTGCACAGTAGCTGAGCCAGACATCCCCACACCCACCCCGTTATCAAGGAGGATCTGCTTTGCAAACTGAATGGGGCGTTAAGACCTTAAGGCTCTCCAAGTCCCTCTGGTACTTCTCCCGCAGTGTGGCCACGTCGCCCTCCAGGTCCTTGTGTCCCAGCTCCTCCCGCATGACGTCCATCTGGGCCTCCAGCTCCTGGATGCGCTCTCTCAGCCCAGTCATGGAGTCAGCCTCTCCCTGGGTGGCCTGCCAGTCAGGGGCAGGGGCTGGCAGGGCCTTGGGGTGCGGCCCCTGGTGGAGGCAGAGGGTGTCCTGAAGGCACCTCAGGCTCTGCGAGTAGTGCTCCTGCAGGGTCCTCAGCTCTTCCTCATGGATTGTCTGCAGCTCCCGGACCTTGAGCTGGAACCTGTCCTCCAGGGTCTGTATCTGCTCGCCATGATGCCTCTCCAGGTCCTGCCTATCTCTGACCGAGGCATCCAGCTGGCTCAGGACCCGGCTGCGCTCAGCCTGCAGTGTGCTCTCAGTCCTGGTCAGCTGCTCCACCACGCACCGGATCTCCTCCTCATACCTGCCCCGCAGGGTGAACATGCTCATGCTGTGCTTGCTCTCTGCATCCTCCAGACACTGCTGCTGATGGTCTAGCTGGGCGGCCTTGGCCTTGAGCTCTGCATTCTCCCTTTCAACGATGGCGATCACATCCAGGTACTCGCTCTTCTGCTTGCGGAGAAGCTCCTCGTACTCCTCCCTCAGGGCCTGGGCTGCCTGTGCCTGCTCTGAGCAGGAGGGCTCCCGGGTCTGCCAGGACTCCTTGCAGAGCTGGAGCTCCTTCTCATATTCTAGCCGGATTCTGCAGGCCGCATAGCACACCTGGGCCTGGATAATGGCATCCTGAACCAACAATGAAGAATACTGACCGAGACCTCCAAAACAAGTGTTATACGAGAGACTCTGTGATGCCTGGAGAAGCTTCTGGCAATCTCTCAGCGATTCCACAGGTGGCAGAGATGGTAAGGCAGCAGCTATCTCCTCTAAGAGACTGGCCTTTTCCTTCAGCTGCTGGGCAAGCTCCTCCTGAATAGCAACAAAAGCCCCAGGGCTCTGGTCAGACACATGGAAGGGCTCCTGAGAGCCGTCTGAGTCTCGGCCCAGGACTTCTCCTAAGGGTCTCAGGTCCCAGGACAGCTGCACACCATCTTCATGGCCCGCTGGAAGCCTGAGGGCTTCCAAGACCTGCTGCATCACTCTCTCAAAGTCTGGGGTTTGGTAGGCTCCCAGGATTTCCCCCAGCAGGCACTTGTGCTGCCGCAGGGCTGTCTGGGTGCCCCGCAGGGTCTCCTGGATGCTCTGCAGCCTGCGGTGGAACGACTCCCTCACTGACTGTGTGGCAAAGCTGAGCTCTGCCCTGACCCATGTGGCATTGGCCAGGATGGGGGCCAGGCCCTGTGGGATGCTCTGCTGCCCGTCTCCTGAGGCACCGACTGCCTCTCCTCCCAGCGTACCCAAGTGCTTCCTCAGAGACTCAACCTGGCTCCAGAACTCACCGTCCACCAGCACCTTCCGGGCCCAGGTGTCTACGGGGGCCCCAGCAGATTCCATCAGTGGCTGTCCTGACCAAGAAATCTCGTGGAGCATTCTGGAGACATCTGATGTTGTGTTCTTCAGGGAGTCTGCTATCTGGCTGATCAGCGAGGCTTCCAGAGCAATCTGGTCAGAAAGAAGCCTCACCCGCTCCTGCTCTGTCAGCTCAGGCTGGGGGCACTGCTGCAGGGAGGCAGGCTTCCTGTTCTCCTCGGTGCCACCTGTCTCCAGTTGTGCATGGGCCCCGCCATCGGCTGGGACCGGCCAGTGCTGCAGTGCTTGGATGGCGCTGACTAGCGCACTCTCCACACTGGCCAGGGAGGCTGCACGTGCGTCCTGCTCATCCTCCTGGCTGGCCCTAGGCAGATATCTCAGTTGTTCTCGGCAATTTTCCAGGCACATCAGGGCCTGACTGTTCTTGACCTGGAAGTCCCCAAGCTCTCCAACATGCCCTTCAACCCTCCTGGCCCTCTCCTGCCTCTCCTGCTCCAGCTGGGAGGCCAGCGCACCAACCTGGAGCAGGCTGGCACGGAGCTGCTCACGCAGCTGGGCCTCGGTGCCTGCCCACTGATGGTGCAGTGCAAGCAGTGCCTCACGGCTCTGACCCTGCTGGCTCTCCAGCCTCACGGTCACGTCTTTGAGCTTTTCCTCTGTGACGTAAAGCTTGGTCTCCAGGGAGTGGATGATAGAGAGGTACGTGTCAGAGTCGCCAGGTGCAGGCAGTACACTGGGTGCAGGCTCTGAGGACATGCTTTCTTCCGAGGGTGACCGGTCCTGGCTGGTGTCGGAAGATGTGCTGCTGGTCCAGGTCTTCTCGGACCCTTCGGGGTGAATGTATCTTTGGCACTGGATTGTGGAGAACCGGATTCTTTGCCTTTTAACACCAGGTGCCCCCTGGTCGAGTTTGGCTGTGCCCTGCTGATGGCCCTCCCTGTCAAGAACTTCCACTGACTTTGGGGGCACCATGCTCTCTTCCCTACTGGGGCTGCCATCACCGTACTCCTCCCCCGGAGGAGCCCCCAGGTCCTCGTCCTCATCCTCGAGCCTTGTGTGTGGGAGGCCCAGAGGGGCCCTAGTGACTTGGACTGGTTGGCCTGGGAGCAAAGTGCCATCCCTTTCTGTCTCTTCAGGGGTACTCCGTGGTTCTTCCATGTCCTTTGGAGATTCACTTGCAAATTTCCTTAAAATCTCTTCTTTTGCTTGGAGCTTAATTTCTGTTTCCTCTAAGCTGCTCCCCAAGGCAACCATTTTAACCAAAGCCTCATTGAGGTCCTGCTCCTTCTTCTCCAGAACCTTCTCATGTGCTTCCTTAATGCGCTCCAGCTCTTCCTCCTTCTCTCTCAGCAGAGTGTGCATGCTCTGCAGCTGGCTGGAGACCCTCTGGTAGGAGTGCTCCAGGCTCTGGTTGTCGGCCTCTCTTCTCCTCAGCTTTTCCTGGAGCTCAGCCACATCCCCATCGGATGTGGCCACGCGCTCTGTCAGCTCCTGGAACCGCTGCCTGAGGAGGTCCCGCTCGTCACAGAGGCTCTGCACGTGCTCTGCGAGCCTGCGCACACTGGCCTCTCGTGCCTCCAGCTGCTCCTCCAGCTGGTGCACCTGCTCACTGCCCTCGAAGGTGGCACTCAGCTTCTCCTTCTGCAGGGTCTCCACCTGCTGTGCCTGGCCCTGTAGCTGGTCCTCATAGGCGCTGGCCTTGTCTTCCACCTCCTTCAGGTTCTGCAGCAATGCCTGCTTCTCCTTCTCACAGCTCTCCAGCAGCAGCTCGTAGTTTCTCTGCAGCTTTTCCTCCATCAGCCGCTGGGCCTGCTCACTGGCGCCCAGTTGCTGGCTGAGGTCAGCAATGCGCTCCTGCAGCCTCTGGACCTCCTTTTGCCGGTCCCGCTGCAGCGCCTGCTGTGTCTCCAGGCCCCGTAGCTCCTGCGTCTTCTCCAGCAGCAGGGCCTCAGCACTCTTAAGCTTCTGTTCGCTAGCCCTCAGCTGGCTGCTCAGCGCTGCCTCGCTGTGTTGCCGCTCCTCCAGCTGCTCGCGGACCCGGCCCTGCTCCCGCTTCAGGTCGCCCTTGAGCTTGGCCAGTGCCTGCTCCTTGATGGCTAGCTCGGCGGCCGCATTGCTGAGCCGTGCCTGGAGGCTCCGGATCTCAGCCTCGTGGTGCCGGATCGTGTCCTTGGCCTCCCCATAGCTACGCTTCAGGGTCTGAATCTGGTGTGTAATCAGCTCCTGGCGCTGGCACTGGGCTTCAAGCTCACTTTGAAGGTCTTGGTTGACTCTATGGAGCCTCTGCCAGGCACCCGATGGGGAGGCGGCCACTTCAGTCTTAAAAAAACCGATTAAATACTGGTTAGTAACACTCGGGCCTCCCAGTTCTGAGTGTCACACCTCTGGCCACGAACAACCACAGAAAGCTCCTTGATGGCTTTGGCTTTTATTCTTTGCACAACTTTATCTTTTTTCCCATTAAAAAAATCCAACAAATTATCTTTTTTTTTTCTTTTCTTTTCTTTTTTTTAGTAAGTAGCTGCTTCCAGGTAAACAGAAAACATGGACAATAACATCAGAAAACAGCTTTAACCAAATAGCTTCTAGGAGAAATAAACCAAACAAAACTGAATAATGGGACACACTGAGAAGCAAAACAAAGACTAAAGGACAAGAGAGCGCCAGGAAGAGGGACAGGCAGGAGGAGCAGAGCACCTGCAGCTGTTTGTTTCACAAAACAAAAAGTATGCAGTCTTGACAACAAATCCTAAACAAGCGCAGGACGTAAGGTGTAGGTAAATGATGCCACTTCCTTCTAAGACAGGAGGAGAAGGAAGGAAGGTAACGCTCGGGGGATGTCGGCAAGGTGACATCCAAACATTTTCCTGTGGAAAGTGTAGTCAGTCCTCTAGAGTAACAGGAAAAACTAATCTCTACCTGTAAGAAGACAAAACGAGGGGGGAACGGAAACCATGGAGTAAAATACAATAACAAAACAAACAAACCTTTGCGGAGTTCAAAATGAGAAAAAGTGAAGCATGCAAAAACAAAACACAATGTAAATGAAACAAAACTCCCCACACTGAAAGGCATGCAGAGACAGAACTCATTAATGCAGGGAAAAACAACACAAACAAGAGTGAGTCGAGCCCAGCCTAAGAATCTGGCCTGCCTGTGGCTCCCTCTCGGTCTGCTGGCCGGGGAAGCCACAGATGTGACACTCAGTTATGTTAAGTTCAAGTTACACTTCACGCTCAATGTCCAAACCATGCAAGCTCCTCCCAGCAGTTAGTGTAGCACCCACCCCAGCAGCTAGCTCCTGACCCTTAACCCCACAGACCCCCTGCGCATTCTGAGTCGTGATTAAAAGCATTTCCAAAGTACAAAGGGTGGTGAAAAGTCACAGGTTATTAGACTTAAGGAAAAGGTATTAAAGACTAGCTTTGCCCAGTGCTGACCAACAGGGGCTTCAGTGTAGGCTCATGCAATTATCCAAGTTAGACAAAGAGGCAGGTTCCTAGGTTAGCAATGTGCAACGTCCACTGCTATTACAAGTTGAGTATCCCTTATCCAAAATACTTGGGACAAGAACTATTTCAGATTTTAAAATATTTGCATTCTACTTACTGGTTGAGCATCCCCAATCCAAAACTCCAAAACCTGAAATGCTCCAGTGAACGCTTCCTTTGAGCATAATGTCAGCGTTCAGTTTTGGATTTTGGAGCATTTCAGATTTTCGAATTTGGCATGCTGAACTTGTATCTTTACCACCTGATTTGAAGTCAATTCTTACAGGTTGAGGCCCAATCAAGAATTAAAAAGATGCTCCTCAAACCTGGAGGGTAAGTGCAAATGACCTTGGCAGGGAGGCCCACCGTCACCAGGTCTGAACTGGGCATGGCAATGACTATGGCAGAAGAGGCTGGAGAGGAGTGTCTAGGGAACGTGGGGCAGAGAGGAACAGAAGGCCCAAGGAGCACGCAGGAGAAGAAACAGCAGAGTGTCTGCAAAGAGGCGGACTATGGTCAGAGGCCAGCTGAGTGCCCGTTTCATCTGCTGCCTGGGACGACTCAGACCAAGGTCAGCGCACTATGGTCTAGAAATGTAGACACTCAATACATGACAGAGACTCGGGGTCTAAGAGCTGGAAGGACCCTCAGGGATCCCTGGGTCAAAGTCTACACAGGCAGCAGGCTGCCGCTGTAGAGGAGGGGGACACATGCACTTGCTTTGGGGGTCAGTAGCAGGGCCAAGTCTTGAACCCAGGACCCTGATTCTAATATTATACCCTCAGCCATTGCTAAGAACTTAGGCTCCCTATTCTGGTACCCCATTTCACTTCTCCTGCAGTATTTATGTATCAATCTTCCTATCACAATCTCCCCTATCGCTCAATGGGGACAGGGGTATATCTGTTTTATGCCCGATACTTGGCACAGGGCCTGGCACGCTGCAAGAAAGTCAGCAGACACAGGCCTGGCCCTTGGACCAGGTTAGCTCCAGCCTTGTGACACCCCTTTACCAGGGCTCTGTGGTACAGGATCTCAGAGGAGGTATCCCGGGGTTGGACTAGTAGTGGTAAGAGCCCCAGGTCTGCCTGCAGATGTGGTACAGACACAGATGGGAATGGGGTCCAGTGCTAGCTTTGTCACTGACTTGCTGTTGGTTATAAGCAGGCACTGGACTTGCTGTGTGATTCAATGTCTTCAATCTGTACAATAGGCCCAATATTACTATAGTGAAAACTATGAGAAATCACATGCAGATGTATGGTATTTATAATAAATGTACACTGGCTACTTTCAGAGTCAAAGGGAAAGGGCACCACAATGATTACCAAAAAAAAGTCCTTAGATAATAGAGGTTTCAGGGAGATTCCCCAAAATGTCATACCAGGAGGGAAAAACACCACCCCGCCGTGCCCCCAGCACATTGAGAGTCCAGTCCTGTGGCAGAAGGGCCCAGGGGCGTGAGCTCCCAGGAGGTGGCCCCTGCTGAGCCAAGTTTTGCACACTCCTAGCCTGCCTGAGCATGAACCCTTCACACTGAAGCTCCTGAGTGCACCATGGGCCACAGCAGCCCCTCCACCCTACCTGCAGCACGTAGCCCTCACGGGCGCTCTGCTCCCGGCCCAGGGCCACCCTCAGCTGGTCCTGCAGGAGCCGGTTCTGCTCCAGAAGGTCTGAGGCCTCCTTCTGGCTCTGCTCCAGCTGTTAGCAAAAAAACACACACTTTTATGCAAAATGACAATGATAAACAAAGCAGATGCACAGCACAGACTCTTTCACTGGTCTTCCATGTGGCCCAAGAGTTTTGGAGTCTCCACATTTCAGCAGATGTGCTGATACGGCCTTTACCAGCAGCATTTGGAAGTGAAGGTTCCAATGCAAGCCATCAGTAACAATGGCAGACCCGGTACCCTCTGGGGACCAAGGAACTACCTTATCCTTCTTACTCCAGGCAGCCCTGGGTGTCCACATAATTCCCACACCTGATCAAGGTTCCAATGTGCACGCCCTATACAGGCGCCAAGGCCCATAGGGGGTGTTCATTTCTGAGAAGGGGGCTGTGTCCACTGGGGAACAAGGGTTTTGCATCTGCATCTAGAGGAAGACCACCCCATGGGGTCCTTTGAGTGTCCGCAGCTGGTCACACAGGCCAGGTTAGGCTCTACAGGGATCACTGAGAGTGGTGGCCTCAAGCAGGCCTCACTCCAGGGCCCACAATGGGTCTCAACTGAAATCACTCCATTTGACCAGTTTTATATGATGGATTCCACAAAGTTCTGTTTGCAAAAACGGTTCCCACAGTTCTCTCAAACAAGGTGTGGACACCCGTGAGTAAGCTATTTTACACTCTTCTTGCTTTCAACAGCTTCAGCTACTCATTCATCTGTCCACCTCTTCCCCACACACCTCCCAGGTGCCTCCTGATGCCTGGCCGTGTGCAGGGCTACCCATCCTGCTTCCAGAGCTCGTGCTAAGTGGAACTGTGTGTGTGGTGGGCAGTCACGCCAGTGCCACCCAGGTTGTTGCCAGGCTGTGCTGTGAGAGGTGGGGAGACCTCTGACTTTTATTTATTGTTTTGAGACGGACTCTCGCTCTGTCGCCAGGTTGGAGTGCGATGGCACAATCTCAGGTCACTGTGACCACTGCCTCCTGGGTTCAAGTGATTCTCCTGCCTCAGTCTTCCAAGTAGCTGGGATACAGGCACGTGCCACCACACCCAGCTAATTTTTGTATTTTTAGTAGGAATAGGGTTTCACCATGTTGGCCAGGATGGTCTTGATCTCCTGACCTCGTGATTCACCCACCTCAGCCTCCCAAAGTACCAGGATTACAGGCATGAGCCACCACGCCCAGCTGACCCCTGACTTTTAAACAGTGAAGACTGACCCCCTCAGATTGTTGAACCAGTGTGTCGCCTGCTGGCTGGTCCATTTTGGTAGCTTGAAGTAATGTGAGTTTCAACTGTTATTTTATTTCATCCTGCCTTTGTTATTTGTTAATGGATGAGGAAAACGAAAAAGTACAAGTATTAGTGCTGGTGATAACTCAGCCTCATACAGTTAATAAAATACAAAAAAGATGAGAAGCGTGAGGCATACCCAAGTGGCAAATCTTTAACAAGCTACTTACGTAAGAGAACACATTTGAAATACAGTGTTGAAAACTGTCCCTAAATGGAGAGTGAAACAGGGAGTTCCACAAAAACCGTAATGCTATACGTCCCTGGTTACGAGACTCCCTGTCCAGACATGTAAATCCACCGCTGTAGTTCTGCAGATAGGATTTCTGGATACATTTCAATGAAATAACATCTTATTTTATAGTTTGGGGGCCAGCTTGTTCATCTCTGTACCCAGGTGCACTGAGGGCCTCATGGAGGAGTGACAGGCACAGGGCAGCCTTCATCCACGGCCTACCCCGCCTCACCACTGCCTTCTGCTTCACATCCTCATGACCTGGGACCCAGCTGTCATCTCCTGCTGGATGTCCCTGGCTTCAGATCTGATCAGCCATCCCCAAGCCACTGTAAGAGCACCCGGGGTTGATCTCTGCCTCCAGCTTTGACCTGTCCAAGCCAGCACTGCCTAACGCAAAAGCCTCACCTTGCTCACGCCCCTCCTGCTGTCGGGAGTCAGAGCGAGGAAACCATCGGGGGCCCTGCAACGCCGCCTGCCTCTCAATGGCAGTGGCCCGCACCATGGGATGAATTCCTCTGTGCCTGGAAGGCCCCCTTCCCTGCCCTGCATGTAGTGGTACGCTCCCACAGCTCTCAGGTCTGCCTCAACTATGAGGACTCATTTGTGTGTCTGTCTCCCCTAGGGGTCTGCAAGTCCCTCGAGGTTAGGACTGTGTAGATGAACCCCTAAGGCCACAGCTTACAGCTGATGCTCTGGAAAGGCTGCTGGGAGCAGGGGGAGGATCTGGCCCCAGGCTATTACCTCCTTCTCCAGCAGAGAGGTCAGCTCGTGTGTGGAGAGCCGGTCACCCCCATCTTCAGAAGACAGGTGGACAGGAGCGATGGGCACCTGCTTCTCTTCCCGGAGAGGCGTGGTCTCCACCTGATGCCACCGCTGCTCGATCTCCACATGGACGTTATGCGTCTTGAGGTCACTCACAGGCAGCCCTGGGCTCCGGTCCACCTCCATGCGCAGGGCTGCATCCTCAGTGCCTGGCCCGTCTGTGGCGTCGAGCATCCCGAAGCGCTTGCGGCGCTCCTCCCGCCTCCGTGCACGCTCCCGCTCCAGCTCCCCAGGCTCTGCCTCAGGGCACAAGGGCTCATGGGTGTCAGTGGGCCCTGCGCCACCCATCCGCTCCTGAGCCAGGGCCTGCTGGATGGGACGGAACTCAGCCCAGTCAAAGGTCTTGGAGCGGCCCTCTCGCCTCCGCTCCCGTGCGCGGCTCCTCTTCTGCTCAGGGTCCGGCTCCCCCAGCTCTGCCTCTTGCTTCTCAGTAGGCCTCGGGCGTGTCTCAAAAGAGGAGCTGCTCTTGTTTTTTTCCTCTGGCAATGAGCTGTGGAGCAGGAGGATAAACATAAGACTGTCAGGGGCGACTCTGACAGTGTGGACTGCCAGGCAGAAGCTGGCAATGCTGAGCCACGACCCAGCCCCTGTGGGCACCACATCCTTTTCTATCCTAATCCCTGAAGAGGTGCTGTGAGGGGCTCACTGGGGTGGCCCCTTTGCCAGGGTATGGAACCAGGGGAGTCCCAGGACTCCCACAGCACAGGCAGGACGGGCCAACCCTGCCTTGCTCAGGGCCAAGAACTGCATCAGGCTGCACCTGGGCAGCCACTGTACTCGCCTGGTAAGGCTGGCCTCTGTGCACCCCTGGACTGGACAGTGGTGACAAAATGAGGGAAAACTAGCACTTCTCTAGAAGGGCTTACCTTTTAATAAGCAGGTAACATGATCAGATGTTTTTTTTTTTTTTTTTGAGATGGAGTTTCACTCTTATTGCCCAGGCTGGAGTGCAATGGCACGATCTAGGCTCACCACAACCTCTGCCTCCTGGGTTCAAGCGATTCTCCTGCCTCAGCCTCCCGAGTAGCTGGGACTTCAGGCATGCGCCACCACGCCTGGCTAATTTTATATTTTTAGTAGAAACAGGGTTTCTCCATGTTGGCCAGGCTGGTCTCAAACTCCCGACCTCAGGTGATCCACCCGCCTTGGCTTCCCAAAGTGTTGGGATTACAGGCATGAGCCACTGTGCCCGGCCTAAATCTATGTTTTAAAAGCCCAATCCAGCTGCTGGTTACCCGCCACCTTGAGGAGGCAAGCAGCAGCCAGCAACGGGACATAAGCTGCACACGTCGTG
The DNA here is from genome assembly GCF_000951035.1 of Colobus angolensis palliatus. Lineage (NCBI taxonomy): Eukaryota > Metazoa > Chordata > Mammalia > Primates > Cercopithecidae > Colobus > Colobus angolensis. Next base: position 1,189,665 of record NW_012116655.1, read on the forward strand.
CTCATGGCACCGCTACCTGCCCTGCAGTAAGTGGAGTGAAGCCAGGTCTGTCTAAGGAATCCACCATGCCTAGTCCCCATCTGCTAGAAGCAGAGATTCCTGGGGAGGCCTTGTCTGCAGCAGCGGAGGAACAGGGACATTGCCGATGGCAATTTGTCAAGGAGGCTGGGAGTGTCTGAGACAGAGGTTTGTAGACTCTAGGGATAGGCCCCAGAGACTGCCAGCTGGTCCGAGGCTGACTGAGTGGCCCCTAATCTCACCCAGGCCCTCAGAAGGCAGTTGCAAGCCCACCTCGGAACAGTGAGGGCCCAAGGAGGAGCTCCAGGGAGCACATGTGTTTCAATCAGGTCCAAAAGGAAAGGAGTCTTTAAAGACAGAACCAACGAAAAGAGGAAATGGCTGCCATCACCACCTGAAGCAAGGGTCACCCGTCCAGGCAGCAACCGGGTGAGAGGCAAAGTGCTTCAGAGCAGGGGGATCTGCAGGTGTCCACTGTAAGAGCACGCTAACATCTGGAGGAAAATGACACAGGGCAGATCTCTGGCCATGGAGAGTGTCAGGATGACACACAGGGCAGGGTGTGCACGGAGGCCCCCAGCCGGGCCCTGACAGCCGCCAAAGTCACAGCCACACCAGAACTGGCCGCACTCCCCAGGAGAAACCTCCCCACAAGGCTCCTCCAGCACTAAAGGCAGGAAGCGCCCTGCAACTTCCCCACTCCCACACTTCAAGAAGGCGACGAGAGCAGGATGAGGACAGCAGCTTCTGAAACTGTAGTTTCTGTTTTCATGCCTCCTTGTGATTTTGCCTGGCAGCACTAAAAAACTCACATTTTTCCTCAAATAATAAAAGCCTACACAGAGGAAGAATAAATGCTGAAAACAAACTGGTAGAGGGTGAGCACTCTACCAGACTACACAGATATGCTAGATTATGAAGTAATTATTAGGAGGCCAACTGCCAGGTCAGCTTTCATAGGAAAGCAAAACCCTTGTCTCCTCATTCATTTCCCTGGGCCCAAAGCCCCTGCATGCAGGAAAGCAGGCACTGAAGTGTGGAGGCACCTCTCCTGAGCCGTGTGCAGGCACAGGCATGTGCACAGGTGCATTCCTGACACCTGCCCTGGGATATCCCAAAGTTGACTTCTTCCAGCCAGGATGGCCCATCTACAGCACCGAGCCCAGGCCTGGCGAGGAAGAGGGGCAGCAGAGGACCTCAGGCCAGCCACCCACATGCACGCCCACCACTCCCCGTCCTGGACCCCTGTGATAAGCTCTGTTTGCTGCCAACAGCCTCGGCACAGAAGCTGGGGCCTTTCTCACTTTGCTCTGGGGGCTTCCTAAAGGTGCTTGGAAAAGAGTGCTTAGCTTGCCAAGCTTGGGTGTCTGCTCCTGACGGGAGAACCATGGAGGCAGTAGCTGAGGCCACCACAGGATGTGGTCCCTGGAGGGCGGGGGAGAGCCTGTGGCAGCCCTGGGTGCCTCCTGCTGGCTGTGCATGCAGAGGACTTGTCCCTAACCAACAAGCCAGCTCTCTGAACAGGATCCTGAGAGACAGAGGGCAACCTGTCCTGGCCACGGCCTCTTGGCCTTACTAGACAGTGTTTGTTTAATAAATGAAGTCATGAACAAATGACAGACACAGAAAAGAGGACTAAAAAGAAAATAATCAATTTAGGTGTTCTTTTCTTCTTATGCAAAGAGGTATGGAGTCGGCAGGAAGGAGGCAAAGGTTTGGATACAGAATGTGCCTTTAGGCCGGCCACGGTGGCTCATGCCTGTAATTCCAGCACTTTGGGAGGCCGAGGCGAGTCGATCACCTGAGGTCACAAGTTCAAGACCAGCCTGGCCAACATGATGCAATTCTGTCTCTACTAAAAACAAAACTTAGCCGGGCATGGTGGTGGGCGCCCGTAATCCCAGCTACTTGGGAGGCTGAGTCAGGAGAATTGCTTGAACCCAGGAGGTGGAGGTTGCAGTGAGCCGAGATCACGTTACTGCACTCCAGACTGGGCGACAGAACAAGACTCCATCTCAAAAAAAAAGAATGTGTTTTTAGGTCAAAGCTTCCAAGGACAGCCCCTGCTGTGACACTGCCATACCCAAGCAGCCTAACCCACAGCACAAGAAATACATCTGAGATGTAATCTACATCACATGATCTGAGAAATGGCACCACAGGTGCTCAGATGCATGGAGGCTCTGAAGCCTTGAGGTGGGGACAGCAGAGTTCTGGCCCTCAAAGGACCAGCCCCTACACTGGAATCTTCCCTGCTTTTTTTTTGGATATGTCTGAGTCTTCTGATTCTCCACTTTCTTTTAAAATGAGAGCTAGGTCTTTAACCTTCAGGGCAGGAGGAAGAAAGCCCAAAGCAAAATCTTAGGCGCATGAACCACAGAATGCTAACACAAGAGAGGGTTTTTCAACTTGGCTGCACAGAAATCAAATAGATGTAGGAGTGAGGTGAGAAGAAGGCCAAGGCAAAGAAGCGCTGGGTGGCCTGTGGATGCTGCACATGGGGCCATCCTCATGCCAGCAGAGCTCAAGGCCTGAGAGCACTGACTGTGGGGCTCAGGCTGGTCTGGCCAGGTGCCTGCTGACACAGATGGAAGATTCTCCACCAAAGCCTAGTTCTAATGACCAGCATACACACTACCCGCAAGATGAAAACGTCTGGGCTTAAAAGAGGAAAAGAACCAGAAATGTTTGTTCTGATGTGCTTGGGACAGGAACCTGAGCAACAGGACATAAGAAGGAAGGAGCAGCAGACTGGGATGTACTGAGCTCAGGTCTCAGACTTCAGACCTGAGTCTGATACTGTCCTGGTGGGAGTGGCACCCACAGGATGCACAAGGGGCTACCTGGCATCTTCACCATCCTACCTCGTCACATCCGGGGCAGTGGTCGGGTGCACGTGTTTCATGATGGTCTGGATCCAGTTCCGCCGAATCCCGGACGTCATGGCCGACAGGGTAAACTCGCCCTCCTTTGTCTACAGAGAAAAGATGAGGCACCATCAGTGACTGTCCCCTAGGGTACCTGCTGCCCTCCATCTCCAAAGAAGCTTCCTGCACTGGCTACAAAGTCCCACAGGGAGGAGGCCTGTGACTGGGTGACCCTTCTAGGAGCGCCACATGTGCCCACTACTGGGACAAGCGGGAGCTGGAGAGCAGGAGACGGCAAAGCCGTGGGAGGGACATGCATCTGTGGCGATGGTAAATCCGGTATCTTCTCTCAGTAAGGTCAGCTCACAGTTACTGATCACCCACTACGCACCAGCACTCTGCCCATTCAGACAGAGGAGGATGCTGCACCCCTTTCTCTCTTCTTTTTTTTTTTGGAGACATAGTCTTGCTCTGTCGCCCAGGCTTGAGTGCAGTGGCGCGATCTCAGCTCACTGCAAGCTCCGCCTTCTGGGTTCACGCCATTCTCCTGCCTCAGCCTCCCAAGTACTGGGACTACAGGTGCCCACCACCACGCCCAGCTAATTTTTTGTATTTTTAGTGGAGCCAGGATGGTCTCGATCTCCTGACCTTGCGATCCACCTGCCTCGGCCTCCCAAAGTGCTGGGATTACAGGCATGAGCCACCACGCCCAGCCACTGCACCCCTCTTTAAGGAGTTCCCAGCCTTGGGGGAAGGGCAAAATCAGCAAGTGCTGAGCAGCGGTGGAGGTGGGGAATGGGGAAGGGCGTGCTTCTTGGGTGTGGGGAGTGGTGCCTGCAGTCTGAACCCACACAGGCACATGGCATGATGGGGCCCGGGGAATGGTTAAGAACAAGGGGTGTGAGGGTCTTGTTGGTGACACTGAGAAAAGGCAGGGATACCTGCTGGGTGGTTACTGCAGCTGTCCAGGTGATGAGAATTAAGGTAATGGCAGGGGATAGGGCAGCTCAGAAGTAACAAAAAGGGTATGGACAGTGGACAGTGTCTGGCTGGCTGGGTTGGGGAGCACCTAGGACAAGCTCTAGACTCCTGCTTGGATGAGGTGGAGTTTAGGGCTTGTCCTAGGTGCTTGTCCAAGGCAGCAGGGGAGGAGCCTGTTTTGGGTGGGGAACAGGGCAGCAGGTAGGACAAAGAAGCAAAGAGCACATGGCTCTGGGACATGACTGCTGCGCCCCTGAGCAGACCTGCCTGGGTACCTTCGGAAAGGGGAGGGCCAGTGGCCTGCATGGAGCTGGAGGCCTGCTTCTGCACCCACAGGCACCTGCCCAATAGAAGCGAGGGCTGCAGCCCTTAACTGAGAGCTGCTCACAAGCAGACTCAGCAACCAGGTCAGTAGTGAAGCTGACGGCAGGATGCAACCATGAGGATGGTTTTCAGACGGGCACTAGTGGCCTGGTCAGAAATCAAAACAGGAGATCCCGTGCTGGCCTGATGTGCCACAAAGCACAGCTGGGAGGGATCTGACCTGCCCCTCCATATGCCCGATCAAGACACCGCCACTGCTCAGCTCAGTCCTCCTTCATCAGTTCTCACGTCCACATGAGCTGAATTGGGGGCCCCACCTTCTCCACCCCCAGGTGCGCGCGTTGCTGGAGTTTGGCCTCAGTGCTCCATACAGAGCCGTTTTCTCCAGCTGAATTTTCTTTCCCAGCGGCTACCTAATGTTCTCTGAGAGCCCATCATGCCTCAAATGGATCACAGCCGGAATTCCAGGGGATCCCCCCCTGCTTTTGTGACATCAGCTCTTCTGCTGGCTTCTAAGCGGGCGGGGCCTTGCCATGCTCTGGGTCCTGGCCCTGCCCTCAACTCTTACTCCCGGGTGCCGTTCCTACGTTTCTGGCCCAGCCTTACTGCGCCAGCCTGTCTGGCTCCTTTCTAATGGACCTGCATGTCCTGCCAGACGTGTATCACGAACGTACAACTGTCTGGCATCTTCTAACACCCTTCAGTGCTCTCCACAAAAACTGGACCAGTGCCAACCTGACCCTCCACCCAGCACTCTAGCCCCAGACTGGCTCTGTGCTCTCTGTGCCACCAGGTCTGGAGTCCAGTCTGGGACATGTTTTCAAACTCAGCCCTCTTGCTGAGCCTCGAGGGATTCTCCTCCAGGAAGCCTCCCCCAGGAAGCCTTCTCCACACTGGAAGGACCTCCTCATTCCTTAGAACTCTCAGTAGTTGGAGTTCACAGAAAGTCATCAGGATAAGCTCTACCAGGGTGAAGTGAGGAGGGGTTGATCAGTGGGTGAGATTGGCTGGTGCCCTCATTTGTCACTAGGAGAGTGGGGTGAGTTCTCAGACTTCAGGTGTGCCCTGCCTAGAGGAAGCTGCTCATGAAGATGTGAGGTGGATGGCAGGAGAGGAGGCTCACCAGGCACTATGCCTGACTACCCCTCCCACAGGGGCTGAGGACAGAGGAGCCTCGAAACTTGAGCAGTTCAGGCCACTAAGAGCAGGCAACTCACACCTAGCCCTGGTGCCAGGCTGTCAGTGCAGCCTCCAACTGTGACTCAGCTCCTCTCGCAGATGCCGGCATGCAGGAAGCCACAGCCAGCAGCCCAGTGGGCTGGCAGCCAGGATTTTCTTAGTAAATGAACACACTGGCCTTTGGGTCTACTTCAGTCTCCCCTAAGTTGGATCAATCTGAGTCAGCCCCAAATACTGGATCAACGCTCAAAACAGCAATACAATTGAGTTTCTGGGCCCCAAAATGTGAAGGTATGACCCTGCTACAGGTGAGCCCACCAGAGTCTAGCCTTCTGTGAGAAACCAAGTCCCAGGGCCAGGGTGCAGCCCCACAGGGGCAGCTCTCTACTCATCACACTCTCCACCCATCTTAAAGCTCTTGCAAGTGACGAACTAACTTTACCCAAAGAGAGGCCTGGCTTCTGTCCTGGCTCCTGGGAGGGAACTTCCAAACCTTGTAATTTCCTAGATGACTAGAGTCTTTATTACTCATGGTGGTCCCCTGGAACCCCACCTAACACTTCATGCTGACAAGACAACTCAGGGTGGAGGATGGCCTGGCCAGAAGCAGGAAATCAGAGGAAACCCATTAAATCAGAGGGTTGTGGTTTGCACCATGTGAAAGTAGCCGACCATGGCGGGAAGGCCTTTAGGTGGAGTTCAACCATGAGGACAATAACTCCATCAACCACAGCAGCTACACAGCCTCCTAAAGCTCAACACCAGGGCTCAGGTGGGCTTCCTGGCAATGCTCTGCATGCTGCCCCACATCAGGGCTAAGAGGACACTGTGTCCCCAAGGATGCAGAAACTTTTGGCATCTGTGACTCCCCCAGTCCCAGATTCTACTCCACATGGCTCTCCTTTGGCTGGTTCTGACTTGTATACTTTTTCTACAGTAAAACTCATTGTAAAGATACTATTTTCCTGAATTCTGTGAGTCATTCTAGTGAATTTTCGAAACTGAAGGTGGTTCTGGAAACCTCTAGACTCACAACTGGTGTCAGAAGTGGGGGCAGGACTGGGCACAGTGATTCATGCCTATAATCCCAGCACTTTGAGAAGCCAACACAAGTGGATCGCTGGAGCCCAGTGGTTCAAAACCAGCCTGGGCAACATGGTGAAACCCTGTCTCTCCAAAAAACAAATAATAATAATAAAAATTAGCTGGGCATGGTGGCATGCACCTGTAGTCTCAGTTACTCTGGAGGCTGAGGTAGGAGGATCGTTTGAGTCTAGGATTTTGAGGCTGCAGTGAGCCATGAGTGTGCCACTAGACTCCAGCCTGGACAGCAGAGTGAGACCCTGTCTTGGGGGAAAAAAAAAAGAAATGGGGGCAGATGTGGCAATCTGGAAGATTGTGCCCTTAACCTGGAGTCTGGCTGACTGCAGGCAGCCCTTAATCCACAGAGTTTTGAAGAAACAGCCAGTGAGAACCATTTTGTCCAATCAATAAGATTTTTTTTTTTTTTTTTTTTGAGAACAAGGCAATGCCTTGTTCATCTGAGTAACTCACAAGATTTTGGGAAAAAATAGCCTTGTAAGTAAATGAATGAACAAACAGATGAATAAGTGAGTAAAAAACCGATGTAAATAATTGACTAACACTTTCATTCTTATTCCCCATACCCCACATCCTTCCAACTGCCCCAACTCTAGCATTATAAAAAACAAAAGAAAAAAAGAACCTTCGGCCGGGCGCGGTGGCTCAAGCCTGTAATCCTAGCACTTTGGGAGGCCGAGGCGGGTGGATCACGAGGTCAGGAGATCGAGCCCACCCTGGCTAACATGGTGAAACCCCGTCTCTACTAAAAAAATACAAAAAACTAGCCGGGCGAGGTGGCGGCTCCTGTAGTCCCAGCTACTCGGAGGCTGAGGCAGGAGAATGGCGTGAACCCAGGAGGCAGAGCTTGCAGTGAGCTGAGATGTGGCCACTGTACTCCAGCCTGGGCGACAGAGCGAGACTCCGTCTCAAAAAAAAAAAAAAAGAACCTTCAGAAACAAAAAATCTTTAAGCAGTCTTCAGAAAAAAGATACTAACATCTAATGTACTGTTCAGATCACGAATTGGGGAAGAGGGTCAGGTGCCACAGGACACAGGTGTCAAGGGTAGTGGGAGAGACTAAATGCTGACCACACACACTGCATCAGGCCTGTCCAGAAATGCCCCCAGCCCAGACATCAGGCACTCTGACATGTGTTCCTGCCTGTCAAACCTGTGGCCCCACTTCCATCCCTGGGCTCACATGGATCTGGAAGCCATAGTTTCTCTGAACTGGATACTCTGTGACATCGTAACATGTAGACAAGTCAATTTCCCCATCCAAGTCGGCTGCCTGCAGAGAGAAATGAGAATGTCTTGAGATTTTTAGGAAGCAGAATCAAGGCCTAGGTGAGCAAATTTCCATAAGTGATTTCCTGCACTGAGTTTATTTTTAATAGTATACACACTGACAAGTGAGGATACTGTCTATCCTACTACTGTACGACCCAGGCCCCTCCCTGGGTGCAACCACACCACCATTTGTCTCTGTATCCAGCTAAAGATAGTCCACACCAGTGGTCCTCAAACATGCTGCTGTTGAAATCCTTTCACACTCTTAAAAACTGGGGACCCTAGAAGAGTTTCTGTTATGTGGATTTCATCTATTGATGGTATTTACCATGTTAGAAATTAAAATATATATAAAATACATATTTTATATATTTAATGTATTTAATGTATTTTAATGTATTTTTTATATCCTCCGGACTGCCACATCTGCCCCCATTTCTATTTTTTTCCCCCCAAGACAGGGTCTCACTCTGCTGTCCAGGCTGGAGTGTAGTGGCATACTCATGGCTCACTGCAGCCTCGAAATCCTAGACTCAAATGTATATATTTAATGTATTTAAATGTATAAAAATTTTATTTAGGCCGGGCACGGTGGCTCAAGCCTGTAATCCCAGCACTTTGGGAGGCCGAAACGGACGGATCATGAGGTCAGGAGATCGAGACCATCCTGGCTAACACAGTGAAACCCCGTCTCTACTAAAAAATACAAAAAAACTAGCCGGGCGAGGTGGCGGGCGCCTGTAGTCCCAGCTACTCCGGAGGCTGAGGCAGGAGAATGGCGCAAACCTGGGAGGCGGAGCTTGCAGTGAGCTGAGATTTGGCCACTGCACTCCAGTCCGGGCGACAGAGCGAGACTCCGCCTCAAAAAAAAAAAAAAAAATTTTATTTAAATACATATGAAAAAATATATTAATAGAAATGAAAAATTCAAATATATTTGTTCATTTGAGAAAAAAACTCATTTTAAAGTAAAAATTTGATTAAATAATCAGTGATAAGAGTCACACGGCTTTGAATGTTTGCAAATCTCTCTAACATCTGTCTTCAGAAAGGACAGCTGGATTCTTATTTCTTCATTCCATCTGTTCAATACAGGAAGGTTTTTTTTTTTTTGAGATGGGGTCTTGCTCTGTCACTCAGGCTGAAGTGCAGTGACATGATTTTGGCTCACTGCAACCTCTGCCTCCTGGGTTCAAGTGATTCTCTTGCCTCAGTCTCCCAAGTAGCTGGGACTACAGATGACCACTACCACACCTGGCTCATTTTTGTATTTTTAGTAGAGACAGGGTTTCACCATGTTGGCTAGGCTGGTCTCAAACTCCTGACCTCAGGTGATGCGCCTGCCTCGGCCTCCAAAGTGCTGGGATTACAGGCGTGAGCCACTGTAAGAAGGTGAAGGAACAGCAGAAGTTACTAATTTTATGAAGCCTCAATCTTTAAATGCCCTTCACCAGACAATAAAGGAAGTATTTTAATAGCTTTTTCAAGTAGTTGTGGCTGTTCTTTGACAAGTAGTAGGCTCTTAAAGGTTAACTGCAATGTGGTATCTGAATTCATGCCAATGAACTCTCTGTTCTGTGTTACATTAAAACCCACGCATGCTTTTGTAACATGTAGTATTGGTCACATGGAAAATATTAAGTTATGCATAGCTTCCAACTGTCTACACATTTCATTATGCAAGATCAAAATATCGCCTTTGCTAATACCACCACCTATTTCATCAGGAGAGTGTAAGCAAAAGGAAGTTCATGATGATGAATACAAATTTTCCCAAGTTCTAATTTTTGGTTAGAAGCTCAAATTATATCACCAGCAACAAACTCTGTCAGTTGTTTTCCTTAGAGGAATGAGCTAACTTGGGTCATTTTCATGAAAATATATGCCAAACACACAAAATGAATGACTACAGATTTGCCTACCAGTTGTTTTTCAAGTAAACATGGTGTTCCACAAAGAAGCTGCTAGTTCAGCTGGCAACTCAAACAATCACGAGTCCTTTCCATGAGAAAGCCTGCATACTCTGGTATGCAGCTAGGTGATGCTTACTTTCCATTTCAAATCAGAATATTGAAAAGATGGGCATTTAAAGATTGCGGCTTCATAAAATCAGTAACTTCTGCTGCTCCTTCAAGGACCTTTATTTATTTTAAAACCATTATTTATTTAAACTGTGTGGCAGTAAAGAATCCAGTGACCACTGGTCCAGCCTGTTGTTGCAGCTGGGGCTGTGCCAAGTACTAGTGGCTTTACCTCCCGTTGCTTTTGCACCATCAGTACAGATGGCCACATGCAAAAAAAAAGTCAATGATATCTTAATATTATAAATTATTTTAACCATCACTGCTCTCCTGAAAGGGCCTCAGGGACCCCCAGAGGTCTACAGATCACACTCGGAAGTGTTCTTCTGTGCACACACAACCAAACACTTACACAGGCTCCTTACTTCCCCAACGCTGGACACCACCAGAGGCCCACCACCCACACTCTCCTACCCCTACTTCTTACCACTACCGCCTTTTCCCCTTCAGTCTGTAAAGACTGGCTCAGAGTATTTAATACATACTCTAGCCCTTAATGATGGGTATTTAGGCTCTTTCCAATCATCTGGCTATTACAAACGTGTGGGAATGACTAACCTGAAACACAGACGTTTTTCCATATGTGTGAGTATATCTGAGGGATTCCTGGAGTGGAACTACTGGGGAAAAGGCGAAAGAGACTTGCCAAACTGTTTAGAAGAGGTTATTTTTATTTGTAGGTGAAGCCCCTTCTAGTTGGTCTTTGACCACAGAATCAGGACTGTCAAGGGGCCCAACAAAGCTCATCTATCATATCCCGTCTTTGTCCAGAAGGCAGGGCACTAGAAGTTTATTTGTAGGTGAAGCCCCTTCTAGTTGGAAAAACCAAAATTTTTCATCCTGAGTTTTCAAATTTCAGTGTTTTTCAAAGAACAGAGAAAACAAAAGCTGCCCGAATCCACTGCACTGGGCTTTTAATTCAGGGCCTTGACGAAGCCCGGCATCACAGCCAGGAAAATGATCACAAGGATAAAGGCTGGTCTTGTGCTCACCTTCCCACCAGGTCAGGACTGGGAAACCCAAGAGGGCAACATGGATACACCTTTGGCAAGGGACCACCACCGAAGGGCGTCGTCCTCAGAAGTGGGGACATTAGCCCAAGGGGAAGCAGATCTACTAGCCCCAGATGCCGCCTGGACCCCTCCAGCTGTCTCCACAGCAGAGGCAAAGCCCAGACACTCACCTCCTCAGCCACCGAATCCCTGTAGTATCTCAGGCTTTGATCGGCCAGGACAAACCAGTGTTTCTTCCACTAAGGGGGAAGAAAAGAAAAATGACTCGATTACCAACTCCTATAACAGCACACCTGCCACACCATGGCAATGCGCAGCCAGAGCCTGTGGGACCCACCCAGAGCACAGGGAAAGCAGGGGACAGGCTGGCGCCTCCTTGACGGCACACAGAGGACTCCACTAGGACTGCAGGCAGCCATGCGCTCACTCCCTCAGGACGCTCACTAAGCTGCGACCCTCCAGTGAAGAGGCAGCACAAATAGCTGAGCAGGCCTTGGCTGTGGACTCTACGACCAGTGGTGTGGCTGGTGGCCAGGCCGTGAGGTCCTCAATAACTACAGAGGCTGCAGACAACAGGCTGGGCCCAACGGAACAGAAAGGTGGCTGTGAAATGGCATCTCCACCTGCAGGTGGCAACCCGCAAGCCATGGCCATGTGGCCCCCTAACCAGCAGGGGTAACTAACCAGCTAGAGACCAAGTCTTCACTGTGAGCAGTAAGGAGGGGAACTTGAGTCTTCATGCCAGGCCAAGGGCATTTGATATGGAGGAGAAAGAAAGAGGATGTCTTGGGATAGCAGCTCAGGAAGCAGGAAGGGAGTGCAGATGGGCTGGGCCATCAGGGCCTCTTAGGTAAGGACCCAGCAGACTTCTCTTCATGCCTCCTTGGGAGGCCTGGCCTTCCAGCCCATGGCACAGGGTCAAGGTGGGCTGGCAGGTCCAGCCTCAGATGGCTCTTCCTGCTTGAGTCTGATGGCAAGAATATACCATGTTTGCTCCTTCCAGGGCTAACACTGCCACTGCTGCTCAGGGGTCTCGGGCATGAGAGTCCTGCAGTGCTAGGCTACTGTCTACTTGGCTGGCTTGCATGGAAACACAAGCCAATCTCACAGCCAGAGACTTTCTTTGCCCCTGGGGAAGCCAGGCCTCTGAAGAACTTTTAGGAAAGATTACCAGGTGGGGGCTAGTGTTACAAGGCATCCCTAAGGCCTGAGGCCAAGATTCCCTTGCCGTCAGCAGACAGGCCTACCGAGTGCCCCTCCAGAGCATCTCCGACTGCAGAAATGAAGGCTGCGTGCCTGCACTTCTAGGAGCAGATGGGAGTCTCAGCCACAGCCCTGGTCCGTGAGACAAGGGGCATGGAGGAGGAAGGCATGGAGCCAGCACTCACGGACTGGCTGGGGACAAGGCCAGCTCACCCTCACCCTTCCCCCAGACCTGTCAGGGGCCACGGCAACCCTGCACACTCACCTGGCCGTCCTCATACTGCTTAGTCAGCCAGCCTTTCTTGAAATTCAGCAGGTCGGGCTGAGAAAGGGAGAAAAAAGAACAGCTCAGAGGAAACTCCTCTAGTGTCATGAGTGTCTGATGGGGCCAGTATTTCTGTCCAGATGAGGCGGGTACCAGGAAAGGGGTTTCTCCACCTGCCAGACAAGCCTGTGCAGCCCCCTCACCCTGGTGGGTGCTGCCCGCAACCCGCCTTCTGTAGGCGCGCGCGACCTTGAGGAAGGAGATGCTGGGCTTGGCAGGCTGGCAGGAGAGAAGGTATGGTCTCATTGCCCTGTGAGCGGTGTGGGCTCCGGCCTGTACAGGGCCCACTGCACAGGGCGTATCTGGGGGGCAGAAAACAAGCCCAGATGAAGAGTTACAGAACACTTTATTTGAAGGGAAACATCTGCAGGGAAGGCTGAAAGGAGAACTGATTCAAAAGTTCTTGCAGAAGCCACAGGAAGCCTGGGAAACAGAGACGTGCGGTGTTGAGGAAGCAGCAGCTGCAGCCCCGCTGAGACCCTCAGGCCATTTCTCCACCAGGAACAGGCTTGACCTGTATTTCCCACAAGAAGCAGGATGGCAGACAGGGGGACAGTGCCCAGGCACAGGGCTTTGTCCTTCCTCCACCTGTGCCACCTAGACACACCTGGGCCCTGAGGAACAGCCTGAGAGAGCACTGCCACCTACAGCCCACCTGGCTGGCCCCACAGAGACATGGGTCACTCCACCTCTGGTCCCAGGTGCTCTCTTTTCTACAGCCATCTGAGCAGAAACCAGCTTTGGTGTCTTTTTGTATTATTCCAAGGAGTAACAGTGAGAATAGGCAAGAATTGTCACGACAACTACAGAACAAAGCATTCTGGGAGCCTCTGCTCAGAACCCTGTCTCTGAGGAGTGAGGGAGGAATCACAGTTGGCTGCTGCCTAGGTCTGGCTAAGGCTGACCCAGACCGATAAGAAGTCCCTCTACAGAGCCCTGTTTCAACCCCAACATCCTGCCAAGCTGTGCAACTGTCCTTGCCGCCAGAGTTAGCTGAGGAACCCAAACTCAACACTATGAAATTAGGACACCCTACCCCAAGCGACCCTTAAATAGGGAGGTCCTCTCCTGCATGTTTGTAGTTGCTACTGTGGCACAAGACCTGAGACGTGGGACTGCCACCTGTCCCTCTCTGACAGACTGCTTAACGTGAAGATCTTTCTTTTTTTTGAGATGGGGCCTGGCTCTGTTGCCAGGCTGGAGTGCAGTGGCGCGATCTCGGCTCACTTCAACCTCCGCCTCCCAGGTTCAAGTGATTCTCCTGCCTCAGCCTCTCGAATAGCTGGGACTACAGGCACACGACACCATGCCCAGCTAATTTTTGTATTTTTAGTGGAGACAGGGTTACACCACGTTGGCCAGGATGGTCTTGATCTCCCGACCTTGTGATCTGACTGCCTTGGCCTCCCAAAGTGCTAGGATTACAGGCGTGAGCCACCGCGCTTGGCCTAGCTTGCGGATCTTTAACAAAAACTTGTAACCTCCATATCATGGTTGTGCCATTGAAGTCAAGCCTGCAATCTGACCCCGATGGCAAGGCCTATGCAGGTGGGTTCCCCGCTGGTGCTTTCTGCTGGGGACAGGAACTCCCAGATAAGTTAACAGAGAAATAAGGGGTTTTGTTTGAGACACCTGAAGCAAAACCCAGACTGAAGGAGAAACCCAAACCTTACTCCTCTTCACACTCCATGTTACACATCAATCTGTGGTTGGGAGCCCCCAAGCCCTGGGGCAGGCAGCAAGGAGACAAGAGGCAGTGAGCAGGCTCCCGGCTCCCTTGGAGGCTGAAGACAGAACAGGGAGGAGCTGGGTCAGCATGCTGAGCTGGCCTTGCTCCTGTACCCTGACCACTCCTTCCACACCTCTGCTGTCACAGCTCTGAGGCCCATGGAGGACCTGGTGCAAGGTCTGCTCTTCCACGTGAGGCATGACGCAGAGAACGAGACAAGCTCCAGTAAGACGTAGCCTCTGCCTCTGAAGTGCCACAAAAAGCAATGCCCAATGCCAGAGGAGCAGAGGGTCCCCACTGCAGCCCTGCCTCCTAGAGTCGGGAGTCTGCCTGGCCAAGGCGGCCTCCTCCGCAGGGCCTCCTCCCAGAGCTCAGGATGCCATGGAGCTCTTGGTTCTGCTGGGACCAGAAAAGGGAAGAAACACAGAATCTGCGTTCGACGGCCTGTGGGTTGGTGGGTGGGGGTGCTCACGGACACGAGGGCCTGTGCACAGAGGGACAGCTGGCGTGGACGCATAGACAGAAACAGACAGTGCCTCAGAGTGACAGAAGCAGAGGAGCACGGCCTCCGGAGGACACGGCGCCTGGGCTCACCGTCACGGAGGGCTCCGTGGACCTCCTGTCCAGTGACTTGGCTCTTCGGTGTGGAGACAGGGGGGAAGCCGAGGCGTCTGGGAGAGGAGCTGGGGGGGCTTCATTGGTGAAGTCCTGTGGCAGAGAGCAGCCGCCAGTCAGCACAGCCCAGGGCAACACGGGCAGGTGAGGGACAAGCTGGTGCCGTCCACCCCTCCAAGAGCCGCCAGGGCCTTGCTCCTGGCGAGGGGCAGTGATCTGCCTAGCCCCCACAGCAAGTTTGCGGCAGGGCCAGGCCAGGACCCGGGTCCTGAGATGTCCTCGTTGATTGAGCAGCCTTTTCTTTTGGATTCCCAGTCACTGTCACTTTCCTGGCCCCACCCCATCCCCCAGCTTCTCTGAGCCACAGAAGGAAGAGCCCTGGGCTCTGTGGCGGCAGGTGGCAAGCCATGGGCCAGGCAGTGGGCACTAGGCACCTTGTGAACAAGAGAGAAGCCAGGAGAAGATGAGCTTGGAGTTGGCCGGCTACAAAAGCAGCAGGCGGGTGCCCAGAAGGATTTCAGAAGCCGAGTCTACTTTGGGCTGAGTAGAGAAACGAGGGGTGCAGCTGTACTGAAAGAAAGAGTTAGAAAGGTATGACATTCAGCCTTGTTGCTGGGCTGCCTCAGAGAGGAAGAGAGTGATCCTAATTAAATCTGGGATCTAAAATGTGTGAGAATATCCTTCAGCAGAGATGGAGAAGGCTCTGATATGAAGCTGCAGGAGACAGGCCTGCCCTCGAGAAGGTCACCATGCAGAGGAGGCAGTCGGAGAGCAGAAGCCTGGCAGGAGCACAACCCAGGCCTGTGTGGAGGGGACTCGGCGCATGGGGTACATGCTGACCTGCCCCCGAGCCATCCCTGAGGTGCTGCCTGGCCCCAGGAACTCACCCGCTTCCTAGGGAACGCCCTCTTCTCGCTGCGGCCCTGGCGTGTGTCGCTGGATGGCGAGGGCCCCACTGCATTGGTCTCCATGTGCTCTGCCTTCTCAATGTCCAAGGCCTCAAACTTTTCAATCACCTGGGACCTCCTGCAAGAGAAGACACGAGGCCCTGAGGTGGCAGTGAGGTGAGTTGTGAGGTGGCAATGAGCCGACTCCTCCCATGCCCGGCCTGGCCTGGGCCTGATTTCGCTCAGGCTTGCACAGCACTGAGGTTGTCTAGACACGTGCTCAGCCAACCCGAGCTCCGCCTGCGCCCCTCCACGGCCCTCCCTCCCACCAGGCCTGCGCTTGCCCCTGCCCTCTGCCCCCGCGCTGGAGGCCCCGCAGGCTCTGTGGTGTTGACCCACTCGGCATTCACACAGCTTGGCACCCAGCAGCCTCTCCTGAGCCACAGACATGATCAAAAAGCAACCACCACCTCAGAGGGTGGCCTCTATTCTCATTGCATCCCTCATGATCACAGTGCAGCCCCCACCCCAAAATTTAGCAAGAAAGAGGCCCAGGAATTAACATTGTTTCTGCCAACAGTAAAAGGAATCAAAGACCAAATTAAAACAAAAACAAAGCAGGCTGATTTCATGTGAGAGGGCTGGCGGCCTCCTCAGGCTGTCTACGGCCGGAGATGGAGCTGAGATGGGGGCGAAGCGGGTGGAGGAGGCGCAGCGCCACCCAGCGGCACAGCAGGAGAGCGCAGAGGCAAGACCTGAAAGAAAACAAGGCTGGGAAATGAATACACAGAAAAGCACTGCTTTTTCAAATCAAATAATGGTGAACCAAAATTATACAAAGAATTAAAGAAGCAAAAACCCAACATAATCACTGAAGAGGGAGAGAGACCATGATTGTCCTCCAACTGCAAGAAGTCACCCTGGTGGAGTCAGAGGTGGGGGACATGCCAGCTGAGGCTCAGCTCACGGCGCTGGGCCTGTTCTCCCAGGGATACCTAAGTTACCTGGCGGGGAGGGTGTCACTAGTGCTCTGGACAAGACGATAAGAAGCCAGAGGAAGTGGGTGAAGGGCTTCCAAGCCTGAAAGCCTAATTATCTCCACAAGGAAGAGAGGAAACTAGATCAATTCCTGAGACCCCACCTCCCCCAAGAGGCCAGGTGCTTCTCAGGGAGGGCGAGGGAAAACCAGCTGCCTAAGATGTCTTCACCTCGGAGAGAGGAGGGCCCAGGGCTGGACTCTGAGGGCCCTGGGCTCTGCTTCCTCCCTGTGCTTAGACACAAAGTGTCTTCCTCAGCTCTGCTTCTTCCCTGTGCTTAGACACAAAGCGTCCTCCTCAGGAAAGAAGCTTGTGCCAGGCCAGTCTGCCAGAACCGGCAGCAGAGGCAGGCGCTGGGGTAGGGGAGCAGGAGAGGCCGTGGCATTGTGAGAGCAGGGAGCTAAGGAAGCTGCTGGAGTTCCCGGGCACCCAGGGAAAGCTTGGTAAGTGCAGGTCAGGCGTCCACCACACTTGAGCCATTGTGGTGGGATCTTGGTGAGATTCAAGGCTCACCAACAGGCTTCAGTGCCACCACTTCCAGGATGAGGGCTCCTCTGCCCAACACTGGGGCCTAGAAAGCCCCAGGAAAGCAGTGACGAGCTGCTGGGCTTGAACCCCATGCAAATCGCACGCCGTGGTATTGTGGGGATCCAGACAGAGGAGTCATGGTGGAGAAGAGGAAAGGCACTTGCTACAGTGGCACTGCATGGGGGCCTGGGGAGATCCTGTAAGACCACAGGCTCAGGCACCAGCTGCCTTGATCTACTGGGTGAGGCGGAAAGTTATTACTTGGTGCCCTCGAAGCACTGCAGGTGGGACAGCAAGCACCTTACTGGTCAGCAGAGAAAACGGGGCCTGCACCCTGCAGCTCCAGGGTTCCCAGGACATTATGTGCTGTGCTGAGGGTAGGGGGGTTAGGGCTGCATGGGGAGCTGGTCTTGCTGCCAGTTACCAACAGGCCAACCAGGACCACAGCTTCCCCCACTCAGCAGCCAGAGGTGACTATCCAAGAAACACTCTGGAAGTCTGAGGAACAGATACATTGGAGCCCAGAGCCAGTCAGGTCCAGATAGGCCTGCCTAGATGACTGTGGCTTGTCAAAAAACCAACCCCATAGTCCCAGCAGTCTGGCTTCTGAGCACACCTGTTGTGGCTGCCATTCCAGGCAGGTGTGGCCAATCTCTTGCCAATTTGGAGATTCTGCTCTAATCAACCAGGGGACAGGAATCCAACCAAGCACAGGGTGGGCTACTAGGGATCTAGTGAGCAGGCCTTGGAAAGCGACAGCAGCCAATCAGGTGTCACCAGGGTCAGGAGAAAGGGATGCTGCAGAATTAGTATGCAGAACTGGTGGAGGGTGGGGCCAGCACCAGGTGAAAGCCCATCCGTGTGGCAGTGCATGCAGAGTACAAAGCCCCCGAGACTGCACCTGTCCCAGGCGACAGGAGACAAGAACGAGTTCAAAAGGAGTCTCTCCGAGAAGAAGCCAAGCCAAGCAGGTGTGCTGAATGCTAATTCTGTGGTCTGGCGCTAAACCAGGACATGGCCGATCCTGCTCTGCAGCCACCACGACACACAGCCTGCTTGCCAGCCAGCATGAAGCCTCCCCTGCCCACCCACTGGCCTCCTCCTCTCTCTAGCAAAACCCTTTACTTATATATTTTCTTAATTGCTTAAAAGAGCACCCTTGGCATCAGTCCTGGGTCACAGGATGGGAGCAAGGACTTCCTGGCTAAGGCCCCACTGGGATCTGCACCAGCTATCCACTGTGAGAAGACACCTACTCCCGAGCCTCAGTTTTCACGTCTATAACTGGGGGTGGTAGTAACAGGTCCTCATCAGGCTACTATGAAATGTTAAGGCAGCCAAGTGCTTAGCAGAGCACCCCAGGGCACTAGGCAGGGGCTGGGAACCACTTGGTTGCCCTTCCTTTCCCTAGGAAGTCAACGTGTCATTTTCCTCTCAAGAGCAGCATCTCTGGGAGACACTTCCTTATCCTGGAGACTAACCTGCAGGCTGACAGGTCTTTTTCATCTGGGACGTTTGGAAGAGTGGGTGGGCTGTCAGCAATGGTGGGTGTTCGGAAGAAAAGGGGCAGAAGGTAAAAAACATTTCCCTCCACCTGCCCTTCGAGGCACGGGAGCTCATGGCTGCCTTCACCTGTCCCTTCCAGTAGTGTCTCTAACTCTGAGCTCGAGGTTGTGATTTGGGAAGGGAGGACACTCTGAGAAGACTTCCAGAACTATGGTTTGAACCTCTTTTCTGGACGGTGAACCTTGGGAACCTAATGAAAACTACGGGTTTTCTTCCCAGAAGAGTGCCTAACCTTAACCCTCTTCTAGGAAGAATACTGTGAAAATGTTTTATTGAGGGGGCAGGTCATCATGGACCTCCAGAAGTCTATCCATAAACCAGGCGGAGGAACCCTGCTATCAAGGCAAAGCCTCAGTTTATAGATGCAGGGGTGCAAGCCTGATTGAAGGCGTGCTTGGGCACTTGGGTCTGGATCTGGGCTTCGAGGCCTCAGATGGCATCCAGCTCTTTCTCTAGTTCTCCAGGAAACTCTGGAGAAGAAGGGCAGGGCAGGGCATGGGCCCGCCTCTTCTTAGGCAGCAGTCAAGTTCTGCACCTATGCCCCTTGGTCCCTGCCCTAGGTCCGGATGTCCAAACTCTGTCTCTCTCCAGCCAATCAAAGTCTTAAGAGGGCAAAAAGCAATGCTCCCCTGGAGGGCAAAAGCAATGCTATTGGGTGCTCGGCTGCTTCACAGGTTGCCATGCCTGGCTAATTTTTATATTTTTAGCAGAGATGGGATTTCAATATGTTGGCCAGGCTGGTCTCAAACTCCCGACCTCAGGTGGTCCACCTGCCTCAGCCTCCCAAAGTGCGGGAATTACAGGCGTAAGCCACCATGCCCAGCCCCTTCAGTCTTTTAGCGCATTCTGGGGGTGGGAAGGGGCAGGGGACTTCTACAGAAGTAGGCTACAGCAGGAAGCTCCCCACGGAGCATGTCCTTGAGAGATGGATCAGTGCTGCCCCCATCTTCCTGGGCACAACTGTCTGCCTCTGAACCTCTCTCAATGCCCTTTGCCCACCCTGGGACTGACAGGGTGAGGAGCGCCTCTGTCACCACATGTAGCTCTAGGGTCTCCCTGCCTCCACGCCACTTCAGAGAACAGAAATGGCCCAGGAGGATAAGATCCAGCCCTACAAGAACCAGGAAGCTGAGAACCCACCAGGGAACCTTAAGGCCCCAGTCCTAGGAGGCACAGATGTGAAAACTGCTATTCTTGGCCTCGACCTCTGATGGTCAGAAATTCTGCATTTGGCTACCAGAGCTGAGTTCTGGGCCCAGAGGGAAAATCCCCCTATGCTCTGAACAGAAAGCACGCTCCCCCGACAAGGGAGGCTTGGGGACTGTACGTGAGAGAAACAGTGTGAGTGTATGTGCATGGGTGGAAGTGCATGTGTATGGGCCTGGGTGTTCAGCCCTCCAACCTGCTCCTTACCTCCGCTCGTTGCCAAACAGACGGGCCACCTCCTCCCTGCCAGGGCTCCGGGCCCGAGTTCTACGCTCCAGCCGCCTTCTCTCCACCTGGAAGGCTTCTCGGTGGCTGATCCTGATGGCCTTAGGGACGTCGGCCAGGGTGGCATATTGCCTGCTGGCTTTAAAGGCAAAGGTGCTCCCCAGTCTCTCTGTCCCCCGCCCCCTAGTGCTGCCCGGGTCCACGTAGGCAGGTGGCTGGCTGGCCACATCCAGGGAGCCGAGGGAGATGCTGCAGACCATTCGGTGGGGGAGTCGAGGACCTGGGGAAGGAAGAGGACCACCGAGCTCCCGGGAGGGTGACTCGGGGCAACTGTACCTGTGGTTGGGGGTGCTGGGGCTGGGAGGGGAGAGCGGCGGAGGCAGCTGCTGCTCCTCGGCTTTCAAGTCCTGTTTGGTCTTCTCCAGGGAGAAGTAGCCGCTCTCCACCCGGACTTTGCGGCCACAGTCCATGCGGTCGCTACTCATGGCGCTCTCCTCTGGAAGACAGTGGGAGGGAGGGGACGCACTCAGCCTGATGGCAGCTTTGCTTTGAGGACTTTTTTTTAAAAGTCCACGTAGGATCCAAGCAGGGGCCTTCCCTACTTTCCATCTCTAACATCCAGCACAGCCCACTCAAGGGCACAGTCAGATGGAAAGAACCATGGATGGGAATGAAATATTCTGTGCATGCTTTTTTCTCTCATCCATCTCTCCCCTGCAGCTGGCTGCCTCTCAGCCAGACTGGCAGGCAGGCCCTGCACTTCTGGTCTGGGGGCTTGGCTGGAAGAGCAAAACTGTACCTCAGGACACAAGACAACCACCACCAACTGCTTCTTACCAACATCAAGGGGGAAGCTGACAGTCAACAAGCCCTTCAGTCTTTTTTTTTTTTTTTTTT
>NW_012116655.1:1210768-1226323 GCF_000951035.1 Colobus angolensis palliatus
GCCGTGGTATTGTGGGGATCCAGACAGAGGAGTCATGGTGGAGAAGAGGAAAGGCACTTGCTACAGTGGCACTGCATGGGGGCCTGGGGAGATCCTGTAAGACCACAGGCTCAGGCACCAGCTGCCTTGATCTACTGGGTGAGGCGGAAAGTTATTACTTGGTGCCCTCGAAGCACTGCAGGTGGGACAGCAAGCACCTTACTGGTCAGCAGAGAAAACGGGGCCTGCACCCTGCAGCTCCAGGGTTCCCAGGACATTATGTGCTGTGCTGAGGGTAGGGGGGTTAGGGCTGCATGGGGAGCTGGTCTTGCTGCCAGTTACCAACAGGCCAACCAGGACCACAGCTTCCCCCACTCAGCAGCCAGAGGTGACTATCCAAGAAACACTCTGGAAGTCTGAGGAACAGATACATTGGAGCCCAGAGCCAGTCAGGTCCAGATAGGCCTGCCTAGATGACTGTGGCTTGTCAAAAAACCAACCCCATAGTCCCAGCAGTCTGGCTTCTGAGCACACCTGTTGTGGCTGCCATTCCAGGCAGGTGTGGCCAATCTCTTGCCAATTTGGAGATTCTGCTCTAATCAACCAGGGGACAGGAATCCAACCAAGCACAGGGTGGGCTACTAGGGATCTAGTGAGCAGGCCTTGGAAAGCGACAGCAGCCAATCAGGTGTCACCAGGGTCAGGAGAAAGGGATGCTGCAGAATTAGTATGCAGAACTGGTGGAGGGTGGGGCCAGCACCAGGTGAAAGCCCATCCGTGTGGCAGTGCATGCAGAGTACAAAGCCCCCGAGACTGCACCTGTCCCAGGCGACAGGAGACAAGAACGAGTTCAAAAGGAGTCTCTCCGAGAAGAAGCCAAGCCAAGCAGGTGTGCTGAATGCTAATTCTGTGGTCTGGCGCTAAACCAGGACATGGCCGATCCTGCTCTGCAGCCACCACGACACACAGCCTGCTTGCCAGCCAGCATGAAGCCTCCCCTGCCCACCCACTGGCCTCCTCCTCTCTCTAGCAAAACCCTTTACTTATATATTTTCTTAATTGCTTAAAAGAGCACCCTTGGCATCAGTCCTGGGTCACAGGATGGGAGCAAGGACTTCCTGGCTAAGGCCCCACTGGGATCTGCACCAGCTATCCACTGTGAGAAGACACCTACTCCCGAGCCTCAGTTTTCACGTCTATAACTGGGGGTGGTAGTAACAGGTCCTCATCAGGCTACTATGAAATGTTAAGGCAGCCAAGTGCTTAGCAGAGCACCCCAGGGCACTAGGCAGGGGCTGGGAACCACTTGGTTGCCCTTCCTTTCCCTAGGAAGTCAACGTGTCATTTTCCTCTCAAGAGCAGCATCTCTGGGAGACACTTCCTTATCCTGGAGACTAACCTGCAGGCTGACAGGTCTTTTTCATCTGGGACGTTTGGAAGAGTGGGTGGGCTGTCAGCAATGGTGGGTGTTCGGAAGAAAAGGGGCAGAAGGTAAAAAACATTTCCCTCCACCTGCCCTTCGAGGCACGGGAGCTCATGGCTGCCTTCACCTGTCCCTTCCAGTAGTGTCTCTAACTCTGAGCTCGAGGTTGTGATTTGGGAAGGGAGGACACTCTGAGAAGACTTCCAGAACTATGGTTTGAACCTCTTTTCTGGACGGTGAACCTTGGGAACCTAATGAAAACTACGGGTTTTCTTCCCAGAAGAGTGCCTAACCTTAACCCTCTTCTAGGAAGAATACTGTGAAAATGTTTTATTGAGGGGGCAGGTCATCATGGACCTCCAGAAGTCTATCCATAAACCAGGCGGAGGAACCCTGCTATCAAGGCAAAGCCTCAGTTTATAGATGCAGGGGTGCAAGCCTGATTGAAGGCGTGCTTGGGCACTTGGGTCTGGATCTGGGCTTCGAGGCCTCAGATGGCATCCAGCTCTTTCTCTAGTTCTCCAGGAAACTCTGGAGAAGAAGGGCAGGGCAGGGCATGGGCCCGCCTCTTCTTAGGCAGCAGTCAAGTTCTGCACCTATGCCCCTTGGTCCCTGCCCTAGGTCCGGATGTCCAAACTCTGTCTCTCTCCAGCCAATCAAAGTCTTAAGAGGGCAAAAAGCAATGCTCCCCTGGAGGGCAAAAGCAATGCTATTGGGTGCTCGGCTGCTTCACAGGTTGCCATGCCTGGCTAATTTTTATATTTTTAGCAGAGATGGGATTTCAATATGTTGGCCAGGCTGGTCTCAAACTCCCGACCTCAGGTGGTCCACCTGCCTCAGCCTCCCAAAGTGCGGGAATTACAGGCGTAAGCCACCATGCCCAGCCCCTTCAGTCTTTTAGTGCATTCTGGGGGTGGGAAGGGGCAGGGGACTTCTACAGAAGTGAGACAGAGTGAACAGATTTTTGACATGGATAAGCCTGAGAGGAAGACTGAGACACCTTCTACCCCGAGTGCATGTAAAACATGCAGCCAGAGCGAGCTGGGCTGGCCCCAGCTGCTCACTTACTTTTAACAATCTAGACAAAATACAGATGGGAAAACCCAGCCTGTGTCTTACAAAGCCCTCTAGAGCCTGGGAACAAGAGAGGCAAAGATGGAAGCCCTGCTCCTGCTCAGGCAATTCCAAAGTGCTAAAAGATAGGGCATGAGGATGCCAACTGCTGCCTCCCCAGCACCCCTTCCCCTCCTTCTGCCAGGGGCCCAGGCAGGATGCGGATGGTGAGGGATGAAACTGACTGCTGCTTCCTGGGGCAGGATGCACACAGAAACATGATGGTGCAGTGACAGAGGCCTTCCCATCCACAGACCCCGCTGCAAAACGTTTTTGATTCTCCTGACAAGCAACTGGGGCTGAGAGAACAGGAGCTGTCTTCCTCCTTTAAAGATGGATTTAAGAGCTAGAAGGGGCAAGGCCAAGACTGGAGCCCAGGAATCTCAGTCCATACCAGGCTAGGTGCTCCCCACAGGGCTGATGGACAAAGGGAATGAAGGTCCAGGGCTTGTGACTGGGTGCTACAGGCCTTGGCTGAATCCCCAGGGCCAGCTCTGATGGGAGGAAGGGCCGTTCCAGTGCATACAGGCCAGCCTGGCCCCCGCTCACCTTCTTTGCTCTCCAGCCCAGGTTCCCGCAGGGAGCTGGCAGCAGTAGGCTGGCTCTGGCTGGGACTCTGAGCTGGACTCAGGCTGCTGCCGTCTGGCTGGTCCTTAGCCCTCATTTCTTCCTGCCAGAGTGTGGACTTGGTGGTGGGGACTTTCTCAGCACTGGGGATGCTGCTGCTGCTGCTGCTGTTGCTGCTGCTGCTGCTGCTGCTGCTGGTGACAGCCACCTTGGCAGGCCCAGGCTCCTGGAGGAGGAGAAAGTGGTGTCTGTGCAGGTGCAGGAGCACACAGCTCAGGATGGGTCACATGTCCTGGCTGCCCAGCTATAGGGAACACCAAGACCAACTATACAATGTCAGGGGCCTGGAATCTTCAGACAGTGCCCCATAACAGTGGGTCAGGCGTTAACAGGAAGACCACAGTAGTAGATGTGGAGTCTGTCATTCCTAGACATTCAAGACTCGAATAAGGCGAGACAGAATAGTGTGGAAAGAGAGCACGCCCTTGAGACAGGTCCAGCATCATCTGTAGCTCCTTACAGTGAACGCAAGAACAAGTTCACAGCACCCAAGTCTGGGCCAGCCCTGTGGCCTTACCCACCATCTGCTTTTTGCTCCTAAGAAGCTAAAATGGAGTGTCCAGATGCTATGTGAAGGAAAGAGTTGTCAGATGCAAACTAAATGCTATGGTTTCAATGTATGTGTCTCGCGACCCACAACTCATGTGCTGAAATTCTAACCCCCAAGGTGATGGTATCAGGAGGTGGGGCCTTTAGGAGGTGATTAGGTCATGAGAGTGGAGCCCTCATGTACGGGTTTAGTGCCTTCATAGAAGAGGCCTCAGAGAGCTGCCTTGCCCCTTCTAACATGTGAGGACCAGCAAGGGGGCCCTCACCAGACACCTAAAGTACCAGCACTTTAATTTTGGACTAACCAGCCTGCTGAGAGAAAAATTTCTATTATTTATAAGCTGACCAGTCTGTGTTATTTTATTACAGCAGACAGAACACACAAAGACACCAAACACCCCACTTGAATGTGCATACAGGCACACACTCACAAATGCATATACACATTCATGTGCACATGCTCGCTCTCTCACACTCACAAGCTCACACATGCACAAGCCAGTAGCCCAGACAGAAAAGGTATCAATCCCCAATCTCTCCAGGTTGTGGAAGTGGTATTGCTCTGAGGGAGAAGTGTCTGTGGGGCAGGCATTTGGGCAGATGCAGAGTCCAGACAACAGCAGGGCTGTGATCCCCAGCTGCTCTGCAGTGCCAGGTCACATCCTGGGCCCCAACAACCCTGCCCAGAGGGCTGCCAACAGGATGGCTTTGGCCCCTTTCCAAAAGTGAAGCACATCGCAGCTCTCTCGCAAAAGGTAAGAGCATGATATACAAGTGCCCACCTCCCATTCCCATCCTGATGGCCAAACCTCATTTTTAGAGACCCACCTTAGTCCCTCTCTGGCTTAGGCCCTTGGAGAGGGTTGCGGATGACACAGGTTCTTTACATGCATGTGTGTGTGCACACTTGCAGATGCAGCATCACCACCAGACTATTTATTAATAGCCTGGCTGGGCTCCATACACCCAGTCTCACCCACTGGTGGGGCACTGTCTTGGGTGGGGCTCTGGGTCCAAAGCTGTTAGTACTTTTGCAAGGATTCCAGGCCTCACGGACAGGATAAAGGCAGGGAGGCTGTTCCCACAGACCCAGGACGCACACCTGACCACCTACTCAGCTTAGGGCTGCCAGCAGACAGACTCCCAGGCTGAAGGCTCCCCTCAGAAGCAGCCAGCTTCTCGGAAGCAAATAGTGAAGGTTTCTCCTGAGAAGTTTCCCAAGGGCTCCAATGACCCAAGGGTATGCCACCCCAGGACCACCTGTCGTCCCTGTAGCAAGCACAGCACCCTGGGCTGCTTACCCATGGGAAATCAGCAGCTGTGCTGGATGCAGAACCACCCTAACTGCCCACCATGGCAGCAGCGCTTCCCCAAAACAAAGTTGCTCTACAGTCTTGCTTGCCAAGCAAGGCCTCTCTCTGCATGGGTTTCAGAAGGCTCCCCACTTCCCTAGCAGGAACACGGAGCACGGCAACCAACGGGAAGGAAGAATTCTAACTTGGAGTGGTGGTGGCAGTAGACACCCCAGTAAAAAACAGGATTCTTAAAGGAGACACACATGTGGGCCCAGTGGTGCTGGCTGGGCTCACACTGAACTCAGAAGAAAACTGGAGAAAAGCAGAAGAACCTTGTTTGGCTGGGAGATGGAGCAGCGGGCCTCCTTCAGCTCCACCAGAGGAGTGGAGACCCAGGACCTGCAGACCTGGCTGGAAACACAGCTCTGGGTTTCCCATCCATCTCCATCCTTCCAGCCCTTCACACTTACATGGGTCATCACTTCCTTCTGCACCAGGCTTTCTCCTTTATTGCCTGGAACCCATGCCTCTCAGGCCACAGGCTTTGGAAACACTGGTCAGGGCCAAGCCCTTCTCCTCTCCCAGCCCTAGACTCTGTTGAGACTCCCGCCCTCAGCTGAAAGGCCGTCTGCTGCTCCCGCAGTGTGATCCTTGACCCCAACTTCTGGAAGCATAACCTTCCAGAAGGTCCCACCTGAGTTCCTCAAGGGCAGAAGCTGATTCTTATTGGGCACAATGGACAGTCACCACTTCAAGCCCTCCACTGGTTCAATGTGAAACTCTCCCAGACCTACTACACTGGGCCATGGAGAAAGAAGTACAGAGTCTCGGGCTTTCGCCTCTCCAGGTGCTCTGCAGGTCTGAGGTTTACCCCCAGCCCCACCCTAGGACATGAGAATGCCTTTAGCATCAGGCTGCATGCAGAGGGGAGGCCTGCCCAAAGACCCCATCTCAACCATGGTCCCTGCTGCTCCGCTGCAGGGTCCCCACGTCACCCCACAAGACTGACTTGACAAAGAGATGGCCCCTGATTAAAGTTCAAAGCTTCTGGAAACAAGCAGCCTCAAATGGGATGCTCTCGGGACCAAGGAGTACAAAGGAGAGACCCCACAAGGTTGTCTCAGGAGGGGGCTGAGTGCAGGCTAGGAACCCTGTGCTCCAGACTCTAAGAGACCCTCAGGGAAGCGGGTAACCTACCCACCCTGGGATCACGTGGCTCCTTCTACCAACAAAAAAGTTGACGCTTGGTCATGGGTAGCTGTTTTGGGGAGTTGGGTGTCATGAGGGAGGGAGAGCAAGCAAGTTCCCCGGCCTGGGCTGACAGTGGCCTCTGTACTTGGAGTTACCTTATTGAAGGCAGGAGCTCTGCTTCTGTACTGTTTCCAAGGCATCACCATGGAAACACAGCGCAACCCTAAATGCTGTTATTCTGCCTGTGATTTTTTTGTTTCTCTCAAACCGGGCAGCTTTGGGGGATTTACGTATCAACTGCTGTTCCCCAGCAGGAAGCTCCATTTTCAGTCCCAGGAACCACTCTGTATTTTTTGCTAGCTTCTTGCTAGCGACATCTCCTTTCCAGCGAATGTTGGCTTGGGTGTCCCCCACCCCCAACCCCAGAATGGAGGGTGGATGACCATGGGCTGAGAGTGGCCCAGGCCAATACAGCAGCCCAGGGCAGGTACATCCAAGGGCAGCCCAAGGGGCTAAGGGGAGAAAGGGACCCAGGCTAGTGCATGCCCCCTGACCTCTGCAGCCTGTGGGCTGGCTCTCTTAACTTCTGTGGGCCTCTGGCCTTGTAATGCCCAAGGGACTCCCATCCCCACCCTGCTCCCTCTCAGGGTGACTAGGAGGCTCAGGCCATGGCAAAGCACTTGGGAACAGTAGCATATGGTACAGAGGCAAAGGAATTATATTTACTGAGAACCCATAATAGGTCCAAAACTTCCTCTCATGCTCACAACAATCTTGGCGATTAGGCAGCAACAGGCCCGCTTTGCAAGTTGATTAACTGAGGCTCAAAAAGGTTACTTCATTCCCTCATGGACCCAGGAACGTGGGGAGTGTGGTAAGGCGGTGTAGGACCCATCGATGCCCTAAGCCTTGCACACTGGCCAGGGAGAGAAGGAGGATCATGGCCTGCGGGGAAGGACTGGGCCTTGAGGGACCACCCCAGCCAGCCATGCCCTGCTCAGGTCGCATGGGAGTTGGAGCAAGGGCCCCTGTGAGCTCCTTCGGGGCCATGCCACTCCAGGACTCTCTTCCCCATCTGGCTGCCTGCAGGGCCATCTGTGGCTGCAGGCTGCCAGTGCTGCCCCTCCCCAGCTGCCAGTAGGACAGCGAGGGGAGGGGTCACAGCTGTGTACTGCAGGCTCACTGGAAACTTCCCTTGGGCAGCCCCAGAGCACACTAGCAGGCCATCCTGTCCCTGTTGTGGTTCCCCCGTGGCTCAGTGAGGATCTTGCAGACCGCAGCCCACAGCAAGGATGTGCAGAGGTGGTGACCGCCTCAGCCCTGGCCTGACTGCGTCCTCACCCTCTAACCTCCAGAGAGCCCTCACTTCTTCCCAAGCCCTGGCTCCACTGAGGTGATGTCACCTGGCAAACCCACTGCCTACCTGTGGTGTGGGGGGCTCCACTTTCCGTTTCTTCTTCTGGTTCTGCTTGTTGGTCCGGGGATAGACCATGAGCATCTCCAGCCACCTGGGAAGGGAAAAGGAGACAAGTACCAGGTAAGATCCTAGCACTCGAGCACTAGAAGCCCCGGCCGGCCCTTGCTGGGGTGGTCCAGGTCTCTGGGCACCAAGGAGAGCAGGGCATCGTCCCCAGCGACAGACTGCTATGCTGCGGCCAGAAGCGCCCACAGAGCAAGCCCGGACGATGACCCTGCCACAACCACAGCAGGCTCAGGACACGACACAGACTCCATGCTGGCAGAGAGGCCAGGCCTGGCCATGGCCTCAGAGCACAGGACATGTAACTTCCATTACTGACCCTGTCTCCAGGGCCCGGACTTGCCCTAACACTGCTCTCCCAGAGTGGGCTTGGTGAGAACACAGATGAGCTGTGACTGGGAGCCATTTAGGGCAACAGAGGCAGGTGCTGGCCCTGAGGCGAGAATCTAGGAGCTATGCTGGCCAAGTTCCCATAACGGGTCCTCTTGAGGGACTAGAGCGGGGGGAGAGCTGAACTCCCACAGTCCCTGCAGAGGGAGGGTGCTGGGCACCCTGGCTTTGAGGAAGGCTGGGCAGAGCTGCCCAGGGACCCCATCAGGGCTTGTATGTGGGAAGTTCACTCTGGATAGACACCAGGGGTACAGCAAGGGAGCACAGCAAGAGCAGGCACTGCCAGCAGGAGGACTCTGGATCTGGCTCTGCCTCCATCCCACCACAATCTTGGGTAGCTCCTGGCCCCTTAGGAGCTTCAATCTTCTCATTTCTGAAATCAGAAGCTAGATCGGATCATGGCACGACGACTACTTCCACCATATAGAATTTTACAACAGACAAAGGAACTAACAGCAGTTGCCTTGCCAGAGCTGCCTGTGAGTCCTGTGGGGCTGGTGGATGGGGGTGGGAGGAGCGGAGGGCAGTGTAGATCCTGCCTCTGAAGCCCCAGCTCCAGCCCTGGGCCTGGTTGTGCAAGGACAGCCCTAGTATCCTCTCCAGAGTGGAAGGAGCCTCAGAAGACACTGCTCCAGGTCTTCCAGCACCAGGGTCCATGCTAGTCCTGCTGGCAGCCTGGGCCCAGGATTGGGGATGCGGGCGGTCTGTACTGCTGCACCCTGCTAGAGATCACACAGGCGCAGCACCCAGCAGCACACTGAGTCTGGGGCAGGAGAAGGGCTCAAATCTTCTGTGCCCAGAGGTGTTTCTTTAATTTGAGGTGGAGGGGAAAGGAGGGGAAGGAAAAAACGGATAGAGGAGGGAAGAGAGGAAGAGGATGGGGAGGACGAGGGAGGGGAGGAAGGAGGAAGCAGAAAAGGAAGAGAGGGAAGGAGAAAATGAAGAAAGGAGGGAAGGACAGACCAACAGACAAAAGGAGGGTCAGTCAGAATCACTGGCTTCTGAGACAGTCTCAGGATGGGTGTGCAGTTGACATCTGGTGGCAGCAGAGGCCAGGCTTAATGCAGGGAACCACAGCAACAGAGCTGAAGGGCCACCCTCAGCCCAGCTCAGCCCACAGCCAGTGATGCTCGATTTGCTAAGAGAATGAATAAACAACTGCATTGCCAGAGACCCAAGCCACAGGTCCTGTGGGTCATTCCTCCACAGCCCCAAAACAAGAAAGGAGGCCGTGACTATCTGCAAAGCCAGCAGACAGGCAGGCCTTCTGAGGGTCCTGAGCCGTTCTCCTCCCTGGTCACACTTCTCATTAAGGCTGGCTGGGAGCACAGGTCCCAGGAGAGGGCCTCACTCATACAACCTGGGGTGTTCACAAGGCATATGGGGTTAAACAGGTTTGCCCTTCCAGTCTGCCATGGCAGCTGCCACTTCCCCTGACCACTCCGAGGGATTATGCCTGCAGAAGGCTGCACTTAAAACTTCCCCGAGGTGTGGAGCATGCTGGAGCTGCAGAACCCTGCCAGGTACCCCAAAGCCCCTGCAGACTGGCCCAGGTTCCATCAGTCAGCAATGACTAATGGCCTTGCAGGATGGAACCTGGAGGGGAGCGGAGAAGGCTGCACCGCAGGTGCTCTGCTGACTATGCAGAGCTGCTGAGCTCTCCTGGGCTGGCTCCAGCAAGCCCAGGACTCGGGAGGAGCCAGGACAGCAGGTGTCCCATGTGGCCTCAGTCCCATTACACACCTTAATCTGTTCAGACTGGAGTCTGTGGCTGGAGTCACGGAGATGCAGGGTCCAGGAACAGATGATGGACTGTGTCCTCTGCACTTGGATTTCTCAAGGAAGTCCAATAGGAAGCAGCTAACATCATCCAGATGTATTATAAATGTTAACAAAACAAACCCCAAGAAGAGAGGAGCGGGGTGAGTGTGAATATGGGACTGGTAGGTGCTGGGGCTCTACAGATGGGGACGGCAGAGCCCAGATGAGTG
Organism: Colobus angolensis palliatus; assembly: GCF_000951035.1. Taxonomy (NCBI): domain Eukaryota; kingdom Metazoa; phylum Chordata; class Mammalia; order Primates; family Cercopithecidae; genus Colobus; species Colobus angolensis. The sequence goes on from NW_012116655.1 coordinate 1,220,807, forward strand.
AGAACAGGGGAGTGGGTAAGGTTAAAAGGCAGGGCAGGGCGAAGGGAAGCCCAGACTTCACCCAGCTGAGAGCACAGAAGAGCTCCCTTGCCAACTCCTACCCAAATCCCACCTCGTCTAAAAGAGCTGTGTAAAGTGTGGTCCAGCATCCTGGAAGTGGGAATTGGAAAGAGCTGCCAACTTCCTCTACCCAGGCCCAAGAGAGACCTGGCAGCCCACGCAGCTGTCAGGGCTATGCAGAGAAGACCTGGGAGGAAGGCTGGGTGGGACTGTCCCCAATCCACCCTGCTCCCAGCTGCCTGGCGGAAGTGTCTGCACCTCCTTAGGGACCAGCTTTGATGTGATCAGAGAGCTCAGACACAGAGTGGCACTCCAGAGCCTAGGGATGAGGTTACTGGGAAGAGGAGTTATAACGGGCAACAGAGGGAGCAGAGGAAGGGGGCTGTCAGCGAGGGCAGGAGACAGAGCAACGGGAGGAGGCAAAAGTACTTGTCCCCAGGGTGCACAGGCCATGCCTGACTCTCTCACAGCTGAGCATCCCAGCTTGTAGGAAGGTGAGGAAGTGGCTGCCCACTTTCATCAGAGGGGTTGCAGAGGCCCAGGACAGGCTGCCACGTGAGAACCTGCCTGTTGGACACAAACTAACATGGCCCACAACCAGGGCGAGGGGAAGCGGAAGAGCCTCAGGTAGCTTATCCTGGCTTTGGATATGCCACTGAGCCACCACACATGGGACCCCATTGGCGTGTGCACCTGGTACCTTGGTCCATTAACGATCTTGTCTAGCCAAGCTGCATATGTATGGCAAGCCTGAACATGCAACAGAAGAGAGTAGAAATAGGAGAGGGGCTTGGGATGGAGTGAGGACCTCTGGCAGGAGTTAGGCTGCCTGCTGGAGGCAGTCCAAATACTAAACATCACCCTCTCCTAATACCACATGGTACAACACATACCTCTCTGGGCTGGTCCTAGAACCAACCCTGCTTCAGACACTCCCCAGCCTGCTCTGAAGACCCAGAACTCCCATCCATCCCACCTGTTACCCACACCCTCCCCGGGACCCAGCTCCTGTGGAAAGGGTGAGGGTTTCCTAGAGAAGCCACCTGGGCAGAGGGAGCCTCGGCTGTGTCCCGCCCGGCCAATAGCAGCAACAGGTGTGAGCCAGGAAGTGCAGAAGGTGCGCTTGGCCAGGCTCCCATCTCCAGGCCCTGGGTCTCCTCGACTGTACCATGAGGGTTCCTCAGAAGCCCTTGACATTCTTGATCATATGGTTCTGGATTAAGATCGGGGGAGACACAAGTTCTCCTCCAGCTCAGCTCCAGGTGCTCAGAAATGCAAACCTGCCTCTCTCCAGAGGAGGACTCTAGGGGAAAGCACACATCCGCAGAGAGTTCCCCTCGGGGCCCAGCACTGGCTCCCGGATGCCTTGCCACGTGACCCTGGACTTACAGCCGTGCTCACTCACCAGGCTGGGCCAGGCTGCAGCTGAGAGGCTAAAGCAAGGCTGGTGCTCCAAGTCATCTGTGTGTTCAAACCCAAGGGCTTCATATTCCTGATTCCCTCTACTCTGTACTGCTACAGTCAGCATGGCCCAGCAAGCCTCAGGTTTACTTTCTCCCAGAGCTTCTTAGACTCATGTGCCTCCTTCTCAGCCTTAAGCAAGACAGGGATTCTTGGAGATCCAGTTTGTGAGCTCCTGTCAGGCCCAATGAGCCGGTCATCTGCACGGACCACATGACCACATACGGCTTTTCACCACGGCACAGGCCACGCGGGTAGCAAAGAATCCCCTGCTAGATTGGGAGCTCTGGGAAGGCAGATGCTGCCCTGGGCTCAGGAGCACTGTGTTCAGGCCCCTGGACTGTGGCCTCTCTCAATCTGAGCCAGTCCGCCACTCTTGGGGGACCTGGGTGAGCGAAAGACTTATCCATTCTCTCTACTCACAGAAACCAATCTGTGCAGTGACAGCAGAGTGGTGCGAGTGTGAGGTGCTGGGGATGTGACTGAGACACCTCCCACCCCCACCATCACTGAGGGAGAAACACGTGGACCCAGCAGTAACCTGGTGCTTTCACAGGTGGTGGAGCGCACACCCTCTCTGGAAGGAGGAGCAGCCACCCCAGACTGGGAGAAGGCGTGCCCAGGTCATGCACTTCAGGGACTGATCCCCTTCCAGGTGGAGGGGCAGGTGAGTTGGGGGTGTGGTGAGTGCAAAGGTGGGGAGGCCCGAGGAGGGTAATGTGGCCAGAGCAAAGAGGGGTCCCCAGAGGCTGCAGGTGGAATGGCGGATGTCCTGATTTCTGCTTTGCTCAGCACATGGTAGCGCGGAGAACAGAGACAGAACCCAAGAATAGAGACACATGGGGAAGTAGACAACGTCGACATTTGGTGTTGGCTCCACAGCAGGTGGTGGCGCCTTGTTCCACAGCACCAGCATACTCACCCACTGACAATCTCCTTGGTCTCTGCCCGGATGAAATGCTCCTTCTCAGGCGTCAGAATACACAGGGAGAACTTCTGGCCCGTGCGGCCCTCCCCATCCACCACGTCTGTGCACTGGTTCATGTTGATGGTGCCCTGAGGCAGAGTCGTTGGCTGCAAGAAGGCGGCAGGGAGTCACCCAGAGGCCAGCCAACGGGGCCATAGATGTCCCACAGCTCTAGGCCATTCCTGACCCTTCCAGCCTGTGGGGCCTCCAGGCGTGCTCTCCCTCGCCCCAGCCCCAGATCCTCTTCCTTTGCGCCCATCCCAGGGAGGACGGAGACAGGCCTGGCCTTCTCCAGCGGACACCCAGCTAAACACCCCTCCTACTTGGAGAGCAACATCCCACTTGCACTGGAGGGGATGTGCAGAGGAGGACAGGATGGGGACAGCTGGGGTGACAGGGGCAGCCGAGATCCTGGTCTCAGAAGGGCTGCTGATCCCACAGAGAAGCAAGAAAAAGCTCCAGAGGAGGCAGTTTCAAAATAGCAGGGTTATTTTTAGAGGCAAGGAGGGGGCCAGAGAGAAGCCACATCCTTGAGAGCAGGCTGTGGGGTGGGTGCACTGTGTGTCCTTTAGAGGTGGCCAAGGAGCACACCCAGCAGCCTGGCCCACGGCACCTTCCCAGGGCCAGAGCGGTGCCCAGCAAAGGCTGCCACGCCAGTTCTGGCATGGCAAACAGTAACTGTTTTTCTTACAGCAAAAGTTGTTAGACACTGAAATTAGGGACAGAAAACCAAAAGCAGGAAAGGAAGCCTTTAAGAAGTCCCTACTGAGTCAAAGGGCTAGGCAAGAGGACCTTTATGGAGATGACTTGTTTAGCCATGTGCCCTCTGCCCTCTTTCTTACTCTCCCAACGTAAGGATGCTTTGGGAGAGCAGATGGGTCGTCATGGCTACCACTGCACCAACGGTGCCCCTGTCCTTAACACGCTTCACACTGACTCCACCCCACTAATGGGCAGCTGCTAGCCTTTCCACCGAGCATCCCCAACAGCCCACCATTTCCTTGTTCTCATTCTTGAAGAAGCAGGAGATGCTTCTGATCCATCTGAAGGGTGGCCTGCAGTTGGGCTGCCTTCCACCCAGAGGTCGAGAACGTTCCTACCACTATCCAGCCTCAAGCTCCTTGCTGACAGTCAATGGGGGCTTGGTCTGAAGAGCATGATGCTGGGTCTGGTGCCCACGCTGAGCTCAGACCAACCAATCTCCACACCCCTGACCTTCTTTCTTTCAGATACGGGTTAGATGCAACCTCCTCATCCCTCCAGCTCAAGCTCCTGTGATCTTCCTGTTACTTCCTCTGACCTACTTGCCACCTCTTTCTACACCCCTTGATGCCTGCCGCAGGAGTCAGACCCTAGGGCTGCTGGCTTTGCAAAGCCCTTGCCTACATGGCTGCTGGCTCTTTTCTCCATGGTTAAATGCCCAGGTCCAAGAAGCCTTTCCTTGTGGGGTCTCTGGACTCAGCCATCCCCCGTGGGTCCAGCTCAGAATGGAGGTGGCACAGCAGGTGGGATGGAGGCTGGGCTCACAGGGAAGCCTCTTTCAGTGGTTTCACCCTTTCAGCACACACCGTTGGCATCCTGCCTCAGCAATGACCCTGGGGGGACACAAGGAGGAGCCACATTCAAGCCCAGCTCAGTGCTCTCCAACAGTGGAGTGGGTGTTTCTTGAGGAGGAGAGGGTAGAGGAGGCAGCCTCAGACCCCATCTTTAAGTTAGTCCAGGAGGGCTGGATCCAAGCCCCTGCCACCTTCTGGTTGGGGAGGCCCACACTGAGTGCTATGGCCACAGCCACAGGACAGGTGGGCCTTCCTGCCCGAGGCAGGGATCCTGGCTTTCCCAATCTCCTCTCTCCAGCTCCAGCCCCTTTACTCTATTTGACAGAAGTTCTCATCCTGGGCATCCTGGCATGGTGGAGGTGCCTGTCTGAACCCTCTGGACAAATAAAGGGTTGCTCTGACTTCCCTCTTGAGCCCAACACGCCCATGTAAAAGCACACCCCACCCCCACCTCCTTAGACAAGGCATCTTGTCTCTCTGAGGTGGACTCTCTTGTTTGCTAACTGAGGAAACTCCATGGACCACAGTGAGGACTGGATGACATGAAATGGTAAAGTGGCCAGCGCACTCGTTACCAGAGTGAGCCAGAAGCCATCGTGCAGGAACAACTGTGGAGGCAGAGGGGCTTTCCTAAGGCGGCCCTTCCTCTCTGGTCTTTGACTCCCACCCTGGTCCTTGGGACCGTGGTCTCAAAATGCTGACAGTGCAGGCCCTGGATGAGCTGTGTATCCATACATAGGTGCCAGTCTATTAAGAGGGTGCACGCGTGTGCACACACACACACACATAGAGACATACATTAGATGGAACATAACAGAAATTCCAAAGTTTTCTTCTCAAGGGATCATCCACTGGCCTCCTGGAGGCACAGGTCCCACTTTGAGGCCACGGTTCCAGGGTTCAGTGTCACCAAATTGCTCACTGTCCCTGAAGCCCACTCCTCCCTCTAACACAGTAACTGTTTGGGCACTTGGCCCCCAGCCCAACGGAACCCCTGCTCTGTCGCTGAACGTGGTTGTGTCTCAGCTTCACCAACTCAGTATGAAGCAATGCCTACCACCTCTCCACCTCTCTGGGCCTCAGTTTCCTCATGTGCAAAGTGAGGGTTTTACCTCCTTCCAAAAAGGATTTTAGAAGCATTAATAAAAGGCAAAAACATACCAAGCTGGGTCAGAACTGAAGGAACTTAGCATATATTAACTACCTGTGTGTCAAAATCTCCCAGTTACACTCTCTTTTATGCCCTCTTCAATATTACTTACTGTGAGGCGGGCGTCACCGAACCCTACCACGCACAGAGAAAGGAGAGCAAACGGGGGTAAATAACAGTTATCAAAGAGGGGAAAATTTTAACTCCAGAGTCCAATCTATTTCCCCAGGGGAGGGAAAAAAAACTTCCTGCTCTTAATCAGATGATCTCATTTTTATTTAATCCTGGTATTAATTTTTCGTTTTTTTTTTTTTTTTTTTTTG
>NW_012116655.1:1226373-1282933 GCF_000951035.1 Colobus angolensis palliatus
TTTTTTGGAGACAGTCTCGCTCTGTTGCCCTGGTTAGAGTGCAGTGGTGTGATCTCGGCTCACTGCAATCTCCACCCCCTGGGTTCAAGCGATTCTCCTGCCTCAGCCTCCCGAGTAGCTGGGAGCCACTACAGGTGGCTGCCACCAAGCCCAGCTAATTTTTGTATTTTTAGTATTGTATTTTATAGTAATTTTTGTATTTTTAGTAGAGATGGGGTTTCGCCAAGTTGGCCAGGCTGGTCTCGAACTCCTGACATCAACTAATCCGCCTGCTTCAGCCTCCCACAGTGCTGGCATTACAGGCGTGAAGCCACCACCCCGGCCTAGCTTTTCTTTTTAACAACAGCTTTATTGAGATATAATTTACATACAATTTACCTGACGTGTACAGTTCAATGGTTTTTAGCATCATGTTCACAGAGCTGTACAGCAGTTAAGTGCAGAACATTTCCATCTCCCCTTGAAAAGCCTTGGAGCATTCGCAGTCACTTCCCTTTGACACCTGCCCCCACCTCAACAACTGCTAACCTGCTTCCTGTCTCTGTGGATGTATCTCTTCTGGATACCTTGCATACATGGAAAAATCTGGCTTCCATTTAGCATATTTTCAAGGATTTAGCATATTTTCAAGGTTCCTCTGCATTGCAGCATGTGTCAGTCTTTCAATCCTTTTTACAGCTGAAAAATGTTCCATTGTGTGGCTATATCGCATTTTGTTTATCCATTCATCTGTTGATGGATGTTTGGACTGTTTCCATTTTTTGGCTACTGTGTATAGTGCTGCTATGCACATTCCTGAACAGTGTTCGTGTGCTCTCATTTCTCTTGGGTGTGTACCCAGGAGCAGAAGTGCTGGGTCAGACTATTTCCCAAAGTGGCTGTACCATTTCACATTCCCACCAGCACTGTGTGAAGGTCTGGGACTAACTTTTCAAATTGTATTTATGTACTGCTTCTAACCAGCACTCTTGGAAGACAGGTCCAGGTCTGAGGACCTGCTATGAAAATAGCTCCCTTCAACTGTGGAGAGAAAGGAACGCTTATGCATTGTTGTGAGAGTATAAATTAGTTCAGCCACTATGGAAGATTGTGTGGCAACTCCTCAAAGACCTAAAAACAGAAATACCATTTGACCCAGCAATCTCATTACTGGGTATATACCCAAAGGAATATAAGTCATTCTATTACAAAGACACATTCATATGTATGCTCATTGTAGCACTATCACAATAGCAAAGACATGGAATCAACCTAAATGCCTATCAATGACACAGACCAGAGAAAGAAAATATGATATATATACACCATGGAATACTACGTAGCCATAAAAAAGAAGAAGATAATATCCTTTGCAGGGACATGGATGGAGCTTGAGGCCACTATCTTTAGCAAACGAACACAGGAACAGAAAACCACATAGCACATGCTGTCACTTATAAGTGGGAGCTAAATGATGAGAACACATAGACACATGGAGGGAAACACATACTGGGGACTTTCGGAGGGTGGAGGGTGGGAAGAAGGGAGAAGATCAGGAAAAGTAACTAATGGGTATTAGGCTTAATATCTGGGTGACGAAATAATCTGTACAACAAACTTCCATGATACAAGTTTCCCTATGTAACAAACCTGCACTTGTACCCCTGAACTTAAAAAAAGAAAAGAAAAGGAAAAAGAAAACAGCTCCCTCCAAGTCTCAGTAGCTCAGCGTTCCCCCTCCCCCTGCTGCCGATGGGGGAAGCAGCAACGACAGCACCAGCACAGGCGCAGGGCACAATGCTGCTCACGTTTGCGCCCATGCCCTTGAATACCAGGCACTGCTGCAAACTCTTCCCCTGTGTCCTCTCACTGAACATTCCGAACACACTATGAGGCAGGCAATACTGTCACCCCCATCCGACAGACAAGGAAGCACACTGCTAAGAAGCTAAGTGCAGTCATGCACTGCACAACGGTGTTAGTCAACAGGGCCCTCTATGTTTTGCTAGGTTTGGATACATAAATACTTGTCACTGTGTTATAACTGCCTGCGATATTACAGTACATGCGTACAGGCTTATGGCTTCGAAGCAATAGGCTCTACCACAAAGCCTAGTTATACAGTAAGCTGTACTGTCTAACTTTGTGTAAGCACACTCTAGAATATTTACACAAGGACCAAACTGGCTAAGGATGCATTTCTCAGGATGTGTGCCTGTCATTAAACAATGCAGGGCTGTAATTTAGATCTAAGGTCACAATGCTAGGAAGTAGCCACGCTGGGATTCAAACCCAGGCACTCTGGTTCCACAGCTGGTCCCCTTGCTGCTCTACACTCAGCAGCATTTCCAGGGCTTACAAGACTGGAGCAGACTCAACCAATGGCTCCTTGGAGACCCTCAGCCAGCACCTCTCCCCTGCCCTGCCTCTGCCTAGGGAGCAGGACACAACCATCTACGTCTGGGTAGGCCTGAACCTTGTGCTGTGAGAGTAAGGGCAAATATCTAGGCTGTAACCCAAATCCAGCCAGAAGGAATGCCTCAGCTCTAACACTATCAGCAAAGCAGCTCTGATGAGCTCCCTGCCCTAATTCTATAACTCCAGAGGTCAGGAATCCAGGTTTCCTAGGAGACCGAGCTTCACCTAGTTTTGCTTGGTTTATTTTCCGAAAAAGAGATGGCCCTCTGTAGGTCATTGACTCTGCTATGTCACCAAGTTATGAGTTCAGCCCCCACATAGCCCTCCAGCTATCAGGAGCCTCTGGTCCTCTTCTAGGCTCCATCCTACCCCAGCTAAAAGGGCAGAGGTGCTACAGGCTGCAGATTGCTTAGGCAGGAGGACACAGGACAAAGGCTTCTCTCCAAAGAGATGAGCACACCCTGCTCCTCCTGCCTGTCCTCTGTCCACAGGCCCACAGGAGACCGGAAGCTCTGTGCACTGCAGCCAGGGTGTCTGTCAGACGCCAGAGCAACCTTCCTGGGTTAGGATAATACTGCTGCAGCAGCCTCTCCAACCAGGGACCCTCCACCACATCCCTGGTCCAAACAGGTGCACTTTTGGGGAAACCGGTCTTTGCTTCTTGTTGACCCCATGAGTGTGGGAAGGCAGGCTTCTAAGTCAGAGGGAAACAAGAAGAAAGTAAGCAGAAATATGGTGAGGGGCTGTCTGGCGTTATCGTCAGGAGACCCTTCCTTCCAGGCAGCTGCTGTTACAGAACCAGTCACACATTCTGGGAGTCTTCCCTTTATCCCTTAATCCCTCATTCAGACTGGAAAACAGAGACTCAAGAAACAAAGGCTCTCCACCAGGGCAAAGAATTACTCCCAAAATCTGAAGGTCAGAAAGTGAAACCTGACTCCCCCCACACCTGAGGTCCTGAGACAACATGTTTCACAAACTCATCCAACCAAGGCCCACAAGGAATACCGCATTTACACCATGATGAGCACACACACAAGTGCACACACGCACATGACATGGACAACGGTGAGTCAGTATTTCTACCACATGCACTGTATTTATTATTTTTTCATATGCACTGTGACCCATTTAAGGAGTATGAAAAGCTTTGCCTGCAAACTTTGGTGCTGAGTGGTCAACTCGCTCATCTGCACTCTGGCAGGGACAGGTGGCTTAGCACATTCCAGGGAGGACATGGGGAATTGCCTTGCAGCAGAAGCAGGAAGTGCATTCACCACTTCCCAGGTGCTCACTGTGGCCAGGCCCTGAGTAGCTACAGGTACTGATGACAGCTTCAGGAGGCAGGCACATCACTTTTCTGACTTTCAGATGTACAAGCTGGGGATCCAAGTGGGTACAGGACGTGGCCCTCCATGGCACCACCCAGAACAAGTCTGGTCCTCTCTGACTGGCACCCTTGCACCTCTCTCCTTGGCATCTTTCCTCCCTGGACTTTGCAATTGTTTGCACAAGGTCATGCCTAAGTTTATCAGAGAAACTGTAGGTAGGGCCACCCAGCCTGGACCACGTGGAGACTTGCTCAGCACAGCCCCTGCCTTCAGCCTGGCCCTTCACTGAGCTATGGCCTGATCAGGCAGCGCGCAGGCAGGAACACCAACTCCCTCCTCCCTTGGGCTGGTGGGCTGTGCTGCATACTTGGTCTGGCTGCTCGAGCCAGGTCTAAGGAGAAGTCCCTGCTTTCTTTGGAATTCAGGAGGTTGGCTCCATAGTTTTCTCAGGAAGGAACACAGCCCTTGGGGAGCACCAGCTGAGTTCCTAGGTGCCCCCGGAACCCACATCCTGGGAGGCACAACACAGGAGCGGGGCTCATGGGGGCTGCGTCACTGGTCCAGGTCAAAGGTGGTCTCCCGGCTCTTTTTGCTGCAGCCAAACTGCTTCTAGGAACCCGATCTAACAAATCACAAGCCCCTCTCTTTTGAGAAGGCACTGGTGACCACCCCAAAGGCCATTAGGTGTAGAAAGGGCACTTAACTCTTGACCCAAAGTCCCTCTGGGGCTGCAGACCTCTCCAGTGAGCAGCACTCTCCACAGAGAGATATCCCCAAAGCCCAAGTCCTCTGAGGAAACTGGAAAGAGCTGCAGAAAAGGGGTCATGATCCCACGCAGACTCGGAGTAAGCAAAGCCTCTGCCTGGCCTCTGTGCCACAACTCAGAGAAGCGTTAGGCCAACCACACCTAGGGACTGACAAAGGGCCGTAGCAGGTACCTGCTGGGCAGAACTCCCTTCCCCCTTCCCAGTCGTCACTACCAGTCCTGGTGTATTCCACAGTCCTCATGGTTCAAAGGGCAGTTCCACAATCATCCTCCACATTGTAGCCTCCTGGTGCTGCATGGAACAGCCCCTAGGCTGGGCTGAGCTCTCATCCCAACGCCTGTCCTCAGGTATCAGGTCTGATTCCGGGTCATATCATCTCCTTGGGAAGGGAGCCATGATTCTGCACCCTTCCCCACCCTTCAGGTGTCTCACATGAAACCTGCATGCTACAACCTGGCGGACCCCAGAGAGGGTCCTGCAGCCCCAGAGGGACTTTGGGCCAGGAGTTGGATGCCCATTCTACACCTGTGGCCTTTGGGGTGGTCACCAGCACCTCCTCAAAAGACAGGCTTGTGATTTGTTAGATCAGGCCCCTAGAAGCAGTTTGGCTGCAGCAAGAAGGGCAGGGAGACCACGCCATGACCTGGGCCAGCCACACAGCCCCCGAGACTCCTAGGACCCTAGGCAGCTTTGGCCAGCCAGGGCTACCTAGGTTGGACCTACGGCACAGGTCAGGGAGACCAGCTCATGGGGCTTCCATCAGTCCAGGACAGGAGGGAGAGCTGGAGCCACAAACCACTGCTCTCCCAGCTGTTTCCCTCCATAGAAGTTCTGAGATCTAAGGTAGACTCTGAGCTCTCTGTTTTCAGAGTTCTCTAGCCAAGAGCCTACCCTCGGAGTCAAGTCCTAGTTCCACACTCACTAGCTCTGTAATTCTGGGCAAGTCACAAACTGTGAGCCTCAGTTTCCCTAATGTAAAATGGTGGTAAATATAGGTCTCATTTTGATTGTAAAATGGTGTAGCTATTGTGGAAAACTTTAGTAGTTCCTCAAAAATTTACAAAGAGTTTCCATATGACCAAAAAAGTTGATTACTGGATATATGCTCAAAAGAACAGAAGACAGGTACTCGAACGTGTACACAAATCATATTGTAGCAGCATAATTCGTGATAGCCAAAAGGTGGAAACAGCCCAAATGTCCATCAGTGGACGAATGGACAGACAACATGCAATATTCATTTCATATAATGGAATATTATTTTATTCAGCCATAAAAAGAATGAAATCCTGACACATGCTCCAACATGAGCAAACCTTGGAAACATCATGCTAAGTGCATGAATCCAGCCACAAAAGCACACATACTGTGTGATTCCATCTTGGTGAAATGTTCAGAAAAGGCCAACCCATAGAGAAAAAGCAGAGGAGTGGTTGCCAGGGACTAGGGGAGGGGAATGAGGAGTGGCCTAATGTTTCAGCCTAGAGATTTCCCTTTGGCGTGATAATCTACCCCCTTCTGTCACAAGACTACAAACGATACTGCACAGCTGAAGCGGGACTCGGACTCGGGCTCAGGCTCAGGCTGGCACACCCGTGCTGTCCCCTGTTGCTTCTCAGTGCACATCACCACTCTCCTACCAGGCAAAGGTGGTGGTCAGAAGACGATGGGTTCAACAACTTTCCCTGAATGCTTGGGAAGAAGGGAGAACAGTGTCAGGCATGTTCCGTCTCCTACCCTGGGGCAAGAGAGGCAGGGCTCAGTGGACTGAGGAGCTCTGGGCATCATGGGCCACCATCTCCTGCAAGGGGAGGGGGGCACGTCATTTACTCAGAGACCATGGCCAGCTACTTGTGCTAAGAGGGATGATGAGGGCTCTTGAAAACAATGGACCAAGCTGAGGGGTCAATCCAAAGGCAGTTAAGTATCTCACAGATTCTCCCTGTTCCTCTCTGGCCCTTCCCTTGGGGCCTTGGGGAGCACCAGATGCTGGTTTCCCAGGCCACATTCCAGGGGAGAGCAGGGTCTGCCCCTCTGCTGAGCCCCAGGCCGACAGCACCTGGCCCCAGACGCTACCTGCAAAACATTTCTGATCCCTCTCCCCAGCTGCAGATGCACGCAGGGAAGGCCCTTTCCCACTGCCCACCAATACAGACTGGGGAATGGCAGGAGGGAGACCTCAGACCTGTGATTCTGGGAGTTCCATGGGAGGCTTGGCCAGATGCAGCTAGCTAGAAACACCTGGTACACAGTGAAGAGGCCCACGGGTTCTACCCTCCTAGGCATAGCAGCACTCGGAGCCCCAGAACAGTTGAATAGGAACAGCCCCAGAACCATTCTTCATGAACACAGATCCGGCCAGGCCATCCCCAGACTCGACTGCTCCAACAGCTCCCAGCCCAAACTCTGCTCCCTGCACCAATTGCCCCACCTTGCCTACTGGACCTGTTGGCTGACCTGGGAGACCCACGGTTACCCACTGCACAGGACAGCCTCCTTTATCACTGCCCTGCCGGAGAGGCCTGCCTGGCACATCTCCCCTCCTGGATCGTTGTTCTGTGCTCCCTGAAGGGAGCCCCTGTGCAGAGGCCATGGCCCATTCACAGGTCTGCCCAACTGCTCTGCACACTAAGCTGTAAGGTGCTTGATAAAACTCCTTGTATTTATTCACTCTATACACCTAGGTCAGCACCTTCCAATATGTGCTTCAGTAAACATTTCTGAACAATGAAACAAGCCAACCCTGCTAGATTTACGTTATAGATTTACTTATATATGTAATAGATATGTTTTATTTATAAAATAGAAACCATCACTGGGCGCGGTGGCTCACGCCTGTAATCCCAGCACTTTGGGAGGCTGAGGTGGGCGGATCACAAGGTCAGGAGATCGAGACTACCTGGCTAACACCGTGAAACCCCGTCTCTACTAAAAAAATACAAAAAAATTAGCCTGGCTTGGTGGCGGGTGCCTGTAGTCCCAGCTACTTGGGAGGCTGAGGCCAGAGAATGGCGTGAACCCAGGAGGTGGAGCTTGCAGTGAGCCGAGATTGCACCATTGCACTCCAGCCTGGGCAACAGAGTGAGGCTCCATCTCACTAAACTAAATTAAACTAAACTAAACTAAACTAAACTACTCAACTAAACTAAACTAAAAAAACAAAATAAAATAAAATAGAAACCATCAACTTTACCAAAATCCCATATTCATTAAGGGTGAACAGGATGATATGTGTGCAAAGACCAGACAGTGACAGGCTCTGCAGGGCATGAGGTGGACAAGCTGTCTGGAAAGAGATGCAGGCCCCTGAGGAATGGCCTTCCCATGAACAACACCTAGGCCACCAAGGCCATGGTGCTGGTCTGAAGCCACCACTCCAGCCTTGGGCCAAGGACTCTGCTGCAACCAGCAGATGGTAAAGTTGTGGAGATGATGCTGCATGACTCCATTTACACGAAACGTCCACGACAGGCCAATCGATAAAGATGGGAAGCAGGAGGGGAGGAGTGGAGGTGGCAGCTAAGGGATGCAGGGTTTGTTTGGGGGTTGATGAAAAATGCTCTGAAATTAGATTGTGTTGGTGGTTGCATAACCATGTGAATATCCTAAAAGACAATGACTTGTACACTTCAAACAAAACAAAACAGAACACTGCACAGATAACAGGGAGAAACCATGGGCTCAGCACCAAGCAGGCCAGGCCTTTCAATAGGCCTTCAAGGCTCCATGAGGAGAGAGAGCTCACCTCCCTACCAACACAGGCCTGGAAGGCCCTCTATACCCCTTCTCTCCCCTAATGTCTGGATATGGAAACTGAGGCCCAGGTTTCCTAACTCCTAGCCCACCACAGCACGCTGCCTCCACCACAGAAGAAGCAGGAACCATGCAGCCAGGGCCCAAATCCCGAGGCCCCTACCTTTCTTTCCCTCTACTGGGATGTGACAGTGGGTGTCACCGCAGAGGCAGAGCTGCTGCTCCCATCCCAAGTAGGCCCCCTTTTAAGATTCAGCTCTGGCCCTAGAGACATTGTGGGCTTTCTGAGGCATTCATGGATTAGCAGGAGGGGGCCTCCAAGATGTGCAGCATCTCCTAATGCCAGCAGCAACAGTGCAGTGTGGGCCTTGCCCTAGCCTTGATGCTGCAGTGTGTGGGCTGGGCCTTCTGCTAGAAGGGACTTTGTGGGATGCTGAGGAAATGACCTGTTCAGGGCTTTCCCAGGGGTGTAGTTAGAACCACTAAACTACTTTTTTTAAGGCAGAAAATAAGAAAACAAGGACCCTTTTCACTTGCTGCCAAGACCAGGAAGTTCCTCCTCACACCTGCTGTGCCAGGCTGGCCTGCTGGCTCCGGCCGCTGCCTGGGCAGCAAGATACCAGGGCCCCCGCCAAGTGATCAAGGGCCCTCTGCCAGAGGAGCTTCCCTTGGGAGCCCTCACCCAGCTAAGGCCCACCTTCCTCCTAAAACTGATGTGGGGGTAGATGGAAAGAGGGTGGGAGAGGCATGGGAACTGGGGGAGAACAGCTTTTCATCCCCCTCACTCACCACAATGGTCAGCTAGCAGGATCCACCAACCAAGGGTGACGCTACACCATATGCAACAATGAACCTGAAATGGAGCAGATACCTCAATGCAAGAACAAAAGCTATAAAATGCATAGAAGACCAAGGGAAAAAAGCCCAGTAACACTGCATTTAGCAACCATTTCTTGGATATGACGCCAAAAGCATAAGCAACAAAAGAAAAAAAAAAAGATAAACTAGACTTCATCAAAATTAAAAACCTTTGTACATCTAAGGACACTACCAAAAGAGTGAAAAGGCAACCTAGGGAAGGAAAGGGAATACTTGCAAATCATATATCTGATAAAGTATTAGTATCTAGAATAAAGAGCTCCTAAAACTGAACAACAAAAAACAATTAAAAATAGACAAAGGATGTGAATATACAGTTCTCCAAAGAAGATATACAAATGGCCAAGACACAAATAAAAAGGTGCCTGACATCGTTAGTCATTAGAAAATGAAAGTCACCTAGCACTTCAGAAGGCCAAAGCAGGAGGATTGCTTGGGGCCAGAAGTTCGAGCCCAACCTGGCCAAGATAGTGAGACTTCATTTCTAAAAATAAAAATTAAAAAATAAATAGCCAGATGTGGTGGTATACTCCTGTAGTCCCAGCTACTTGGGAGCAGGGAGGATCCCTTGAGCCCAGGAGTTCGAGGCTGCAGTGAGCTGTGATGGCACCACTGCACTCCAGCGTGGGCAACAGAGTGAGACTCTGTCTCTTAAGAAAAAAAGAAAATGCAAATCAAATCAGCCACAATGAGATGCTAGTTCACACTCACTAGGGTAGAGATAAGTTAAAAAACAGAAAACTGTCAGAGTTGGTGAGGTCATGGAGTAACTGGAACTGTGGTGCAGCCACTTTGGAAAGCAGTATGGAGCGTCTTCAAAAAATTAAACTGGACTTTATAGATTTGCTGTTTCATTCAGCAATTCCACTTGTAGGTATATACCCAGAGGAAGTGAACACAGGGAATCGAACAGATATTTGTACACTCACGTTTCATGGTAGCATTATTCACAACAGCCAAGAGGCGGAAGCAACTCCAGTGTCCACCAATAGATAGATGAATAAACAAAATGTAGTATGTACATACACTGCCATTTAAATCAGTCATAAAAAGGAATGAAATTCTGGTATGTGCTATACTACGGATGAATCTCGAAAACATGCTAAGTGCAACAATCCAGTCACAAAAGGACAGATACTGTATGATTCCACTTATGTGAGGCACCCAAAGTAGTCAAATTCATACAGAGTAGAATGGTGGTTGCCAGGATGAGAATAGGTACTGGCAAATTTCTTTTTAAAAATTCTGTACCTGACCTATACCCCAGCTACCTTTCTCTGGCACTTCTATCCCCTGTCTTCATAGAAAACAGACTCTTTAGGGCTATACCGCTAGTGATGGACTCAGATGGGGAGGGCAGGCAGGGATACCAATCAGTGGAGCTGTCTGCAAGGGCAGGGCCAGGAGCTGTCTGCAAGGGCAGCCCCAAGTTGCCACCTCCCAGGGCATGAAACAGTTCCAGCCCCAACCCTGGGGAGTCTCTAAGTGGACAGCTCCCAAAGCTCATGGGAGCTAGTGAGACCCCAAGTTCCATCCCAGGTGTCTGAGCTGGGAGGGCTGCTGGGAGACAGCCCAGGGCTGAGGACACCTCACTGGCCTCCTGTGGCCAGGAGGAAAGGACAGCCTGAGTTGGCTGTGTCACCAGCAGAAATGCCTAGCCTCTCCCGAGGCCCGTATGCCTCTTAGTGGGGAACGCAGTACATGCACAGCCTGAGGGCCGCCTCATCCTCCCTCCCTCCCCCTCAATGCCACCGGCTGCCCTGAAACACCTTTATCCACTGGCACCAACCCACCGCCCAGTCGCAGCCCTGTCCTCAGGAGGCTGTCCTCCTCCCGCAGAGCTGGGCTCCCCTTAAAGCGGCAGAGGGGAGGAGGCTGGGAATAAGTAAAACTCAGTTCATGGGAGCGATGAACCATGCAGATGAGGGTCGTGAGTGAGCCCTGCAGGAGCAGACGGCAGGAGCCAGGGCTGTTCCA
This sequence comes from Colobus angolensis palliatus, assembly GCF_000951035.1. Taxonomy (NCBI): domain Eukaryota; kingdom Metazoa; phylum Chordata; class Mammalia; order Primates; family Cercopithecidae; genus Colobus; species Colobus angolensis. Next base: position 1,237,478 of record NW_012116655.1, read on the forward strand.
CGTACAGAGGACGGGGGCAGCTGGAGAAGGGCTGGGGCTACAGGGCAGGGCCACCGTCTCCCAAATCCTTTAACTCCATGGCATCTACTGGACATCAGGCTTGGGGTCACAGTGATGAGGTAGACATGGTACCTGCCTCAGACTTCATGATCCCAGGGGAAGAGAGGGCATACATAGCTGCTTTGAGATGAACACCTGTGGGATGCAGAGGCAAGGAGGCCGGGTTCGGAGGATTCAGATGTCTTAAAGGCGGCTCCAGGCACAAGGCTCGAGACTTGACCTGGGAGATCCCGACAGAAAGAGCTAGGTCCAAGGAGCGGGAGGGCAGAGACAGAGTTCAGCTGGAGATAAGAAAGGGCAGTTACCTAGGCCTTTCACACAGGCATGTTCTGTCCCACCAAGTGTGAGGTGCATCACTGCCATCACAGGGATACCAGTTGGAAAAGTGCAGCAGCTTGCCCAAGGTGGATCACACTGCCCGCAGAACCCGCACACCTCGTAACTATTAATATTTACCCAGCACCTGCTCCGTGCGGTGCCGATGACCGTCATGTGACAATGAACAGAACTGATGAAACCTGGCCTGGACGACTGCCCTTCCGGAGCAGTCAGGCAAGCTAAACAAATACCGGGGTGGGTGTAGCATGCCACAGTGTGGCGAAGGACCTTGGTAAGAAGCCAGCAGATATGGTAGGAAAGGCCTCCTGGGGACAGAGAGTGAGCGCACAGTGCTGGGGAAGGCGGCCCGCTCGAGGGAGCCTGGGCACAGGTCTGACCAGACATCACACTTAGAAAGATAGGAGACTGCCTCCTGTTGGCACCACTCATGGTGGCCAAGTCAGTCCGCAGTTACCACTTGGTCCCGTTGCCTCAGCTTAACAGGCAAAAGAGTCTGAATAAGTCCTACAACAACGGAACGTGTAGTCCCAAGAGGGACGCTAGTTTCAGCCTCCACAGCTGTTCCCCAGCACGGTCTCTTAGGGACGACCCATTGTCAGGTCTCCCTCCTCAGCAGAAGCAGAAAACAGAGACCCCCTGGACACACAGGCCAGCAGGCAGGTGCCCAGGCTGCAGGGGAGATGGGAGAAAGCCCCTGGTGAGGCTCCCATCATGGCCTGAGCCCCACTTCCCAGCTTTCCTCTCATGACCTGGGGCCCCCGTCCTGCCTCAGGACACCTGCTGGGATCTTCATGGCTGGGCTGCTGGTCTTCCCTGTCCTTCAAGGGCAAGGCCACTGGCACCCCCTTTCCAGGTCCTTCCTAGCAGCTTGGCCTAGAGTGGCAGTGGCTTCCTCTCTCTTCGAGTCTCTATGGTACTTTTTTTTTTTTTATACTACTCTGTGTAGAACAGGGCTCCCCCACAGAAACTGTGCCTAGAGGGTTTTTTTTTTTAACTTTTTAAGTAATCTTTTAATTTCATAACAGATTTAGATTTACAGAAGAGTTGACAGAGAGTGTGAAGAGTTCTCCTACACCTCTCACCCAGTTTACCCTGTTATTAATACCTTACACATCAGCGCAGTGCATTTGCTACAATGAATAAACCAATACTGACCTGTTATTAACTAAAGCTCACACCTCATTCAGCACAACCTGATTCAGGTGGCCTCAGCTTGCATCTACTGTCCTTCTCCTGCTCCAGGATCCCACCCAAGACCCCACATCACATTAAGTGTCCTGTCCCCTGAGGCTTCTTTTGGCTGCAACAGTTTATCAGACCTTCTGTGAATCCTGACCTGACCAGTTTCTCAGACCTGGCAAGGTGTGCTGTAGACTGCACCTCAATTTGGGTTTGTCTGATGTTGTTCTCATGACTAGACTGTGGTTATGTGTTCAAGGGAAGACAACCATAGAGGTGATGTCCCCTTCTCTTCCCATCCTTTCAAGGCTTCACGACTGATCACTGTTGATGATGACCTTGAGTGGCTGGGGTCGTGCCTGTCAGTTTCTCTGCTGCAGAGCTGCTCCCCACCCGTGTTCTCTGGAAAGAAGTCACTACTCAACACGGAGTGGGGAGCTATGGCAGTCTCCTTAAGTAGCTGCATAAATTACCTGGAATTCTGCACAGGATATTTTGTTTCTTCTCTCTCATTTATTTATTTCTTTACTAAATCATTTCCTTATGCCAATATGGACTTGTGGATTTTATCCTTTGGATTATAATTTGTCTTAGTCTGTTTTGTTCTGCTATAAGGGAATACCTGAAGCTGGGTCATCTATAAAGAAAAAGACGGTTATTTGGCTCACAGTTCTCGATGGCTGGAAAGTTCAAGGGTGGACATCTCATCTGGGGAGGGCCTTGTGCTGCTTTACTCAGGGTGGAAGGCAAATGGGTGCTAGTGTGTGCAGCGATCACATGGTGAGAGAGGAGGGTGGGAGTGAGAAGGAAGTTGCCTGGCACTTTTTAACAACCAGGTCTCCAGGAAACTAACAGAGCAAGAACCCACTTGCCGCCCCCATCTAGGGAAGGGCATTGATCTACTCATGAGGGATCTGCCCTCATGACCCAAACACCTCCCAACTAGGCCCCACCTCCAACACTGGGGAACAAATTTCCACATGAGGTTTGGAGGGGACAAACATCCACACTACACCATAATCCAACATTACAGTATTTATTTTGTTGCTCAAAGTGTTCCAGCTTTGGCCCTGGGAGCTTTTCAGCCAGCTCCCATGTCCCCCTGACACACCCACATCCGCATGTGCACCTGTGCAGCCTCAAAGCACTTCCTGGCACTGCAAGGTGCTTCATGTACCTTTGGGGTATATTTCCTGCCCCAGCCCTAGAATCGATCACTTCCTTCAGAAGCCCTGCTTTACTTTTATTGGAAAGTGCCATTAAAAATCAAGATCTGGGTGGCAGGTATGCTCATTGCTCTGCGAGTCTCACAGATTCTAGGCCCTCTCTGCTAACGGAACAAGGAAATAGAGGTGTATATAACCTGGGCATACCACATATCTATAAACACTTCTCTCTGTATCCTTATGTATCTTTATTAAAGTCTCTATCAACTAAACACACTAATACCTCCGTGGATCATTCTAGCCTCCTTCCCTTGCCTGCCTGTTCCTTGTCACTGTGTGCAACAGTGGCTCCTGCCACCTGCCATCCGTTTACTTAACTGTTGAATCCCAGTACGAATGCATGGTCTCAAAAGTGTCAGTACTCATGTGAGAGAACTGTTTCCCCTTGCACACAGAGCCTATGCATGGCTCCTCTGGCCTCTAGGCTTGCAGACTCTACTCCACTGCAAAAGTGCACACTCTCTTTTACACCACTGTCTGGAAGTCCCTCTGGTGAATTCTCAGAGAAGAACCTGCAACAGTGCCCTATATACCCACGAGCTCAGCAGTGGGCAGAACAGATATCGATTGAATATTTTATACCTTCGGCATGAGTTTTTGAGACCTTTCCAAGGCATGTTTGGATAAGAAGGGAGGCGAACAAAGTGGCAAGGGTAAGGAGACAACACAGAAGGAAAGGGAGACAAGGGGGCTCCTTAGCCTGTCTAAGCGCTTTCAGAAATCTGCACACCAGGGCCAGCGGGAGAAGCTGCGCTGGAGAAGAGGTAGTGCTGGCACACAGGCAGGTGGAGTGTTGCCGCTGGTGGCCTCGGATGGAGCTTCCTGTGTCCCAGTTCGCCTGGTCTCCAAGTCTGCCTGAGCCTGAGAGGGAGAGGGCGCTACCATGCCACATGGTATAACTGCCTTTGCTGCCCAAAGGCCTGCCACACAGATCTAAATAAAGCAAACTGCTGTTTGCTGCAGTGAGACTGAAAGCGATGCAGCTGTGAGGTCCACAACATTAACCCAGCCCCATCCCCAGCAGCCTCCCGGTTACCCCTAAGGGAAATAAAGCAGGGAGAAGCAGTTTCAGGGGGCCCAGACCTCTCTAGAGGCTAGAGACAAAGGCCAGCTGGCTTAAAATGGAAGGTTTTAGAGCCTAAAGCAATGGTTCCAAACTTCTGCTGAATAATGGAATCACCTGGGAAGGTTTCAAAATAGACGTTCTATGCCCAGAGACTAGGATTTAAATTCTCAGACGTAAGGCTGGGGCATAAGAATTCTTAAAAGCTTCTCTAGTGATTTTAATGTTCAGCCAAGGCTGGGAACCACTGCCTCAAAGCGAGACCTTGATCTATATTTGATGCCAGAGGCTTGGCTCCAATGGCTGTCTGTCTGTCCCAGGCTGGTCACCCAGCTGTATTAAGTCACTTACAGCTTTTTGCTGGGCCAAAGAGAGCCTGATGAAAGCAAAGAAAGACAGAGGAGTGTGGAGACAAAACGCAGCTGTAAAGAGCCTGCTGGCAGTGGGGGTGAATGGACGCACTGGAGCTGTGATTATGATTCATAAAGTGCTTGGGGGCACTACCCTGAAAGGCCATGCCAGTCACAAGGAAAGAAAACGAAAACCTCAGGCAGCCTGAAGGACAAGGCAGGAGGGAGGGCCATCCTTCTCCAGCAGGCCTGGGAAAAAGGGAGAGGCGGTGGCTGTGTCAGGCAACTGCTCTGTCTACAGGGAAATGGACCTTGCAGGTATGTGAGGTGGGAGATGTGGCCAGGGCTCTGGGCAGGCCCTTGAGTGGCAAGCAACCTCTGTAGCCCTGGCCCTAAGCTGGCACACCATGGATTCTCACACATGCACCTTCCTGCCAACCACTTACAGACCCAGAGGGCAGCAGGCAGGCACAGAGGAACCCATGCAAGCTGGAAGCCCAAAGGACTTCAAATCACCTGCTTGGGAGAAACTCAAGATTCCAAACCAGCTAGAGAGATGGGAACTCAAGAATGAGCTCCAGACACAACAGGAATCTCTGGGTTGCCCTGCCATCAGGGTCTCAGACATGAAGAGGACAAAGGAGGGTAGGGATTTCCCTCTAGCAGGGGATGTGCAGGACCAGCCTGGGCCTGCATGCCAAATCCACCTGAATACAGGCCACGTCATAGCCCTCCCTGCTGCCCTGGACACTGAACTCCAGAGGAAGCTGCTGTGTGTGATGATGCAGGTGTCTCCCTGCACCAACAGTGTCAGGCTCACAAGGCATCTGCCAGCCCCACACCTTCTAAGGACAGGTCTTGTGCCCAAATGCCAGATGCCAGAGCAACCTCAATAGCACCCAGCCTCTGTCTGGCTCCTGCTCCCCACATCTACCCAAACCTGGCAGCAGCCTCGAAGACCCCACCCTGCCCAGGCTCTGAGGCTCCTTCCTGAAGACTCTTGGGGTTTGTCACTGGGAGGAATTGGGCCTCCTGACTGTAAGTCCAGAACCCTGAAAGAAGCACCCTGGTGTTCTCAGAAGTGATTCACAGAGAAAACCCACAAACACCAACACACCTCCTCACTCTAAAGGGAGGGGCAGGGGCTAGAGCTCATTAAATCCCGACACCCTCCAGGCTATGTTTCCAAAGGACAGGAGCAGAAGCTAAGAATCAACCAAATATGTTGTAGATGAAACTTTCCTTGAGAAGGGGGTATGACATTAAGTTCCTCTTTGGCTTATTTTCTGCTTCCAAAGACTTCCCCACCCAATAAAATAATTATTAAGAACTGAGATCCTCTGCCAGCATTCCAGGAAGGCCAGCATCTGGGAAAGAAGTCCTTATCTTGGATGCTCTCATCTGCCTCTCTCCCACTGGGAATTCCCAATCTGCTTCTCAGAAATCCAACTTGTTATGGGAGCTCTGCAACAACAGTGATGTTTGAAGACCCATCCTTCTAGCCTGCCACTCCCACCTTGTCCTTCCAAGGTTGGGAAAATGTACAGTTGGTCAGTTATGAGGGCACAGTGGTGATTTCCTTCCATATGTGGCATCTTTTTTCCTTGTGTTAAGCCCTGACCCACCCATCCTCTGGGACTGACCTGCCTCCCAGACTAAACAGCTCTCCATTCTGGATCTCTCCAGCGGGCCTGGCCAGTCCTCACCAGTCAAAGCCACTGAGGGACTCTGGAAGGAGGAGAGGAAACACTCTGTGGATTCTGTCTGGTGGGCACCGTTCAGGTCTCAAAGCACTAAGCTCTGCAGAGGGCAGGCTCCGGAGCGCTCTTGCCACCCTCCCTCCGAAGTCGTGGAGGCTCAACTCTTTCAAGATCACGGGTTCTGCCCACACCAGGCATGGCGTGTTCCTGCTGCTGCCTGCCCAGGATCAAGTCCTCTGGGCAGAGGGGCTTCTACAAGTCAACCACAAAGGGTGAAGAAGCAGAAACACCAAGACATGGCCACAGACTCCCTGGAAAAGACCAAGAGTATAGGAATCCAGTTTCCCTTCACCCGTTCCGTCACTCAGTGGACAACGGGGTACTGAGCACCTCTGCTGTGTTGGACACAGGCAGGGCTGAGAGAGACGTGGTGGTGAGGACACACCATGCCTCACCGCAACACTCTGCAGACGCTTCGCCCTGGACAAGCTCCCATGCCCACCTGGAGATGCCGTGCTTTGAGATCCCTCAAAGCCACTGAGGGACTCAGGAAGATCCTGATCATGGTACTGGCTACACAGGTGTGCTCAGTCTGTGAAACTTCATCCAGCTGAACCTGTGATGCACGTGTTTTTCTGTGTTATGGCTTATTGCAATAAAAGGTTTCTTTAACATGCCTCCCTTTGAGTGGCAGATGTCCTATACGGGGTGGGAACAACTATTTTAAAGATCAAAACCTTAACCTTACCCTAACCCTAAATAAAGATCAAAACTAGTATAAAGATCAAATCCTTGAAAGGAAGGCCCTGCCTAGGCCACTGGGCTGGTAATGGCTGAGCTGGAAGTAGGACCCAAATCAGATCCCCTTCACACAGTCCTGGAGTCACACTGTTTCCAGGGAACAGCCCTCACTGAAAAGCATCTCATTATAGGATAATCAGAAATAGTACCTCTCACACCACCACCAGTGAGTGACTGCCTGCCCTCCTCTGCCTCAGTGGCTGACTCAGTGGCCAAGGGACCCATCCATCTCTGAGGTGAGAGCTTTCCTACCCGCTTCTTAGGGGGCAAGAGCAGTCCTGCCCCAGTCAAGAGGAGCATGGGGGAATGGAAGGGTCCCTACCCCCTTTCAAGACCGACTCCGCCTCCCTAGGAGTGTGGATGTAGAAATATGTGTGACTCCACAATAGCAATGGGCAACCCTGGACTCTTAGGAGACCGTTGGCCAGAGAGCAGCAATAGGGGCTGCCTGGGGGTGCTGGCCGAGGCCTGCAGTGAAAAAGCCCAACAGCAGCCCTGTTGGGCCCTCGACCTGCCCCACCACGAGGGTGGGTGAGACATGCTGTGGGACAGCAGGCAGTGCTCCCTGCCCTGGGAGGAAGCGATGCCCATCCCAGGTTCCATCGAATGGAATTAGTGTCTACTGGAGGATGAACAACAGAAGTCTATTTGTAGGCTTCTGTGTGCAGTTTATATAACCCTAAAGTGGACAGGAGAAAGCAGCAAACACGCCCAGTGGATACCTGGGACCACTCTACCAAAGCACCTGGAAGGTCCCTCTCAACTCTACCACATGCCAGTCACCCTCCCTAAACCAAGAAGAACACCAACAGAGAAACTTGAACAAGTGCCCACACTGGGCCCCAGAGTGGGCTCAGGGAAATAATGAAGCTTAAGGGGGCTTAAGGACAAAGCTGGTGGCCCCTACCACTGAGTCACAGGCCCATGCTTTTGTGAGAGAGGGAAGGGAGACTGGAAGGGTGGGTGCTTCGAAGGGAGGCAGCGGTTCCCTGCAGCAAGCTAGCTGGCACGGCACTGAGACCTCATGGGTGGCTGAGGGGGAGGCAAGGAGCAGACGCAGCAGAAAGAAAACAATCGGGGCTCTGTCTCTCTGTGACGCAGGACAGGTACTCTGCCAGCAGCCAGGGGAAGGTGACAGGGACAAAAGGAGGATGGAGAAACGGTTCTGCTTTTATGGCTCCCCACCAGGCTTGAACGCAGCCGTAGACTGGTCGGGAGGAAGGAAGGATGAAAGACACGGCCACCCAGCCAGCAGAAACAATCCTTGCCCACCCTTTACGCCCCATCTCCTCTACTGGCAGGACATAGAAGCAATTCTCTACCAGGAAGGGGACAATGAATTCTGTTAGTTCACCAATAACTCACTCACGGCCAAAGGCTCTATGCGGCAGCACCCCATGGTCATGCGGCCTGGCACACTGCTGTATGCACATCCAGAAAACAGTTGCTCACATCCATGCGCCAGGAGCACTGGCAGCATGTTAGATGGTGCAGGAACATGGTCACATAGCAGTGGGATGACTCAGACTCTCTAGGCCTCAGTTTTCCTCATCTGTATAATGGAGGTAAGCATGAGGCCTATTCCATAAAGGCAGTCACGAGGATTAATTGAGAATGTTTACGAGCACTTAGTATCTGTGTCACATGAATATCTGACACAAATAAGACAGACACTATTCATTATTATCTTAGTTTTACTTCTGAGGAAATGGGCTCACACGCCATTCCCAGAGCCACCAGGGACACACAGAGTTCCTTTCCTTTGGGAAAAAGCTAAATGATGACTGTTCCGAGAAAACACTCAGTCTCCCATCCTAGGAGATATCTCATTGCTAAAAAGGAGCAAAGAGGCTTTACTCGAAGGTTTCGTTCTTTCAGCTTAAAATAAAGTGAGGGCATCAAAAGTGAGAGAAATCATGTGCCAAGGGCCATCATCTGAGGCAGGATGTAGGACAACATTTTTGAAACCAATCTGTTTTCCTGCAGAGAGTTATACGTCCATCTTTTTCAATACTCTTTCAGCCCCCACCCCTGATGTCCTGATATAGCAGATAAGAAAGGGAGATCTTATCAGGAAGGTACCAACATCAATGCTGACAACCCAATGGAAATTACTTAACAGACAGAGCAGGGGCCTGGGAGGGACAGCTTTTTAACAGCAAAAGCGTCGGTCTCTTGCAAAAACAAATCTGCTTTGGTCAGTGCATGAACTTCAACTCTTTCCATGTAAAAAGAGAAGGCCAAACAGAAGGATCAAAGCACAAGGTGAGCTGGTTAAGCTCCACCAGGGCCTCCAATTAGGCAGCTTACTAAAAATAGCAGCTGCTGCTCCCAAAGCGCCACTGCAAGATATCCTCACGGCCACTGGCCCTGGGTCTGAGCTGCTTTCCCAGCAGTGCTGATGGGGACACAGGGCTCGGGACAGGGCCAGCTCCTGGTGACAAGCCTGATCTCCTTAGCTCCACACATCACCAATGCTTTTTTCCATACTTTCACCAAAGTGCATCTGACACAACCTCCTCGTCCTACTAAGACCCCATGGCCAGACAGTGGAAGTGACTTAATCTGTGGCTGCTTGAACTGCCTGGGCCTTCTGACTTGGTCCAGTACTCACTCCACCACTCACCACTCTTCCTCAAGGGGGACAATGCCTCGGCATGGAGGAAACAGGCCAGCTGTACCTGGAGGCTGGCACACGAGTCTTCCAACCCAAGCACACTCACACTTGTGTCAAAGTACATGAGGTCTGCATGCAGCATCAACTCTTGGAGCCCATGCCAGACAGAAGTGGTTACAAATGGGATAAACAGAGGTCCACCCCTAGACGGGTGCAGGTTTGGCTAGGTAAGGGCAGGAAGAAAAATTACATGGAGCTGCCTGTCCACAGTGTCGACATCAGTGTTGCCAAGCAGGCCCCTAACCTTTGAGATGTTTCCTTCAGAGTCCTCTGTGGACAGGTGTCCACTAGCTGGGCTGGAAGTGCAGAAGACAGGGAGGGTAGGTGTGCTGCCAGCACATGCCACCTGGGCCACAGAGTGAGCGGTACCTGTGTCAGCCCAAGCCTGGCCTCTCTTGGGGGTGTGCATACCAAGCACATGGGACATGAGACATAGCCATCTCACTGACTCCTTAATGACCCTGAGGAGGGGGCTGTCACCACTGCACAGGTGAGAAAGTGGCTTAGTCAAGGCTGCTCCACTAGTGACGGGTGGACCTGCTCGCACACTCCATATATGCCCTGACCATCACCTGCCCCATCACAATGACCTGTCAGAGAGGAAAGCCTGACAGCTCCTCACTGCACCAGCCCTCTGGAGGCCCAGACGTCTCAGCACTGAAGGGGCAGCAGAGGGATTGGCTTTCTTGGCATCTCCCACAATGCCTGGCACAACATAGAGCACGAATCAGGTGCTCGTGTAGGTCAAAAGAGAGGCAAGGGTCTTGTACACCTGGGGAGCTGATGGCACAGCCCCCTTCCTGGCCCAAGGCCTGGCCTTGACTATGGGCAATGCAGACAGGAGTGGCCCATAAAGACAGGAAGGGAGGCCGGGTGCAGAGGCTCATGCCTGTAATCCCAGTGCTTTGGGAGGCCGAGGCGGGAGGACTGCTTGAGTCCAGGAGTTTGGGACCAGCCTGGGCAACACAGAGAGATCCTGTTTCTATTTTTAAAAAATAAAAACAATAAAAATAAATAAATAAATAAATATAGGAAAGGAAAGCCTAGAAGCCAGAGGACTACACCCACCTGGACGTTTCCTCTTCCTCAGCCCCCAGCTCCCTGTGGGTGACATTTGAGCCAAGGGTAAGCCAGCCCTCCTTTAGGCCAAGCCAGTCCTCCTTTAGGCCAAGCCTGACCTCCTGGACATCAGGATGGGGAGCCAAGGCAGGCAGGCTTTCTGAGCATGGCTTCAAGGGAGCCCATGGCCTGGAAAGGGCATTTGAACTGCAGCTGTCCGAGCAGTCTGCAAACCTGCCACAGGAGCCACAGCAGTACCTACAGCTATTGGCCTTTTCCGTTCTATTTCTAGAACTCTATCCCCAGGAAACAATTCCCCAGGAAGGAAATTATATACACAACTGAAGTCCTCACTGCTGTCTACACTACTGTTTAACGTTGCTGAAGGTTTTTCTTTGAAGTAACTATATATATACACATATATATGTTTTTTCTTTCTTTTCAAAAATTTTTTTTTTAGAGATGGAGTTTCACTCTTGTTGCCCAGGCTGGAATGCAGTAGTGTGATCTCGGCTCACTGCAACCTCTGCCTCCCGAGTTCAAGTGATTCTCCTGCCTCAGCCTCAGCCCGAGTGGCTGGGATTACAGGTGCCTGCCACCATGCCCGGCTAATTTTTGTATTTTTTAGTAGGGATGGGGTTTCACCCTGTTGGCCATGCTGGTCTCGAACTCCTGACCTCAGGTGATCCACCTGCCTTGGCCTCCCAAAGTGCTGGGATTAAAGGCATGGGCCACCGCGCCTGGCCTTTTCTTTCTTAATATCCGGATATAACATTACTGAAATGTTAAACTCTGCTTCTTAACCAGTTGGCAGGTGTCACTGGGCCTGAGACCAGGAAGATATGTTCTTGAGGGTGAAGCGAAGCTCTCCCTTGCTTAGAGGGTCACACAAGCACAGCAGGACTTGGCAGAAGGCTCCCCTGCCTTCTCCCCAACTCTTAAGATAAATTCTGAGTGAAGAAGAAGGGTGGCAGAGAAGATAGAATATACCGCTCCACTGTGTTCTGGTTTAAATCCATAGTCATCCTAAAAAACTGTTCTTATTCTCCCCATCCTACAGATGAGGAAATTTAGGTTTAGTGAGATTGCAAAACTGCTCCAGGTTAGCTAATACAGTGGTCCCCAAACTTTTTGGCACCAAGGACCACTTTTGTGGAAGGCAGTTTTTCCAGGGCCGGAGGGAATGGATGGATGGTTTCAGGATGATTCAAGTGCATGACATTTACTGTGCACTTTATTTCTATTATTATTGCATACTCACCACAATGTAGAATCAATCAGTGGGAGCCCTGAGCTTGTTTTCCTGCAACTAGATGTTGCTATCTGGGGGTGATGGGAGAGAGTAACAGATCACTAGACATTAGATTCTCATAAGGAGCACACGACCTAGATCCCTTGCATGTGAAGTTCAGAATAGGCTTCACACTCCTATGAGAATCTAATGCTGAAAGAGGTGGAGTTCAGGCGGTAATGCTCGCTCGCCTGCTGCTCACCTCCTGCTGTGCAGCCCGGTTCCTAATAAGCCATGTTCCCGCCTAGGCAGTGGGGACCCCTGAGCCAACAGATGGCAGAACTGAAACACACACACACACACACACACACACACCAATTTATGTATTTTCTGACAAACGGCTTGAAGACAGACTAATACAATTTCGTTTGGTTCGACAAGGGGGAAAAAGCCCAGCTTGAAATGAGCTGAGTACGGCCTCTGCACCCTGGACTCACTGGGTCAGCCGTACCATGTTCTCCAAGCCAGACTGAACGTGGTGATTCAGGAGGGGCATTTAGGCACTCTGGAAACCTTAGATCTCAAGTCAGAATCTGTTTGGGATGGGGAAGGTAGACTTCCAAATTAATGTGTTTCCAAGTCAACTCTAAACCTGTACCCTTCTATTCAACCCTCCATCCAGGACAGCTATAGTGCAGGGGTGGAGCCTGGTTAGAGCCACTGAAGGACCTCCAAAAGGTGGGCCTCCCCACCCAGCACCATCCCAGGAGGAGAACACCACACAAGGATAAGTGTCCCCTCGCCTGCTGCGAGTGACATCAGGTGGAGATATCCCACCTGGAAGGATTCTTCCTAGAGAACATCTTTTCATCTTTGTGATACCTATTTTCACAAAATTTACAATTTTTACAGAATTTGTACAAGACATACGTTAGTTTTATAATTGGGAAAAACACTCGGGAGAGCAGACCATTTTCATGGCATTTGCTCTCTTGCATATAACCACTCCTCTTGACTTCAGATCAAATTCAATCTTTATATATTTTTTATTATCTACTTTTTTAAGAAAAGAGACAGGGTCTCCCTCTCTGTCTCCCAGGCTAGACTGCAGTGGTGCAATCAAGGCTCACTGCAGCCTCCAACTCCCAGGCTCAAGCGATCCTCTGGCCTCAGCCTCCCGAGTACCTGGGACTACAGGTATGCACCACCACATCCAGCTAATTTTTAAAATTTTTGTAGAGACAGCGGTCTTGCTATGTTGCCCAGGCTGGTCTTGAACTCCTAGCCTCAACTGACTCTCCCACTCTGGCCTCCTGAGTCACTGTGCCTGGCTCTTATCTTCATTTTGGCTACAGGTTTGCTTCACTTTAAGGACTCTTAGTAGGAAAATTCAAACTTGCAAGAAAAGTAAACCAAAGGAGGACTTTTCACATTTCCTCATGGGTTTTCACAAAAAGATGTGACCGCCTGTTAGGTGAATTTAGATGCAACTCAGTTACCCTATAGGGAGGTGCTGGACCCTACAAGGCTGCAGGACTGGTTGGCCCAGCAAGACCATGGAAAGAAGGGGACTGCAGAGGAAGGGAAGTGTGTCCAGGGAGGAGGGAGGGAAAAGCAAATGGCTTTCAGCTGGCTCTTCTCGGCTGCTATTTGCAATATATGTGCCTTTGACATGGCTATTTTTGGGTTTCTGAGTGGGGGAAAATGAAAGAAAAGAAGCCTTTTGCACAGCCACCCTTCGCCCTAGCCCCCCCCATTCCCCTCCGCCGCCTCCAAAGCCCCTCTAGGGGATGGTGGAAGCAGATCCTTGCGTATTCTTCATCCCCCACCCCACCCCCCTGCTTTTGGAATATCTGTAGGCCTCACCCACGTGCTTGTCTCTTTATACAGAGCTGGGAAAATGTGGAGATAAATAAAGCCTCTATTAGGCAGGCATCCAATGCTGGGGGGGTGGGGCAGGGAGGGGTCTGAGGCTCTGTCCCAATCTAGGAATGCCTGAGAAAGCTCCAGGGGCCTCAGGCAGCCTGGAGGTTGGAGGCTTCCCACAGACTCCTTTCGCCTGTGCTGACCAGGCGTGGCTGGGGCTTGGGAGCCCTGGGAGCCAGCTTCTTTCCCACCGGGGACCAACAGCAGGGCCTGGCTTCTCCTGGCCATCCATATGCAGAGGGGAGAAAGGGGTTCTTGCTCTTTTCCCCTTCCTTTTTTCTCCTGGATTCCCTCCTCCACGCGTGGGCCTGCACTGATGCCACGCCAGCCCTCCAGACCCAACAAAAGCAGCCCTACCCTTTCAACTCTGGAAACCCAGCCTTTCTTATTTATTCCATTCTGAGCCTGTAAGGAGGGGTAGATCTTATTTCCTCCCCCAGCCAAGGGTCGGGGGAGAGAAGTGGGCTCTGTGGGGACAGGCCTGGGTGGGAAGAGGCTTGCAGATATTTTTAGAGACATGGGAATTAGGCAGGCAGGGGCCTTCTGGAGACAGAAACAATTCCAGTCCCAATTCCAAAAGGCCAAATGGGTGGTGGAGAGTGAGGGGCTTTGGAGGTGGAGCGGGCAGGCACAGGTTCTGGGGAAAGGTTGAGGCTGAGTGCTGAGCTCCCTGCAGCTGCTTTACCCTTTCTTCCTGCTGCCTAGTGGTTTCCTTGCTTATCAAAAGCCGAGTGAATGCCACTACTTGGCATTGGGACCCTAGTGCCTGGCCCCAGCAGAACACCCCCAGTGGCCCACTCTTGGCAGAAGCAGTACAGGGAGGTAACACGGAAGGTGGATGAAGGCCCATCACCCCCAGCTTCCTTTGCTGCTGGCTCTGGTTTGATAGTGGAAGAATGAAATGGGATCTAAAATAAGATTTTTCAATTATCTGTAACTGAGGTAGCCTAACTGGGTCAGGCTACCTCAGTTCTCAAAGACCACAAACTTAGCCTTAAACATCTGTGTGCTGCCTCACTCAAAAAGCATCTCTCAATAGCCTCTGGAAAAGTCAGACAAATCTGGAGGTAGGATGTAGAGAAAGGAAAATGGAAAGGAAAGTGAGAGACCCCGGGTGCCTCCTGCTGCTGCTGGGAGTGGGCCAGTTCTGGAGAGAGGTAACTATCAGCTGTCTCAAACATGCTTGCATCTCTGCACTGGCAACTTCACTTCCAGGAATGTTCTCTGAAGCACTATATTAAAAAAGTAAAAATTTGAAAACAACTTGGATGTCCAAAAGTACAGAATAAAGGAATCAAATACAGCCATCTAATGGAATGCAGTATAGCTATTAAAGATTGTGCATAGAAAGATAGGAAAGGAACTGTGAGACAGAATTTCCTCTGGCTTTTTTTAACAGACAGGGTCTCTCCCCCTGTCACTCAGGCTGGAGTGCAGTAGTGCGATCCTAGCTCACTGCAGCCTGGAACCCCTGGCTTCAAGCGATCCGCCCACCTTGGCCTACCACAGTGTTGGGATTACAGGCAGGAACCACCACGCCTGGCCAGAATATTCTTATTAAAAGTAACTGGTTTACTTACAAATTCTTGTTTTTAGTTCTTACATAAGCACATAAATACACATCATAAGAGAATAGATACATAATCACAATATGAACTGACTTTTACCTCCGGGTGGGGTTTGATGGGCAACTTTGTTGCATGATTTTGTTTCCCCAAATTTTCACCATGAACCTATTTTACTTCTGACATTAGTGGGGGAATCACTGCTTCTCCAGCCCCACTACTTTGCCTGATCCTGCCTTTTGCATGGGGCACTCTCTCCCTACTCCACACCCCAGAATGTTCCTAGATTGTTCTTCCCCAGGGAGTTGCAAGGCTGCCAGCCTGGCTATGATAGCCGGGCAGGCACATGTGCCTGTCTCAGTGCTTATGCTCCCTGCGATGGCTGGCCCCTTGGTCTTCCCAGCCAGCCGACGAGATTCTAGAAGACAAGGACGCTTTTTCATATTTATTTTCCACCTTCGAGCCCCTCTGAGGCACACAGCAAGGCAGCAATGGGTGAATGAATCCAAGCTCCCTTGCGGTTTCCCTAGGCCCCAAGGAGAGTCACTGAGAAGACATCTGGAGTGAGGAAAAGGAAAACATATTAGTGCTCTGTGGCCCTGGGTAAGGACAGGGCCGAGCCCCAGATATGCCTGATATTATTGCTCAAGGCAGCCAGAGTACCAGCTGTGGAACCTGCCCAGTCAACAAGGGCCTTATTGTTAGTCCCAGGTAAGTGACTGGGCCCCATCAGTAAATGGCCTTATTCACCAGAGGGAAATGAGATAAACTGTCTCCTCTCCCTCCAACCTTTCTGGAACAACAGTCATCATTAACCCTTGGGATTCCAACCAGAAGAATCTGGCATTTCCACTATTTATGAAAGTATCTTTTCCTCATAAAATTTGCCCCAAGGTACTGGAGCAAATTATAGATGGTACATTTAATGCAGGATGCCAACACACACAGGTCCCCTGGCAGGCCCCTGGCATTGACATTGACACTGACACACACACACACACACATACACACACACACACCACCAAGCACACAAAAAGAGCTACACAAGCCCAGACCAACAATATGACCCACACAGGGGACAGTGGCACGGAAACAGGTGGATGTGAGGCAGGCACGATGTGCCCATGGTGGACACCAACATGTGTCGACAGGCTGCGGGCCAGTTCCTGACACACAGAGGGGCCTCCAGTTAAACACAGGTGACTTAACACACCAGAATGTTCAATTTCCTGCTAAAACCCTAATTAATATGACCATAAAGTGTGTGTGAGTGTGCAGGGGAGGTATAAACTCTCAAGGATAAAAAGCTGGAGAGGAGACAAGAGTAAATATGAGATATCAAGTAAACTTTGAGTGGGAAGTGGCTGGATGCATGGAAAGTGGCCTGGCGGCACAGACGAAGCTTCCTGAGGACAGCCAGGAGGAGGCAGGCTGGCACTGCTGCAGACACCAGAAAGCTCAGGGCCTGGGGGCAGAGGGGACTCAAACAGCAGGGGCAGGGCTGAGAGCAGGACTGATCAGCACCCGTACAAGGGCAGGCAGATCCCAGGGCTTGGCTCTGGCCAGAGAATCCTACCTACTGACCAGCATAGAGGGTTGCCCTAAGAGGGCCCTAGAGTCAGGGGCAGCCGGCACAGCTGAGGGGGCGGGGGAGGCAGGGGCGAAAGACTAACAGCAGGAAAAGTCCAAGAAAATCTGCATCCTAAAAGTTGAGTCCCTCATCCCAAGTCCTTCTGCTGCCCATAGGTCTCCCTAGACTGGAGATGAGAGAACTATCAGGGGAAACCAACTAGCCCAAGAGAAAGACCTCCTGAAACTGTCATTCTCCATGTAATGGAGATGAGAGGCTTGCACCTGGGGACATTCTAGGGTCTCTCCCAAAACAAACCGGTGCCCTGCCTGCCTGTACTTCTAAGGCAAGGCCTACCAGTCGATATTCCTACACGCACCCCATATACACACACAGCCTCCTTCTGAAGGGTCACCACTCATTTGAGAAAGCTCAAGACCAAAACAAACAGAAAGGGAACTAGGAGAATGAAAGTCAGACCAGAGACAGAATACAACTTCAAAATAACTGTAATGATTAGAGAAAGTATTGCACCCATGAAACACAAACAGGATGCTACAAAAGAGGACACATGGAAACAAAAAACAAGCTCTAAGAAATTAAGAATTCAATAGCTGGAATCAGACCCCAACAGAAGGGTAAGAAGGCAAGCTTAATGAGCTCTCAGGCACAACAAAGCCACACAAAAAGAGAATAAACTTCGAGTATCGAGTCAGAAGGACTAATAGCCAAATAACAGGAGTTTCAGAAGTAAAGACCAGGAAAAATAAAAAGAAATTACCAGGATGGGCACAGTGGCTCAGGCCTGTAATCACAGCACTTTGGGAGGCCAAGGAGGGCAGACTGCTGGAGTCCAGGAGTTTGAGGCCAGCCTGGGAAACATGCTGATACCCCCATCGCTACCAAAAATGCCAAAATTAACCAGGTGTGGTGGCACACACCTGTAGTCCCAGCTACATGGGAGGCTGAGAAGGGAGGATTATTTGAGCCCAGGAGGTTGAGGCTATAGTGAGCAGTGATAGCGCCACTACACTCCAGCCTGGTGGAGAGAGCAAGACCCTGTCTCAAAAAAACTGGCGTGCAGTGGCTCACGCCTGTAATCCCAGCACTTTGGGAGGCTGAGGTGGGCGGATCTCCTGAGGTCAGGAGTTCCAGACCAACCTGGCCAACATGGCAAAACCCCGTCTCTACTAAAAATACAAAAAATTAGCCAGGCGTGGTGGCAGGCACCTGTAATCCCAGTTACTCGGGAGGCTCAGGCAGGAGAATCATTTGAACCCGGGAGGTGGAGGTTGCAGTGAGCTACCTGGCTGACAGAGCGAGACTCCATCTTAAAAAAAAAAAAAGACTAGAGAAGAGAGAGATGATGAGTTTAAAAAAAGAAAAGAAAAGAAATAAATTACCAGAGAAAGAAAATACGAGACACATTCTGGACTAGAAGGTCAGAACTTCCCACACTGAAATATACATAAGCCTCTAGCTTAATAAATAAAACAGATCCACACCAAGGCATATCTTCATGAAATTTTAGAACTCAAGGGATAAAGGGATAAAGAGAAGCTCCTAAAAGTTTTCGGAAAGAAGATTCGGTTTATTTGCAAAGGATCAGGAATCAGACTCTTGCACACGAACTTCTCAATAGCAATGATAAAGTTAAAAATGAACACCACCTTCAAAATTCTGAGGGAAAATTAGGTCCCATCTAACATCCTACAACCAGTCCAGCTGCTGGTCAAGAGTGTGTGCAGGACAGGCGTCCTGAGACAGGCAAGGCCACAAAAACCTTTCCTCCCTGTGCTTTTCTCAAGAGGTTTCACCAAATGAAGTAAACCAAAAAACAAAAAACAACACAAAAACAAACAAACAAAATGGGTGGGGGAGAAAGGGGGGGGAGAGAGAGGCTTCCCAGGATGATGGGGAGGGTCAAGCCCAGATGGAGTGCTATGCAGCAGTTCCAGAGGACAGCCAGAGCCAGTCTGGAACACGAGGACGGCCAGCTCTGTGAGCAACATGACCAGGAAAAACAAGGGTAGTGGGGTAGGAGCAAGGAGCCAGGCCGATGAAAAAGCTATGGTGTATAAAACCAATAGATAATATCTTCTAAAACTCAAGAAGTATCAGTAAAAACCAGTTATTTACAAACACAGAGGTAGGCACTGGAGTATTCTGGCTAGAAGAGCTGAAATGGCTTCCTCTGGGAACAGGACTCAGGAGTAAGAAGAAATGGAGCAGAAAACTCTTTTAGTATAAGTTTTGTGGTTACATTATCTGACTTTTTGAACTACTGCACGTATACTATTTTGAAAAAAAAAAATTAAAGCCCCTCAATGCCTTTAAAATTCCCATCTGGCCCATTTTCAGTCTTCACATATATCAGGGAGGATAGTAAGATCCAAGGGTAACTACTGCATGATAGGGAGAGAAATGGGTACATCTTATGTAATCCCCCTGCCCTGGAAAAAATAACAACAAACTGCCGCCCCACTATCACACCAATGAGAATACAGAATAAGTTTTAAGGGTCCAAGAGACTGCTCGCAAGGTCCTCAGGTCAAGCAGTTTGCACTTCTCTTTCGGTGTGTTTATACATTAAATTCTTCATTGGAAATAAAGATTGTTTCCCTAAGTCCTAAGTCGAACTCCTCAGAGTGGGCATCCACTCAGGAGAGTTCATGCAGGAACTATATGGAGATCCTTTCCAAGCCTCCAACGTTGTTAAAGTTCAAACACTTGACTTTGGGGGAAATATGATGTTTCAACCAAATGACTGATGTGTTCTAAAATTAGGCAAATGCTTTTCTCCCAGCCAGGAAAAGGCTAACAATATATGAAGGAAACCAGCATGACCAAAATGGCCACCTGTTTATCCAAAATTCAAATGTGTTACTCTAAGGCTAAACTTCTATACAACAGCCCTCTTATCCCTCCCCACCCTTCAAACTACTGCACAGGCCACCACACAGCACCCAGGACTTCTCAAATGGCTGGTGAGTGACAGAACAAACAGTAAATGCACACTTGCATGTCTATTCCTTTCCGTCGACAACTGACCCCCGGTGGGGCCGGGGCGCTCTCCTCACCCAGTGGGGGCCACGGCACAAGGGTGAGGCTGTGGTCCTAGAACACAAGCTGGATATCCTTTGACATTACCTATAACTGTCTTTCCCTGCAGAGTCTCTGTAGGAGAGAGAGAGAGAACAAAGGTGAAATGACCCCAGGAGGAAAACTTTACTCCCCTTTCCCGCTCTGGAAAGGACAGGGCTTGCATTTACTTCAGCAACAGACACACAGTGAAGGAGCTCAGTGCAGGGTCTGATCCCATGGGCTGAGGGAGACAGAAACGTGAATAGAAGCAAGCTACGAGAAAGAAAAGGGTGAGGGAAGCCTTTGGGAATTTCCACCCACTGTGCTCTAGCCTCTCCGTCCCCCACTCCCACTCTGCTAAGAAGGGAGGGACTAAAGATTAGAAGTGTCCACCTTCCTAAGCCGACCCTCGAGGATGCAGCTGTCACACTGACATGTCCTGCACAACACAGTGCCCAGCACAAGTCAAGCAGATGACCAACCAGTGTGCACCTGATATATATTCACAGCCACTCTCCTTCCCTAAGATTCTAGTGCTGGACATTTAACATGACTATAACAACGCCTCAGACCATGAGAAAGAGGAAGCTGAAGTCTGGTCACGTGGATGATGTGAATGACTCTGACACCTGTGGCTCTAGCCATCTGCCCCACTTTGTAGCGCTTATGCCACCCATCTTTGTGGGGGGAGAGGATGCCATGGGGAATATGGTGGAAGAAGCAACAAGACGGTACAGACAGTCAAACAAAGCAAGCCAGGCAGGGCCCAGGGAGGTAAGGGGTTTTTCCCACAGAGGGCCCTGGACTGATGCTGGGCTCCACCCGCTCTAGTATGGGTCGCCACAGCACCACCCGAAAACAGCACAAATCCGTTTGCAACGATATTCAACTGGACTTCTCTCCCAGATGTTGATGTTTATATAGAATGTTGCCAGGTCCACTGGAGTAGGTCTGTTTTCCTAACCTTTTCTTGTGGAGCACAAATAGTATTCTCTTCTCCATCTTGGAATGGAGGCCTCAAGAAACAAGAAATCCAAGGCATTCTTGCAACACACATCCCACCTCTCACACTGCAAGTCCATGTCTCTCATCACAGCCTCTCGCCCTTCCCCTTCTTTGCATCCTGGGCTTTTCCTGGGGGAGAGCCGCACCAACAGGGCTGGGAGGACCGCAAGGGATATGGTGTAGTGAAAAGGGCTCTGGACGAGGGTCGGCTGTCCAGCCATAGTTCTGGGACAACGAGCCGCATGACCCTGGACAACACATTCCATTCAGCCCCCAGTCACCCAGCACCTGTTACACGCACGAGCATCTGCTGGCCTGGGCCTTGAGGAGTGTCTTAGTTGCTCACTGCTCGCTGACAACTGCCCTGTTCACACCAACCCAGGCAGGGAGGGCTGCTGCACAGAGGCAAGTGGCATCTGTCCCTGAAAACCTACTGGGAGTGACAGTGGGGTCTCAGTTTCCTCATCTGTCAAAGGTGAGGGTCCCCAAAGACCCTCCTTCGCAGACTACCCCACACCTACTGTTCTCATGGCCCCTTCAGATACAGCTAGAACGGCCTCTGGGTCCGCTGCTGGGACCAGAATATAAGGTCCTGGGTGGGTCTCTTGCTGAAAACCCACTGGAAGTCAGGGCCAGGCAAGCATGCCCTCCATATCCAGGTGCAAGTCAAACCCCCTGCCACCACTGCCCCCGAGATCTTCAAACCTCAGCTGTCTTGGGGGATGAAGTCAAGAGGACTCCTGGCCCTGTGCTCCCCCGTGGCCAACACGCTCCGCAAGTGTTGGCCACCTGACAGCATTAGTGCCCATCACCTGGCAGAGGTGTAAAGACCTGCTCCAGTTTATCCTGGCATAGCTGAGATCTTCAAACATTAACCAGGTAATACCCCAAAACCTTAGGCCAGGGGGTGTCTTGGCCTCAGCTCACAGAATGGGAATGGAGCCAGAGCAGCTCCACCCACCAGGTCTCCAAACTGTGGCTCAACACAAGACCCCTAGCTCTCCCAGAAAAACCCTGACTTTGGGCAAGTTACTGCTCTCCTCATGTGACCACTTTAAGGATTAAATGCAAACACAGTGAGGACGCTAGCACTGTGGTTTCTATGTGATTACTTTTTACCTCTACACTGATCACAGAGGCTTGCTGGTTCCAAAAACTGTACTCAGTATCTGGAGGAAGTGAGCCTTGGACTTTTGCCCCGTGACAGCCACCACGCCCTGCAGACAGACGGCCAACACCACTGATGAACCCCAGCACCACTGCTTCTCAGCTGGGGCCTGGGTATCACAGAGCATTCCCCCGTCACCAGGTGCAACCATGGTGGGCTCAGAGGAAGACAATAACTCATTGCTTATTAGACTTTGTGGAGCACCCTTCCATCAAGGCAGAGGAACAGACAAAAGCCCAAAAGCAAGCATTAGCTACCTGAGGAGGGACTGAGAGTGGGGGATGGGTTGGGGCCATAAGACCCTTCTGCCCCCGCAGGACAAGCCTGCCTTAGTGCAGCTGGTTGGAGGTGGGTCACAGCTGGGACAGCACAGTCCTTTAGAGCCTGTTGCTCCAGGGAGTCTCTCTCCTCCTCCATCTGCTCTGTCCCTGTTCCTTCACCTTCGTGTCCCACGGTCTTGGTCTGCAACACCATGCCTGTCTGCACCTCACAAGTGAGAAATAAACACAAAACCAGTCTCACCACAAGACGACACTGATCAAGGACAAGGAGTCTTTTCTGTCTCCCCACCTCCCCCTTGGGTTGAATCAGTGAACAGGAGGCCAGGCGTGGTGTCTGCTGTGCTCTACACATTGAGGGGCTCAGCTTCCGCGCCGACTTGAGTCAGGGAAGCCTTCAAAGCTCCGCAGTGCCAGGTTCCATGCTGCCCCAACCAGGGCAAAAGCCACTTCTCCATCGCCCCCAACTGTGGACAGGGCTGGCTCTTCCAGGTCCTTTCCTACAATGACATTCCCTGATCTTGCTTCACACTGAAAACACAAATGCTCTGGGAGGGGGGTGATGCTGATACCCAGGTGGGGACTATGCCGTCCATCAGGGCAGTTTCTGGTGGCCCCATCTTCCTTTCCCCGTTTCTTGTGCCTATACTTCACATCTAGCAGCAGACCCCACAAGTCCTGCTGAACTCCCCAGGGCCTAACACTGAAGCATCGGTAATCCCAGTTACTCGAAAGGCTCAGGTAGGAAGATCACTTGGGCCCAGGAGTTCAAGGCTGCAGTGAGCTATGACTGTGCCACTGCACTCCAGGATAGGTGACAAAACAAAACCCAATCTTTAAAAAATAAAAAGTGAAAGAAAAAGGCATCCAGATTATGATCTAAGAGGGAGGCAGAGGAAAATGTGACAAAGAGGATAAGGAAATGTGATGACAGAAGCAAGAGACTGTAGTTGTGACAGGAAGAGGCCACGAGCCAAGGAAGGCAGGTGACCACTGGAGTCTGCAAGCAGTGGAGAGAGGATTCTCCCCCGGGACCTCAGGAGGACACTGCCCCGCCCATACCTGGACCTTAGCCAAGTGGTACTCTTTTTGGACTCTCAACCTCTAGAGCCATCAGAGAACAAAGATGTGTTGTTTTAAGCCACTAAGTTTGTGGCAACTTGTTACAGTGGCCACAGGAAACAAACACACCTGCCATGTTGTGTGCTGTGACCGGCACCTCCAACGAAGGAAGTCACCCTGGAGTTGGAGTCTGACACACTGCTGGCAGATGGTTGCCGTGCCTGTGTGTGGCTGGACCAGCCCTCAGGCTAGTACATGGCACAAGGTGAAGGACACCTCCTTCCTAAGGTCCCTGTGCTGCTGACCTGCATCTCTGAGATCCCACCAGTGCAACGGCTCCGGGTTCAGAGAGTTTTCCCCACCATAAAGGACATTTCCTTCCTGGCCAAAGAAAAGACTTTTCTGAAAAACAGTCATGCAGAGGCCAGGAGAGGTTAAGACACTGACATATTACATTGCCTGCCACAAGTGGTGCCCCACGTGGATCAGCTCATCAGACTGTTTTCGGACATGACATATTTCCCAGAAATGCCCCAGGCAAAAGACATGGCCAGGCAGGTGGGGATCTGAGTAGGGGGCAGAGCAAGGGGACACCTAAAAGGTGAGAGTGGAGGGGATGTGCCCCTGGGGGACTTTACAGTCTGGTGCCACACTGCCAACCCTGTTTGTGCAAGTGTGTGAGGGCTGCGCAAACACGTGAACACACTAGCACCAGCCACGTGGCTTTGCTTTTTCAACTCTAAATGTTTTCTGTTGCAACTCCCATGAAATGACTTTTTTTTGACAGTTCTTTTCCCACTGCTACTTAATTAGTTTCCTAACCAACTATTCCAAGCTTTTCACTTTCTTAATACCTAAAGTCATTTCTCTCTGTGTGGGAGGGAGACGCCCAGTGCATTATCACGAGCCTTCACGCTGCAGGGCACCGTCACAGCTGCTGCAGAGAAGTCCACCCACAGCTCTGAAGATAGCCCAGCAAGGGTGCCAATCACAGCCCATCTTCCCGGCTGCCTCCCCAGTGCGGGGTGTGGGCCACAGAAACCCCTTCACCCTCATGACAGCTCTCACCACTCCCATCACCTCCTCCCACCACTGAAAGAGCTGTGTATATGGCAAAAGTCTGGACAGAGAGCACCTAAGTGGATAACTAGGTAGAACCCCTCTTCAGCCCCTTGATAATTAATTGTGGGTGGCCAGCAGTCGCTCCACTCAGGCAACACAGGGAAGGCAGAGAGAGAATGTGGGTATCTCATTATAGCCCTGAACACAGGCGGGCAGCTAATTCCTATTTTGCTGTCCCTGACTCACCACTTATGTAACAGGAAGGTAAGCGCATGGGACAGTCCTGATGAGACAGAAAGGCACTCACTGGGCACCTGAGGTCACTAAAGCCTCTCAGTGCGGCCTGAGATTCAAAGAAGGGGGGCTTTTGGGAGTGGCCTACCTGAAATCTTTACATCAGAAACTCAAGCAGGAAAGAGTTGGGGAGGACAGCTGCCCAATTCGCCAGCCAGCCAACATGCGCCCTGTCTAGGTAGGCAGACACCAGTGCTGCCTAGAGGTGCTCACCGTCCTGTAGAGGGAGATCCTCGTGGAAGTAAGTGCACGGTGTTCCCCATGCTCTGACAGGTGTCCTGGGGTTGGGAACACAGGGAGGACTCGCGTCTGGCCAGGGCCAACCTGTGTCTTCTCATGGCTCTCCAGAATGACCCAGGGTGACCTGCAGAGAGGTCCCTTCCTCTGATCCTCTTTGCCTGCTCACTCTGGCACGTTCTTCTCCAACTTATTCCCTCTACAGGGCTCAGCCATCCATGTACGGCTCTAATACTGGAGGTGCAGAACATCCAATACTGGAGACACAGAACATCCAAATTGCCCCACACAGGGCCAGTCCCTTCCCTCTCACTCTTCCCCGAAGGGCAACTCCCAGGCTCTAAGTCGGGACAGGAGATTCAGGGACCCGGCTGCTTGTCCACATCTGTGGTTCAGTCACTCCCGACCCCTCCCCGTGGCTGAGCTTCCTCATCACAAAATGGAAGGTCTGGATCAGGTCGCTCTAAGTCGGGACAGGAGATTCAGGGACCCGGCTGCTTGTCCACATCTGTGGTTCAGTCACTCCCGACCCCTCCCCGTGGCTGAGCTTCCTCATCACAAAATGGAAGGTCTGGATCAGGTCACAGCGGGAACCCCCGACCGTCACCCTCAGGAGTTGGCTGTTTTTGGTCCACACAGCCCCATGATTAACCATTGCTGGCTTCCATTCCCTGATTCTTTCAGTGTGGGAAATGTCACTTTGGGCAGAGATGCAAACAACAAGGTTCTGCTGCCTAACAGATTTGGGTCCAAGAGTCTTACAAGACTGGGTCCCAAGCCCTTCCCGGACCTGTCATTAGCTCTCCTCCCCCAGCCTCCCAACTATGATAAAAGGAAGGGAGGGGGCTTAAAGTTCAGCCTCCAGTTTCCTAAGAACAACATCCATCTCGAAAGTCCCACAGAGGTACAGAGAATGCTCTGACCTCTATGTGCTCCATTCTAATGGGTGAACTTTCATGAGTCATCGTAAATTACACTTTAGGGGAAAAAAGTGAGTGCCACTTGTCAGCAAATGGCTCTGAGCTTCCCTTATGACCCCTACCCTCCACTTTCACAGCACTTAGGAAGTGTTTCCATGCCACCTGGGTTCACCTGCACCCAGACCTGGGCTCACTCACCTTTAGTGTTTCAAAATAACTTAAATCTGGCCACAGACGCTCTAAGGCAAAGTGGCCTACAGGAAGCTCAGTCCAGCAGGGCCCTCCCTGCCCCACTTATTATACCACCAACTCCCTGCTGCTGAAAGAGCATCACACAGATTCCACTGGACTGGTTCAGACCTCACCTTCTAGCCAAGAATCTATCTTTCTTCATTTAGGAATTCATTGTTACAAATAGGCAACATCTCAATTGTTATGACCAAATGAAGACGGGATGGGGACTCATCTAAGGCTCTGTGCCCAGAAAAGTCAAGTGGGGCGGGATGCAGGGGTAAAAAAAAAACCCTCAACACCCTGCAAGAACCTTCTCAACACCCTGGCTTGTCCTCAATTTCTGGCATCTCGTGGCTGTGCCAGCCCTGTAAGCCAGTGGACTGTGCCCCGGGCTCAGACACTTCTTGTGAACACAAGCCCCTGTGTGCCTGAGAGTTCACCTATAAACATGGGCGTTGCTCACTCACCAGTCACCATTGGCAAAGAGCTTGAAGACATTGACTGCTTTGGGAAATCTTTAAAAAATAAATGTATTCATTGGGAAAAATAATCAAATGACTGCATAAGAAGAGGTGCCTTTCCTGAACAAGCCTGTGATCTGGGCCTCTGGGAACCTGGATAATTCCGCAGAGAAGGAGATTGGTCCAGTCTGGTCGGCGTGTATTTTTTTTTTTTTTTTTTTTTTTTTGATACGGAGTCTCGCTCTGTCACCCAGGCTGGAGTGCAGTGGCTCGATCTCAGCTCACTGCAAGCTCCGCCTCCTGGGTTCATGCCATTCTCCTGCCTCAGCCTCCTGAGTAGCTGGGACTACAGGCGTCCACCACCGCACCCGGCTAATTTTTTTGTATTTTAGTAGAATAAAGCAGCATATCTAACTGTACACATTTTAAAACTTGTATTAAGACTCCCTGCAGAATTTCACTCAAAGACCGAAGTCTCTCAACCAAAAGTCTGAAAGCACCTAGGGACCCTAGGGGAATGCGATGCATGAGGAAGGGCTGGAGGGCTGCCTCCCCCATTAACAGCCCCTCATACCTTGCTCATGGGGCTCGTGTAAAGATGAAAACACACCTGAGTCCAAAGTTGTTTTTTAAAATGATCTGATTCTGAAAACACACAGCACAGAACTCAAAATGAGCAGCTGAGCAGAGGTGGGAAGAACACAGGGCTTCCTGTGGTCCGAATAGCCTAGGAGGTGCCTACACAGAAGAGAGGGCCTGGGTGACCCCACAGTTACTGACCCCACCCCAACAAGCCCTCCCTAAGGTACTCAGGCTCCATATACCACACAGCAGGACCTGCCTCCTTCCCCTTGCGACCAAGACCTCATGAGAAAGCACAAAGGCCAGGGCAAGGCTGAAACATGACAGATTTAAAGTTAAATCTGTAAGTACAAGACTGACCCATAAAACGCATTCCTTGGTTCCCTGTTTTGCCCCTTCCTGTCCTTTAAACATGAAAGGTCTCCAGGCCTGAGGAAGCTTCTCTGCCTCTCAGACAGTTACAGGCTCTACATTCTTATTGTTCTGATTTCTATAAATCTCTCTGAATATATATTCATATGCCCTGCAGCAACAGACAAGCCAGAGGGTTAGGAAGGATGCTGAGAGCCCTGCCTGGCCTCCAGCAAGCCCTATTTCCTGCCCGCATGAGGCAACAGGTGCTGGTGGAGCGGCCTCTCTGAATGTCAAGGACAAGATCACTTGGGGAAGGAAAGACACCATCCCTCTCTCAGCAGGAGTCTGCCTTGCCTACACATCAAGGTCTGTCACTCACTAGTTCAGACACCTCACAATCTCTGTGGGCTGAGCTCAGTCTTTTCAATTGTGAAATGGACATGGTATATACCATTGTGAGGAGTAGGACAGAAATGGGCAGAAAGTGCCAGCAAGGAGCCCCGGCTGGGCACATGGCTCCTCCCGAATCTCTGTGATGAGTGGGAAGGCAGACAAGTGCCACCTCTCTCCTCCCAGAAGACTTCTCTGCCTCCCCAACCACGCACCGCCTTTAAGAGCCTACACATCATGCTTCTGCTAGGGATTTAGTCTGCATGTGCTTATACGGGTACTGAAAGGTATGAGCTTCACCACAGAAGGGGCCTTCTATGGCCTAGTGTCCTCTCAACTGCTCTGTTACGGACACAGCAGCCACCATGGTTCCCAAAGAATCAGATACCCGGGAGGTGCCTCAGCACCAAGGAGGAGTAGATGGTTCCTCTCGCCTGCCTGGGAAAGCTCTGAACTAGAGGAAACAAAGTCAGAGCTTGAAGCAGCAGTTATCAAATGGAGTGGTTAGAAATCACATGGACTGGCCGGGCGCGGTGGCTCAAGCCTGTAATCCCAGCACTTTGGGAGGCCGAGACGGGCGGATCACGAGGTCAGGAGATCGAGACCATCCTGGCTAACAGGGTGAAACCCCGTCTCTACTAAAAATACAAAAACTAGCCGGGCGAGGTGGCGGGCGCCTATAGTCCCAGCTACTCCGGAGGCTGAGGCAGGAGAATGGCATAAACCCGGGAGGCGGAGCTTGCAGTGAGCTCAGATCCGGCCACTGCACTCCAGTCCGGGACAGAGCGAGACTCCGCCTCAAAAAAAAAAAAAAAAAAAAGACTTTGGGAGGCCGAGGTGGGCGGATCACCAGGTCAGGAGATGGAGATCATCCTGGCTAACACGATGAAATCCTGTCTCTACTAAAAATACAAAAAATTAGCCAGGCGTGGTGGCATGCACCTGCAGTTTCAGCTACTTGGGAGTCTGAGGCAGGAGAATCACTTGAACCCAGGAGACGGAGGTTGCAGTGAGCCAAGATCACGCCTCTGTCTCTCTGGTGACAGAGTGAGAGTCCGACTCAAAAACAAAAACAAAAACAAACAAAAAAACATGTAGAGTGGTTATTTAAACTGGTTTCCCAGCCTCGCCCTGCAGATTCTGATGCAGGGCATCATCTGCAAAAAAAAAAGGCTTAGGGAGCAATGGGAACTGGGCGATTAGCTGCAGAAAAGGGAGAAACCTCAAATGACAGATCCTAAAGACAGCAGGGCTCAGTGGTAATGCCCCTCCTCCTAGGCTCTCACAGGCCCAGGCAACTTTGGGCTGCTCATGGCTTTAACACTACCAAACGTAGCAGAAATTTGTCAAGAGCGAGGTGAGCAGAGGTCCCAAGAACAAGGCAACCTCCTGGACCTCTCCTATAGGAAGCAAACTCAAAAGAAGCCAGAATCCTAACCTATCTGCACTTGGAATGCTGTGAAGATCCTTTGGACCGAGCCTATTTACTTTACACACAAGTACACAGGCACCCCAAATTAATTTATCAGGCTGGATCTTCACATCTTATGGGACTGACAAACTCTCAGGTTGTCCCTGAAAAAGGCACATATCCAAGAGCTAAAAGTGTTTTCTCTACTATGTCTGAGGATATGAGCTGAGCTATGAGTCCTTAGCATGGCCCCTACACAGTCAGGCAGCTCTCATCTCTCGCGACGCTCAAGGACTCTCCAGGCTAGGACGGAGCAGAGCTCCACACCATGGAGGCCGGCCCTCAGCACCATGCCTGCCACAGAAGGTGGCCTCAGTCTCTCTATGGCTTCCATGTGTGAGAGGCTCGGGGTCAGCAGACACGGTCCAAAAGCATTAGACCTACCATAATCAGGAGGAAGGAAATTCTGACACCAACCCGGACGATCTTTCAGGACCTTATGCTGAGTGAAATACGCCAGTCATAAAGGACAAACACTGCACGATCCCATTTATGTGAGGTGCTGGAGGAGTCAAATTCATAGAGCCAGAGAGTAGCATGGGGGTTTCCGGGGGCTGGGGAAGGGAGTTATAGTTCAATGGGTGCACAGTTCAGTTAGCAAGTCAAAAAGGGTCCTAGAGAGGAATGGTGGTGGTGGTTGTGCAACAATGTGAATGTACTTAATGCCACTGAACTGCACACTTAAAAACGATTAAGATGGTGAACTTCCTGTGTACTTACCACAGTTAAAAACATTCTAACAAAGCATTTGATGAGCTTTTTGCCTTGGAGAGCAGGCCTGTGAGAATCCCAAAGCCTCGCTGCCTGGCCTGCTCCACCCCAAGCTCCTGGAGCTCCCATTCTCCTTCTAGACCTAGAGCTCTTCCCAAGAGCCTTCTAGTGACATCTGGTGACATCCACACCTCAGCTTGACATCAGTCCCCAAAAACTCAGTGGCAGAATTAGGTAAAATCATGGGCAGCATTTTATAGGCAGAGAAACAAAGGCAGAGGACAGAGGCAGCAATCCAGGTTTCTAGATTGTTGCTTCATCCACTCCTGAAAACCCAGGGGCCCAGCCAAATCTCTCAGGCTCTCACTTGTCTGTGAGGCAGCCTGGACCCCACCTCACCTCAGCCTGCATTTGAAAAATTTCTTTTCCTTTTTCGGGAAATTTGCCTCTCTTCCACACCCACCAGTTACAGGGTACGTGGGTGTATCGAGAAAGAAATTTCCCAAAAAAGGAAAAGAGATTCCCCAAAGTTAGTCCCATCTCAGGGCTGCCTGGAGAGGCAATGGTCAGCCTCCGGAACTGGATGAGGTCCAGCAGCCCCAGCCCCAGCAGAAGTCCCCGAGCAGAAAGGGCTTCCTGAAGCCACTGTCCCCAGATCTAGGGACTGCTGCCTTCCTCCTCCTCCTGCACGCTGTGACCTCCTGATGTCCATCTTCCTCTCCAGGTCCCAACCCAGTGGGGCTGAGGTAACCCCATCCCGGTTCTCTGGAGCTCTTGGGAAGTTTTCTCCAAGGGTCACTACATCCGTAATCTCCCTCCGAGGAACACCCCTTATCCTATCTTCTCTCTTTTCCTACCCGCCCTCTGTCTTAAGGTTTTCAAGCTGGGAGCAGAAATTATGCAGCAAGGCATCTACAAAGTTGGTAGTTCAACTCCACAAACATTTATCGAACACCTGACTAGATTTGTGCTGCCCAAACCCCATGCTAGACAAGGGGGAGAAACACCAAGAATTATCAGGGGCCCATCCACAACAACAACAAGTCAGTCTAGTTGGCAAGATAACACTCAAATGATATCAAATGGTAACATTGTATAAATGTCAGCAACAATTCGAAACAGACAGTGACTGAGTGTGGAGGACACAGACCAGCCATAAAATGCTACAGTTTATTACGTGAGTCTGGGAGGGTCAGAGGTGGCCAGGGGCTGCTCAGAGCTGCTGCTTTTGAAGACAAATGCTGAGGTAGGGCTTGCTTTGCAACATCGTGGTCTGAGGGCACCACGCAGGGAGTGCCACCTATGTGTTCCCTGGTACACACACACACACACACACACACACACACAAGCAGTTCTGTAGGCCCTGTGGTTTGCCTGGTGTGCAGGAGCACCCCACAGACCTCTCCAGATCAGAAACAGGCCCACCCCATTCCACGACTGGCACTGCACCATCAGCAAGCTGACTCTGTGCCATCATCCCCCTCACTCCCAGGAAATCTGACAGGTGAACCCTGCGCTGTTTAAGAGCAGAGCTAATAGCAAATCACATTTACATTTTCATTTTTAAAAATAAATAAGAATTTAAATAAACCCTTGTCAAAATTGCTCAGTTTCTTGGCCTTGGCACTGTGGACATTTTGGGCTGGAGCATTCTTTGTTCTGGGGGCTGTTCAGTGGAGGAGATTCAGCAGCATCCCTGGCCTCCACCCACTAGATGCTAGCAGCAGCCCTGCCCCAGTTGTGACAATGAAGGATGACTCCAGACATGGCCAGTGGCCCTGGGAGGCACAACGCTGAGGACCACTGGTCTATTTCCAGGCACTCACAAAGGAAGCTTCCAGCTTGGCTTGAGTTCACCCACACATGAGCCTGCCTGAAATGGAGTTTTCCTGCTCCAGGTCTCAGGATTCTGCCAGCCTGTTTTGGGTGGGACTCTCAGCTCAGGGTGGCTGATCGTTAAACTGGAGATCTTGGGCCACGGGCTGTCTGCTCACCTTGGGGAGTGGCTCTGAGGAACAAACCCTGATGCAGAGCACTGGGTGCTGGAGAAATTCTTCCAGCCTCTGCCTCCTCCCACCTGGCTTCTACCCAACTGCCTCCTTGCAACCTTATCCTATGACCTTCCAGATACAACAGGGAAACCCCTCCATGGCCTCGGCTAGGCAGAGCAGTATTTACTAATGGGCTCACTGGGTCAGTCTCTCCAGCTCCCAGGTCATCTGCCAGAAAACAGCCCATGGCCCAAAACTCCCAGCTCTGGGCCTGCCCCCATGCCCTCGCTCAGTCCAAGTTTTCCCTGGGGCTTCTTTCTTTCCCCACATCCCTGGCACAGTCCCACCTCTGCCTGAGCACTCCATGAAATAATATGCAACTCATATCCAGGTTGCTGGGAAACCACAGTGTCGGTGCTTCTGGCTAGGCGGCCTCAATTATCCAGAAGCCACGTCTGGGAGGCAGCATGTGCTTTGCACTTGTGCCAGCACCAAGGCGTCCCCAGGAGCTACTCTCTTTGTGCTTGTGCAACTGAGCCAGAGGGAATAACGGATTTTGCTTGACTTTAGTTAGACCTAAAGAAAGATTTCCTGACCGAAATTATCAGTCCCCAAGGAAACAGTGCAGGGAGCTCTGTTTTTTTGGGATGGTTCATGACCCAGCCCAGCCTGAATGTAATCCAGTGACCTCTTGAGGCTCCTCTGGTACTGTTGAGTCAACTGCAGGACTTAGCCAGTCAGCCAGCCACAGGGACGCAAGGTAAACCTCACAGCTGCAGGAGCCCAGCTCTGACCCCAGGGCTACTCCCTGCGTAAGGGCTAAGCCAGGAGAACAAGAAGTGTGAAGTCTATCCTCCAGGTCTGCTTTCTTGCCTCAAAGGAATGGAGTGTCCAAATGCATTGTCTCCCTGCTCCTACTTCCAGCCAAGTCCACCATCGGTGCTCACTTCTAATCCACTACCCTGGAGCACAGATGTTCCCACAGTAAAAAACCCCTATGCTCTAATCATGATGTACACATATGCTCACCAGAAAGAATGAAAAGGAAGACAACTCTTTTTAAGAAGGAACCAGTGAGGTGACAGTTGATACAGGATTACAGTATCATCCTCTTAATTCACCCCAGAAACAAAAGTAGAAAAAGTATCACATCACAAAGGTTAGGACTCCAGTACAAACACGCCCACTTCTGGTCATTGCACATGTGAGCTCTAATGACTACCCAAAAATCCCAGGCGCCCCCGCCACCCCCTCCCGCAGTCTGGAAGGTCCCTAGAGGGCACAGTTATCTCCACTCATACTTCCAGAGTCTGTCTCGCCCCTGCAGCAAAGAAACGAACTCTGGGTAGGATAGGCAGGGGCTGCCTATTTCATAGTGAGACCAGACTTTCTAGGACAGTCCCAATTTTACAATGCTGCACATATGTGCATACAAACATTCACCCACCAAGTGGAACTGGAAAAGGCAATCAAATCTCCCATCTTCAACCCTTTACAAAGTTTGGAATGCAGTCCTACTTTAGATTAATTAGGAGAAACTAATCTCCTTTACAGAAAAAGTCAGGAGATAAAATGGGTGGAAAAAGAAAAGCCAGAAATTCCACCGAGTTGATTTTCAGGTTTGGCCTCTGGGGCAACAGCAGCAAACACTCATCCAGCCCAGTTAGCAACTGGAAAACCAGGGAGGTGGGGAGCAGGAAGGAGCCTGTCTGCCTGGTTTAGTGACCAGGAGAACGCTGACCCTGTGACCAGGAGGCCTCTGAAGTCACCTCAGAAAACTATGCCAAGCTCAAATGAGACAAGCAAAACCAATTACAGTCTCAGAACTGACAGGCAACCCCAGGACTAGGCACGTGAGCACATGTGCCAGCCCCAGGGCCATTCCCTGCCGCACACCCACAGGTCCACAGCCTGCAAACGTCCTCACTGTGACCCAGGACTTTGCCCCTGCTTTCCCCTAACCAGGAGCGCTCCGGCCAAGTCCACACTATTAGCCTTGAACAGAAATCACTTCCTCCCTCACTTCTTCCTCTCACTCAAGACTACAGAAGATGATGCTTCAAACCAAAGGTCTGGGTTTTTAAAGCTGTCTCCAGCAGGTGCCACAAGTTCTTCAAAACATTCCACACTCCCAAAGAGACACAAGTGAGAGCACATAGCTGCTGTGCTCTCACACCACAACGCAAGGGCACTGTAATGGAGGGACTTGGTGAAGGCTGGGGACAGGGAGTAGGCAAGGTAACACTTACCATCTCATCCAGGGCGTAGCGCAAGAGGCCGTGCTCGTAAAGGATGAAGAACCGTCGCTGCCATTTCTGCAATGGAGCACAAGGAGGGTGGTTAGGAGGATCTGGGTCCTGGCCCCAGAGCTTGGCTTCTGGAGTTCCCATGTCTGACAAGCCCGTATCTAAGGAAGGTGGCTCCACAGATTCCACTTCTGGGGCAGGTGGCAGGAAAAGAGGGACTCGAGGTATAAGAATGTTGATTCATCAGCCAGGACTGGGCTGGGAGAAAGGCCTAAATCATATGAGTGATTGAGGCTTAACAAGAAGCTTTTTTTTTTTTTTTTTTTTTTAAACATTTGGAAGCTCCTCAGGAACAAAAACAATGTGTGGTTACCTTTTTGTATTCCTGATGGTGCCCAGCACAGAATGCATCACATGATATGTGTCAATATTTATTTGATGAATGATCTGACATGACATGGAATAATCCAGGAATGCCAAGGCACAGATTCACCACTTCTGAAAAAAATCTGGGAAACTGCTACAAAAGGGGTTGTTCTGATGATCCACTGGCAAAGAGGAGGCACGAAAACAGCCAGGCTCCAGAATTCACTGAGGTGAAATGAGCTAATGAAAATCAAAACAGAGGAGCAGCAAGATCAGTGGAAATAACTCCAATATCCAAGGAGTGACCAACTGGCACAGAGCGTCCCCCGCTCTACACTCCCTCCAAAAGCCAGACCACTGGGAAATGCCCACAGTGGTCAGATGCCACCAGGAGCTGAAATGAAAAGGACTACGAGGTGTATGTCTTCCTCTGCGTGGGGAGAAGGGCTTTGTCCATAATGCGAGTCTGCTGGCCCAGGTCGTGAATGACAGGCACAGCTCCCAGCCCCAAATCATCACAAGGGTCCATGACCTATTTTCAACATTTCAACAAGCCCAATCCAGCCTGGGCAGCATGCTGAAAGCCTGTCTCCACAAAAAACACAAAAATTAGCTAGGCATGGTGATGCACGCCTGTAGTCCCAGCTACTCAGGAGGCTGAGGTAAGAGGATCACACAAACCTGGGAGGTCGAGACTGCACTGAATTGAGATCACGCCACTGCACTCCAGCCTGGGTGACAGAGCAAGACTCTGTCTCCAAAAAAGGAAAGGGAAAGGGAAGGAAAGGAGCGGTAGCACTGTAAGAAAGTTTGTGAGGAAGGAGAGTTTTGTAACAGGAGGGGAGGGGAGGGCCCAACAATACTCAGAGTTTAACTGGCAGTAAGGCCACAAGCACCGACCATAAAAGCACATCTCTCTGCTTTGGGTCAGGGCTCTCATTTATAATAATGACTCCTGTCAGAGGCTGGAAATGGCAATTTTGTACAACCTCAATATAAAATAGGAAAGGGAACTACTCCCTGGAAACTGCAGTCCAGCTGGACCAGTTATTCCTGAGTCCTCCTGTCTGGGTGGCATGAACAGGGACTCCAAGGGCCTTGCAAAGAGGCCCTGTAGAGGGCTGGTCTATGCTGGGTGTGTAGAGGAGGCCACCTGAACATGTTTCCTAGGAACATTTCCAAGGGCCTTATGTGCTGCCTTTGAAATCAAAACCCATTGTAGAAGAAATCCCAAAGACCAGAGACACAATGCAAGGCCTGTGGGACCAGAATACACAGCCTAAGGTCCCCACTCCAAAGTGTAATATTCAGGGTGGGGAAGGGGTGAGCAGCGGAAACTAAGAAGAGGAAAAGGACCTCCCAGGGATGGAGGGGGCTGAGTAGAAGCAATTTATAGGGTGCGAGCGGCAGCACTTAAGTTTGTGAGGAAGGAGAGTTTCGTAACTGGAGTCAAATCCAGAGGGGCTTCCTGGCAGAGAAACAAACCACAGGTCAGGCCAATGGTGGTACCAGCTCTAGCGGGGGCCTGCCCTGGGCAATGCACATTTTAGTAAGAGGTAGTAAGCCAAGGCCTCTGGGCCCCCAACCCTTTACTAGTACTAGTGTGCTGAACCCCTGGTTCAGGAGGAAGAGAGGTACTACAGGGGCAGGCCTTGGCATGGAAGGAACTGGGAGCTGCTCGGCATAACGCAAACCTTTAACTGCTCTTTTGCCTCTTCCATTTGACTGTTCCTAGAGTCAAGCTGACCCATAGAACAGGCAACACCCACATGAGAGCTCCTCATTCTGAAGGGAGCACCACACATAACTACGTATAACTGAGACCTTTTCTGTACAACATACAAGTGCGCCAAATGGGGGAGCCCTGCTGATCCTGCCATCCCAGGATCCACTGTTCAACTCTCCATCTCCCTCTTCCACTTGCCAGTTCACCCTCAGATGGGTCCCTTCTCCGGTTCGTCCCACCCCGAGAGTTGGCTCCGATGCGCTTACCCGAGACCGGTGCACCGGGTTGTCAAAGTCAGTCCCATCTGGAGCCAGGAGCAGCCAACCACCATAAATGGGCTTTGCCTAGAGGAGAAAAAAGAGGGCAGGTCACCAGCAGCCTTCAACACAGAAAAGAGAACAGGTCAAGTTAACAGCAAGCACTCGCTGGAAACAGACGTTGCCTCTGCTCTGCAGAGGTCATAACGCTATTCCCACTGCAGTGCATCTGTGGCTGCTTGAGAGTCAGAGGCTGGTGGGGATTCTGCAGCATCCAGGGTGGAGAGCACACAGGCCCTGGCAGGAGTGTGAGAACCTGGAGAGTACAGGATCCCCTAAGACATGCTGTCTCCTGCAAGCTACTGATCAAGCCACCAAGATCAGGAAAAAATGACATTTTATTCAACAAATAATGTAAGCGTCAATGTGTGCTTACATAGGAGCCAGGAAATAGGACATGAACAACACAGTCAAAAAGCCTCATGCTGAAGACACAAAACAGGGCCTGGAGAAGAGACTGCTTTCGTGATCAAAGCCAGCTCTGGCCAAAGAATCATCAACTGACTGGCTGTGTGGCTGCGTGCAGAAACCCTCTGAGTTCAAACTCTCCGATCTGAAAAGTGAGAGTGATGACAATTCTACCTAAACCTCATGACTCTGATGTGAGGACTGATGAGATAATGCAATCAGTAAAACCCAGCACAGGGACGTAAAACAGTGCTGCCACCTTGGAAAAGTCTGGCAGTTCCTGGGAAAGTTAAAGGCAGAGTTACCAGGGCCCAGCAATTTCACCCCTATGTATACACACCCAAGAAAATGGAAAACAGGGGCTCAAATAAAAACTTGCACATGAATGTTCATAGCAGTATTATTCACAATTGCCAAAAGGTGGTAACAGCCCAAATATCCACGGACAGACGAATGGATGAGCAAAGTTTGATGGATCCACACAAGGGAACATTATTCAGCCAGAAAAAGGAATGAAGCACTAACATACAACACCAAGGAACCCCGAAAACATGATGCTAAGTCAAAGAAGCCAGACACAAAAGCCCACATATTACAGAATTCCACTTACACAAATGGTCTAGAATAGGCAAATCCACAGCACAGAAAGCAGATTAGCGGTTGCTAGGGACTGGAGGAAAAGAAATAAGGAGAGACAGCTAACAGGTATGGGATTTCTTTCGTGGGTGACTAAAATGTTCTAGAATTAGACAGTGGAGATGGTTGCACAACATTGTAAATATGCTAAAACTCACCAAACTGTATACTTTAAGAGAGTGAATCCTAAGATAGGTGAATTATATCTCAATTTAAAAGCTGCATGAGCACAAAGAACACTGAGCAGTGTCTGGCCTGTGAGGTCTCAACAAATGTGAGGCATTGCTCTATTTTACCATCCACAGAGTCCCCACTCCCCAGACCACGGGTAGGAGCTCAACACGGGGATCTAGACAGACACTCTGGCTCCATCTCCTTCCTCAGCCACACCCAGCTGGCGAGAACGCATTGGAAAAGGTACAATCAGGCCCATTTATCCAGTCCCTTTTGGAGGCAGGTAACACAAATTAAAACCCAAGTCCTCTGACTGCTGCTTACACACGCAGAACCCCTCATGGGCCCTCCTGATGTGCTTTTTATTCAGTGCTCTCCAAACTAGGAGGCCCCACCACACTACCTCATTTGGTAGCTGCAGACTGTGAGTCAGAGAGGGCAGGCCACATGCCAGAGGTCACACAGCCTCCAGGCTGAACCAAGAACCCCTCTTTTCTTGGCTTCTCTTGCAGGGTCCTCAAGGTCCCCAGGAGCACTGGCTTTCCTCATGAATGGTGCAAGTGGAGCTGTGTGCCTGGGGTCGGGGGAAAGCTGCAAGGACAGGAGAGGCTTGCTTTGATACAACAGGGAATGGGTGTTGGCTGCAGACACAGTGCAGGAGGGCTAAAGGGTATGTGGTGGAGATCCCACCTGGAAAGGCAGAAGCAAAGGCAAGGAGAGGTCTGTGCTCTCTACGAACTCCAGCTGTGCCCAGCAAGCCTCCAGGTGGGCACACATGCTCAGCATCGCCACATCCCATCCAGAAGCACACATCCTAAGCAGACTCCACCCAGAGGCCTTGCACCGGAAAGCCAGAGTTGGACAACTCCTTGTGTGTATTCGGACTCTGTGACTCCCAGCTGGGCCTCTTGCCGGCCACAAGTGCCCACCTGTGAGGTCAGAGGCTAGCCTGCCAAGCCATTCCTCCATCTCCATCTTGACTGTGCACCACCACTCTGGCCTCTGGAGGCAGGGCTTGGGGTGTTGTCACATGATCAGCTACATTTACCTGACCTTTCTCTAGGAGGAACTGTGGGGAGCCGAGGGATCAGCATCTGTTCTCTCAAAACCCGAGCCCTGGTCTCAACCCAGACATCCTCAGCAAACCTCCACTCAGGACCCCTGTGTGCATGGCCCTGGGTGCTGCACACCAGGGAGCCTGCAGCAGCCACCTTGCTGGGCTGTGACTTCTTGATACGGATCACCGCAGAGGGGACTGATCCAGGTGGGCAGGCGGGGTGGACACAGAGCAGAGGGTGAGGTGCAGGGTCTCCGGGTGGAGGAGCAGGCTGAGATACAGGTGACACCCCATCCAGCATTCATCAAAGCAATTCCAGAGTGATGGAGAGCAGAGGAGTGGCTGCCTGGGGCTGGGGGGAGCAGAAGGATGAGGGTGACAGCCAAGGGGTGCAGGGTTTCTTTTGGGGATGATGAAATGTTCTAAAAGTGACTGTGATGATGGCTGCACATTTGTGGGAATATCCTAAAAACCATAGAACTGTATCATTTAAATGGGTTAAATGCATGATGTGTGAATTTCATCTTAACAAAACTGTTTTAAAAAGCCCTGAAGAAGGTTAGAACTCCATAGATACACGGGGAGGCCTGGGGTGGAGAGGACTCTCCGGGCAGGGGCGCAGCTGACACACAGGTGCAGAGGCAGGAATGATGGAGCCATGGGGTCACAAGGAGCCATCTGTAATTACTGAGAACTCACTCCTCAAGCCCAGGGAGTCAGGGACAGGACCTGGCCAGCTATACCACCGCCACTCTTCCCTCTCACAGGCAGCCACATGGGCTGCGCAGCCTCTCTCAGCCTCCTCAGCTTCCCAAAACCTGGCCCTCTCTACCATCCCTCAGGGCTTCCCTGAAATGTCCTTTCCTCAAGGGGACAGTCCTGACCCTCCCCCTCAGTCTCTAATGACTCACTTCTGCCATTACCGTCATTGCATATCACAGAACTAATTTCTACCTACCATTTCATTATGTATGTAATTACATTGCTATGACATGACTTGCCCCCCCATCCCTACCCCAGAACCTTCACTCCAGGAAGGCAGGAATGGGGTCTGCCTAGCCCTGGCTGTGTCCTTGATCCTGAGGCAGGTGTGCAGAGGGAGTGGAGGCGAGTGCCCGCTGGCCTAAGCCAGCAGTGGGTGCGTGGTGCCCTCTCTGAGCTTCCTTCTCCTTACATAACCTAGGTCCTGACTCAGACAACCTGTTCTCATCCCCCAGGCGTGGGAAAGGCCTCCCAGGAAGAGCTGCTGCTTCTCTATGTCTCAGACTATCTAAAAATGCTGCATCCTCCCCCACACAGCAGACCACAGTGTCTGTAAGTGCAGAAGTGCCCACGGGCAGAGGCTCCCACGCACACCCACCTGCTCCTGGGGCAGCGCCTCTAAAAGGCCCTAAGGTATTCTCTTCCACAGAGCCCTGTAATAATCTGAAACTGGGACACTAAAACAAGACAGACAGCCCAAAAGGCAGCGGGCAGGAGGCAGTGTGCTCTGGAAACGCTGAGTGGGTAGGCTTAGCTTTGCTGCTTTCTGGTTGAGCTGGTGGGCCCTTTGGAGGGAGGCAAGAGAAGCAGGTATCTGTTGTTGACATGAGGGATCTGAGCTGGGCTGTAAGGACCCAAAGGATGGGGCCCGAGTCCTGTTTCAAGCAGCTCTGCACACAGGGCCCCTTTCTATGCAGGTCCTCCCAGAGGATGCATGTGGCTCTGGATCCTATATAAAAGTGACCACATGAGAGACTCCCCCGAGCTACCTCCTCTCCAATTAAACTCAGCCTTCACTCATGACCCACACAAGTTGGAGGCTCCACTTCTGGTTGGCCTCTAGGAAGAGACTGCTGGTGGTCTGGGTGTGCCTTCAACCTGAAGGTCTTTCAAAAACTGCCTTGAAACTTCTGTTTCCTGGACGATGGGGCAGATGTAGATTTCCCTATTCCTCCTGCTAAGTACAACCAAAAACCCGGGGCTATCATGTACAAGACAAACACAAGAAGACTCTGAAAGGTGGAGGAAAAAAAGGCAGGTGGGCCAAGGACCCAGGACCCAAGGAGGGACACTGTGGCGACTCTCCCAGACTTTCTTTTTGTCTCACTATCCCAGAGTGGGTAGTGGAGAACTGGCAATCTGAAAATGCCAATAGGCACACAACCAAAAGAACCAACCAAAAGCTACTTTCCATAGCTGAAGAAACCAGAAAGGAGCAGCCCAGCAAGACAGAAAACTCTTAGACAAGAATTGCCCTACACTGGCCAAAAGCCACAGGAAAGCCAGCATGCCACCCCCAAGTGAGCAAAGGTTGGACTTCCACCCTTACGAGGTGCCCCACATCCTGGCCAGGGTGGCGTGAGAAGACACAAGGGCCTTACATCCCACCAACAGCAATGAGGACCCTTCCTGCTCCGTGCTAGTGTGTGTCAGAGGGTGCCCAGTGGAGGGTCAGGGTTTTTTACCACTGCCCAGTGGGAAGGGAACCCATGACGAGGAGCCTCCCAGTTCAGGCATCAGTGGAGGCCGAGGGGTGGACTTCTGTCTCCATCTGAGTAACTAGGTGGTCATGGTGACTCCCTTCCCCCGCGGAAGCACTGTCAGAAAAATCCACTGAAATAGAAAGTTCAAATGAGACCCAGAGTCACCCAACAGAATACAAAAACACTTCATTTCCACCAAAAATTATCATCATACCAAGAACCAGGAAGGTCACAAACTGAATTAACAAAGACAACCAAGAAATGCCAACACCAAGATGACAGCCATGCTAGAATTATCCCACATTTAAAGATTTTAAAGCACCCATGATAAAATGCTTCAACAAGAAATTATGAGCACACTTGAATTAAAGGGAAAGACAGCAAAGAAATACAAGCTTTAAGAACCAAACAAAAATCCTGAACTTGAAAAATATGGTACCTAAAATAAAAGTTCCTGGGTGGGCTCGAGAGCAGAAGGATTGGGGGCAAGGAAAGAATCAGTGAACTGGAACACAGAACAACAGAAATCATCCCACCTGACAACAGAGGAAAAACAGACATGAAAAAATGAATAAATAAAAGGGAACTGTGGAACTGTAACAAGAAGTTTAACATTCATGTCATCAGAGTCCGCAGGATAGAATGGAGGGTGAAGCAGAAAAAGGGCTCAAAGAATGGCTAGACACCTCCCAAATCTGGCAAAAGTGGCAACCTACACATTCAAGAAGTTTAGTGAACATCAAAGGATAAACCCAAAGAAATCCAGACCAAGACATATAATAATTAAACTAAAGAAAAACCTAAAAGACAAAGAAAGACAAAGACAAAGAAAAAAATCTCAAAAGCAGCCAGAAAAAATAAGACCTTATAGTTTTGAGAAAACTAAGCAGAATGACAACAGATTTCTTATCAGGAACCATGGAGACCAGAAGGAAGTGGCACACTACTTTTCTGGTGCTGAAAGAAAACAACTGTCAACCTAGAATCCTATAACCAGTAAAAATATCCTTCAGGAATGAAAGGGAAATCTAGACCTTCTCAGATGAAGGAAAACTAAGAGAATTTCTTTGCTGACTTACCCCTAGCAAAATGGCCAAAGGAAGCTCTCTAAACAAAAGGAATCATAGAAGAAGGAATCCTGGAACATCTGAAAGGAAGCAAGAACATAATAAAAAAGCGGAGGAGGGGGTCAGTAATTAGGCTTTCCTTCTCTTGAGTTCTCTAATTATGTTTCATGACTAAAGCAAAAACTGTCTAATGTGGTTCTAAATGTATCTAAGGGAAACACTTAAGACAATTACACAAGGAAAAGGTAAAGGAGTGGACAGATAGGTACTCTCTTGAACTGTTAAAACAACACCATC
Organism: Colobus angolensis palliatus; assembly: GCF_000951035.1. Taxonomy (NCBI): domain Eukaryota; kingdom Metazoa; phylum Chordata; class Mammalia; order Primates; family Cercopithecidae; genus Colobus; species Colobus angolensis. The sequence goes on from NW_012116655.1 coordinate 1,280,287, forward strand.
AAGACACTGTGACAAGTTATGTCTACATAAAGTCATGTCTTATTATAACCACTAAAAAATATATACAAAGAGATATACTTAAAAACTATTTATATTTTGATATATAAATCAAAATACAATTCTAAAGAAAATGTTCAAGTAACCCAAAGGAAGCAGGAAAAAACAAAACAAAACAAAACAGAAATAATAACCAGAGACACATTAACTATGCTGTAAGTTATCCATAAATATTTTAAATGTAAATGATCTAAATACACCAATTAAAAGATTGATAGAGTAGATTTTTTAAGTAATTCAACTATACACTGTCTACAAAAAATTCACTGCAAATATGATGATGACAGGCAGGTTGAAAAGAAAAAACTAAAAATGATACATCCTGAAAATATTAATCTAAGGAGAGCAAAGTTGTTATATTATCAGATAAATTATATTTCAGCCAAAGAAAATGACTAGAAACCAAGAATATTACATAATGATAAAAGGGTAAATTCACTGAGATATAGTGAGCCTAAATGTTCATGCACCTTTAAACATCAGAGTGCAAAATAATGTGAAGCTAAAACTAATAGAACTAAAACAAAAAATAAATCCACAAACATTGTTGGAGACTTCAACATTCCTCTTAATAACACAACTAAAGCAGTCCTAGAAGGGAACTAATGTAACCACGATGCTCACGTTAGGCAAGAAGAAAGGTCTCAAATCAATAATCTAAGCTTCTATCTCAAGAACCTAGAAAAATAAGTACAAAATATACCAAAACCAAGAAAAAGAAGGAAATAATAAAGATAAAAGTAGAAATCGGGCTGGGCGCGGTGGTTTACGCCTGTAATACCAGCACTACTGGAGGCCAAGGCGGGCAGATCACGAGGTCAGGAGTTCAAGACCAGCCTGACCAACATAGTGAAACGCCATCTCTACTAAAAATACAAAAATTAGCTGGGTGTGGTGGCGTGCACCTGTAGTCCCAGCTACTCGGGAGGCTGAGGCAGGAGAATTGCTTGAACCTGGGAGGTGGAGGTTGCAGTGAGCTGAGATTGCAATACTGCACTCCAGCTTGGGCAACAGAGCGAGACATCTCAAAAAAAAAAAAAAAAAAGATAAAAGTAGAAATCAATGAAATTGAAACAAAAAAATCAGTGAAACAAAAAGCTGGTTCTTTGAACAGACTGATAAAATTGATCAACTTCAGCCAGGCACGGTGGCTCACGCCTGTAATTCCAGCACTTTGGGAGGCAGAGGTGGGCGGATCACCTGAGGTCGGGAGTCCGAGACCAGCCTGACCAACATGGAGAAACCCTATCTCTACTAAAAATACAAAATTAGCTGGGCGTGGTAGCGCATGCCTGTAATCCCAGCTACTCGGGAGGCTGAGGCAGTAGAATCGCTTGAACCCAGGAGGCAGAGGTTGCAGTGAGCCGAGATCGCTCCATTGCACCCCAGCCTGGGCAACAAGGGCGAATCTCTGTCTCAAAAAAAAAAAAAGACTAATTCCAAGACCAAAAAAGAAAAAAAGAACAGATAAACACACAATGGCACAAATTATTATCAGAAATAAAACAGGGATAGCATTACAGATTCTGCAAACATCAAAAGGATAATGAAGAATACTAATACAATTCTACAAACATTAATTTGACAACATACAGGAAATGGACCCATTTCTCTAAAAAACACATAATTTAAATGCTCATATAACTATTAAGGAAACTGAATATGTAATTCATAACTCACAAACAAGAAATCTCCAAGCCCGGATGGTTTTACTGGAGATTTCTACCAAGTGTTTAAGGAACTAACAGTAATTCTATATAATCTTTAAAAAAAAAAAAAAAAACAGAAGAAACACTTTCCAATTCATTTTATGAAGCTAGTGTTACCCTGATACCAAAACCAAACAAACTACATGACAAAACCCCAACATTTTTTAAAAATGAAAGAATGAACTATGGACTAATATCCCTCATTAATATACAGTAGTTCACCCCTCCTCCATCCACAGTTCCACGGTTTCCCTTACCCACGGTCAACCGCAGCCTGAAAATATTAAATGGAAAATTCCTGGAATAATTTGCAGGTTTTAAACTGCACGCTATTCTGAGCAGTGTGATGAAATCTTGCATCGTCCTGCTCCATCCTCCCGGGATGTGGATCCTCCCCTTTGTCCACCGCATCCACACTGTACACTCTACCTGCCCCTTAGTCACCTAGTAGCCGTCAGTTATCAGATGGACTGTGGTGGTGTTGCAGTCAGTGCTTGTGCATCCAGCTGGCATTATACTTAATGCCCCCAAAGCACAAGAGTAGTGATGACAGCAATTTGGATATCCCAAAGAGAAGCCATAAAGTGCTTCCCTTAAGTGAAATGGTAAAAGTTTTCAATTTAAGAAAAAAAAAAAAAAAACATATGCTGAGGTTATTAAGATGCACAGTAAGAATAAATCTCCCATTGCTGAAATTGAGAAGGAAAAGGAAATTCATGCTAATTTTTCCGTCACACCTCGAACTGCAAATGTTACAGCCCTTGTGTGTGATAAAGTACCTAGTTAAGATAGAAAAAGTATTTATGGCTGGGTGTGGTGGCTCACACCTGTAATTCCAGCATTTGGGAGGCTGAAACAGGAGGATGGTATGAAGCCAGGAG
>NW_012116655.1:1284589-1284885 GCF_000951035.1 Colobus angolensis palliatus
CAAAAAAAAGGAAAGAAAAGAAAGAAATAGGTGTATATACAACACAATATGTACAGGAACTGCTGAACACTATACAACACTGATGAGAGAAATCAAAGAAGATCTAAATAAGAGAGACATAATGTATTCATGGACTGGAAGATTCTAAGAATCTTCTCACCCAATTGATATTCAGTTTAACACAATTCCCATCAAAATCCTAGTAAGATTTTTTGTAGATATGGACAAGATTATTCTAAAATTTACATGTAAAGGCAAATGAACTAGAATATTTTTAATCAAAACAAGAATAAAGA
>NW_012116655.1:1285100-1288595 GCF_000951035.1 Colobus angolensis palliatus
ACTTCATTAAAAACTTTTGCTCTGCACAAAGTCCTCAATGGAGAAATGTCAGTCTTTCAACAAATGGTGCTAGAGTGACTGTTCGTCCACAGCAAAAAAAAAAAAAAAAAATTACCTCAAGTTAATACAGAAAGTAATGTTATACAAAAAAAAAAGACAAAATGAAACAAATTTAAATGGATAAACTGGACTTCATTAAAAACTTTTGCTCTGCACAAAGTCCTGCTAAGGAAGATGAAAAGATAAGCCACAAAGTAGGATAAAATATTTCGCAAGCGTCCTTTTGCAAAGGACTAGTATCTAGACTGTACACAAAGACCCTCAAACTCAATAGTGAAAACACAAAACAATCCAATTAGAGTAAGAGCAAAAGACACGAGAAGACTTTCTACAGAAGATAAATAACATGAAGAGGTGTTCAATACCAAAAGCTACAGGGGAAATGCAAATTAAAACCACCTGAGATGTTACCATACTCCTATCAGAATGGCTAGAAAAACAAATGGTGACAACATCCAATGCTGGCAAGGTCACAAAGTGTATCTATCACTCATACACTGCTGGTGTGAATCAGTTTGGCAGTTTTTGAAAAACTAAACATGCAACTACCATACAGCCTAGGAACTGCCCTCCTGGATATTTATTACAGAGAATGAAAACATATACTCACAAACTACATGTGAATGGTGACAGCAGCTTTGTTCATAACAGCCCAAAACTGGAAACAACCTAGGTGTCCCCTCTTGTCATGGAATGCGAGTCAGCAGTAAAAAGGAGCAAACTACTGATCCAAGCAACAACCTGGATGAATCACCAGAGAATTCTGAGCGAAAAAAGCCAATCTCAAAGGTTAGGGTTAGGGGTGTATGATTCTCTTCACATAACATTCTTGAAATGTCAGATTTACGGAAATGGAGAAGGATTCCTGGGTGGCTGGGCGTGGGTTGATGGGAGAAGGAGAAGGCGATGGAGACACTGGGTACTTTCTGCATTGTAGTCAGTATCCCAACTGTGGTGCCGTACCACAGTGTTGCAGAAGGTCACCATCGGAGGACCCGGGCAAAGGGGTACATGGGATCTCTGTTATTTCTTACAACCATAGGAGAAACACGATTATCTCAACATAAGTAGTTTAATAAAAAAGGAAAAACAGTGGCACGCACCTGTAGTCCCAGCTACTTGAGAGGCTGAGGCAGGAGAATCGCTTCAACCCAGGAGGCGGAGGTTGCAGTGAGCTGAGATCGCGCCACTGCACTCCAGCCTGGGCAACAGAGCTAGACTCTGTCTCAAAAAAAAAAAGAAAGAAAAACAAAACTCAGCCACTGTGGCCTCTGCAGTCAGTCCTCAGGGGTCTATGGTGGATGGCCACAGGCCTCCTCCAGTGACGCCTGTCTGCCATGGCCCTGAGCTGCACCGCGTATGCTCTGCTGGCCTCTCCAGCTACTTCCCTGGAGGCCACGCACATCCCCTCTCTCAGGGATTCTTCTGTCCCTTTTCCTCACAACCCTTCCCAGGCAAATCTGGGATGCATGCCAGGATGAACCCAACTGTCTCAACTCTGGGTTGCCCAACTGCTCCAAGCAGGCAGCCAGGAGCAAGGGATGGAGAAACATCTCAGCCTGCTATACCTGGTGTTGTCAAGCTGCCAACACTGACGCTTCCCAGATATGCAAAGGTCTCTGGACACAGCCACCCCATCACAACCAGCCCACACAACATGCTTGGCTCTCACTCCATGTGGCCTGTCTGTGGCTCCAAGAGAAGGAAGGAACAGTCGGTGACAAGATCTCTAACGGTGGTTAACCCAGGTTTCCTGTCCCCTTGTACTCACCTGCCCTTAGACTGCAGTGGGCGAGGAGAAAGGTAGTCAGACACGTTGAACAATCTGGCACCAAAGAGGGCAGGCCTCAAACAGTCGATGCAGACAGGTGGGTCTCACCCTTCTCACCCCATCACGTCCTGCCACCCCTCACCTCCCATACACAAACATCTTCTACTCCATGGAATAAGGAGATCCACTGCCCCATACACAGACCCCTCAAAATCCCACACCTCCTTCAAGAACACTAACCGGCCCGAAGGCCAAATGTATTCCTTCTCTCTCACAATACCACATCTCCTCGCTGGGGACAAGAATCCTGCCTCATCCAGTGAAGCACCCAGTATAAAGTTGGGCTCCAATGACCAAATAAATAAAACACGTGAGCAAGTCTATGGGTATACTTATTAGTCCTGGGCAAGCCAGGCTGCAGCTCTGCCTCCCACACTCCAGCTCCCAGGTCACTAGGACAACGCTGGTCAGCACCCAGCAGTGATGGACCATCAGCACTGAGACACAAGTAGACACGAGCCAGGGCCTGCCGCACGGCTAAATCCAACTTGTACTTCTCCTTTCTTGAGTCCAAGTCTCCAGTTGTGCCACTGTGTGCACTATGCCACCAAGGACAAGAGACAGGGAGTGGACAAAGCTGGCACTCAGACAGCAGCACACGGCCCCATGCAAGAGCCACGGTGCTTCCACACTCCTGATACAGTGAGCTCACGTCCAGAGCCTGGGCCTGAAGAACTCACACAAGAGAGAAGCAAACAGTCTCATTCCTGATGTGGGAAGAGCTCAACACCCAATAGAGAAACCGTTTCGAGAGTGACAATACATTCACTCCCTAACACACTACCTGGCCATTAATTACCAGGGAGGACGAGGATTCAAGACGCCCTCCAGGGCACCACCCACACTATCAAACACAGCCAGCCTGTCCTGCACAGGCCTTCATGGCTCTGTTGCTCTGTCCACTGGTGAACGGCACCCCCTGGAAGTGTGCAACAGAATTTCTCCAGCAGCTGCCCTGAAGCTGGCACCACTCAAGGCTCTGCAGACAAAAACATGAAGTACACACGCCTCCCAAGGGGCTCATGGTTGGTTCTGTTTATAACACATGTAAAGATGGACAAAGATTGAGAGTTGATGAGAAAACAGCTATTGTGCAGACTGCTGGGATCAGCAGCAGGTTTGGGGGCTTTTGCTTGATTTTACCATTTTTGTAATGTAAATGCCACTACATAGCACTTATGAATTATTATTTAGGGGAGGGGAAGATGTCTGCTTGACTGAGCATACAGGACTTCTGATATAACCCTGGCAGAGTGGCTTCAATAGGGCAGGTCTTGGTCATTCCTGGAAGAACAAGAAGTAAGTGCATTTAGGGAACCCCTACACTCTAGTCTCCACCAATAGGACCTCACAGCTCCAGGTATTTAATGTACCCTGGCCTGGGAAAGAGAAGGCCAATTCAAGTCTTGGCTCCACCACCTACTTGATGTGTAGCCCAGGGCAAGGCAGTATCTCTGTGATTCTCAGTTTCATCATCTACAACAGAAAAATACACATATTCCTTCCATACCATTTTTTATTGAAAAAAAAAAAATCACGTCAGACACAAGTATACCCAGGGTAACTGCACAATAAAGAATGCCTCAAGGTCAGAAAGATACACC
>NW_012116655.1:1288645-1300480 GCF_000951035.1 Colobus angolensis palliatus
TACCCAGGGTAACTGCACAATAAAGAATGCCTCAAGGTCAGAAAGATACACCCAGCACTTACACTGGTACTCAAACCAAAGCAGTGTTCACGGGATTCTCAGTTTCATCATCTACAACAGAAAAATACACATATTCCTTCCATACCATTTTTTATTGAAAAAAAAAAAATCACATCAGACACAAGTATACCCAGGGTAACTGCACAATAAAGAATGCCTCAAGGTCAGAAAGATACACCCAGCACTTACACTGGTACTCAAACCAAAGCAGTGTTCACGGGAGTGCTCCACAGTGGAAGCAGCCAGTGGGAGCCCCAGAATAGCACTGGTTAGTCCAAAGGTGGCCGGGCTCCCACTTCTGAGGGTGGGGCAGGCACCCAAACCCCACACTGGCTCCCTCACACCTCACACCAGGCTCCACCCTAGACTCCAAGCAGAGCGGTCATCCCCAGGAAAGCTCTTCAAGAGGAAAAATTCCACACAGTCCTGAAGAAGGACCCACAACTGTGGGGGCTGATGCCCCAACTCCAGGCAGATTCTTGGGGCAAAAACTTCTCTGGACCAAAGGTGGGGGTGGGGGCTGCACCCAGGCACTGGGTGGGACAGATGGACCCTTATTGGAGTCACTGAAAGATCCATAAGCAGAATGTGTGCAAACTGTGGCTAATATATCCTCTATAGTTTTCAGGTTGATTCTTGCCCTTTTCTTTTTCCCAAAAGGGTGTCTGTGGAAACACTTCCATACTCATAGCAAATAGGCTGTTTAATAATGTTTTCTGCATTTCAATTCCAAAGAGAAAGGATACCTGGGTAGCAGCCGTCTAGCCCTCTTTCTAAGCTTGTAAATCAAGGGAGACTTCAAGGTTGCCCGTCTTTTCTGGGACATTCTGATGTAAGTCAGTAAAAGTCAGGGGTGAGCACACATCAAAGTCCCATCTCAAGCCTCACCCCTGACAAGACTTTGTGTGTCCTGTGGCCACCCAGATGGACTGTGAGAGGATCAGTGGCTCTGAATCCAAGCACCTGGGGAGGGAAGCTTCTTGGCAGAGCTGTGCCCACCTGCCTCACCCACAGTGAGGTCAGCACACACCTCTGACCATGCTCAGAATGGGGGCTTCTCTTTCAGAACAAGCCTGCCAGGGCAGACGAACACTGGTCACCACTGCAGACCCCTCAAGAGGCCACAGGCTTGTCCCAGGTTGACCAAACTATGCCAGAACTACTAAAAGTTGTCCATGGGGCCTTGAGCCCTGGAGAATACTGTTCTGTTGCTCTACAGCCACAGTTGTGGACCCAAACTACCGTCCTCAATACAGGCTTCAGCACAGGCTTCCACGGACAGCCAGCCACCGTGCAGGTATTGAAGATGGAGCTACAGCCCCTGCAAGTGTTTCAACATCATCAGGATCCAGAGCCATGCCTGGGGAGGAAGCCCAGCCTCCGAGGGAGAACGCCTGCTCACCAGCTGGCAGGAAAGCATTCTGCGGGGAGGGCACACATCCCAGCTATGGGAGCCCGAGGGCAGGTCTGCACTCCTCCCTGCTGGCACTGGAGCTGACCCCAGGACTTAGGGCACATGACCTCTCATGACCTCCATTTTATACCCCAGGAAACTGAGGCACACGGAGACTCAGTGGTCTGTCGAAGGCCACAGAGCCAGGAAGTGGTAGAAGCAAAACAGGTGCCACCTGGCTCCACACTGGCCCTGGCCCATGGGACACTCCTTCCCAGTTTAGCAGGCCACTCCAGAAGGTAAAGGGTGACACAGGTGAAGGGTATGTTCCCCAGTGAGACGTGCTCCCAGGGGTAGGGGTCTGGCCCTCACCAGCAAAGCACTCAGTTCTGCCCCACATCCATGCAGCTGGGGCCACGGCCCTGGGAGGCTGCAAGTGGGGGCTTAGGGACCCAGCGGGGCCCCAAAGCACATTGCCCATGAGGCACACATGGAAGGAAAAGCCCTACAGCCTTTACTTCTGGATGAGCCAGCCACAGACCACCCTTCCGCAGCACACAGCCTGGTCAGCCGCACAGGAGTTCAGGAAGCTGGCGGAGATTGGGGGCTGTCCTCCAGAAGGACTCTTTCCTACCTGCGCAAAGACATCAAACCCGGGTGCAGGCTACCACCTCCACCCACCCCAGGAAAAGCTGGGCCAATAAGCCACCTACTTCAGAGCCTCATCAGTAAGGTGCTCAACGTAATTTATTCTCTTAATTGGGGTAGTTGGGGAAGGAAAACGGATTCTGCTAATTATGCCAGGACTGCTGGTCCCAGAACTCAGAACAGCCGTGCCCACCCCAGCCCCTGCAGACTGCAATTGGCTCACCTCTCAACTGGGCCACTCCCCGCCCCTGCATTCTGCTGCTCTCTATGCAGGCAGATCAGGGATGCCCCTGACGTCTACCAGCCTCCACAAGGCCACTGATGCAAAGATCGCAAAGCCTCTGGGAACACCAACAAGGAGACAAACGCACGAAAGGTGGTGCAAAGGGAAAGGAACTCAGCACCATGCTGGGGAGCAAAGGGCAGGAGTTTGGGAGACTTCCCTGGGAGTGGGCAAATGACAGACTTCAGAAATGGAAGTCAGGGGACACCACCTATGGGAAGCTGACACAGCCACAGCCAAGCAGGCCCCAAGGCAGCAGCGCAGCCTGGAACAGTGAACTGCACTGCCCCTCCTATCGAGGCCAGCAAGCTCCTCAGGCCCATGGTCCAACTTAAGCTCAACCAGTGTTCTGCAAAGGTGGGAGTCCCTGAGGCCCTTTTTGAGGTCCCTGAGTCAAAACCATTTTAATAAAAATACTAAGACATCCTTTGACTCCTCTCTCACTCTTTCATGAGTGTACAGTAGAGCTGCCCAAAGGCTACACAGGACATGCTATGGCCACAGACTGCAGAAGTTCTGAGAACCCAGCTGTCTTTCATTATGACAGACAGTAAAGAGCTCTGCAAAGAGTTAAAAATGTGGGGCTTTTCAGCAAATTTTTTGTTTTAGAAAAGTTATTTTTCAGAATATATGTTACTTATATGACTACGTAATAGGCTTATTGTTACTTTTAAGTGAATTCATGAATAGTTTAAACTTTTTCAGTTTTAACTTCTAAAGAATACAAGAAATACCCATGGACATAACCCAGGTAAACTAAAGCATTCTGAGGGCCTCAATAATCAAGAGCATAAAGGGGTCTGGAACCCAGAAAGTTTGAGAACTGTTGGCCTAGCCACCCACTCCCCTAGCACATCCCCACCCCTTCTGCACCTTTGTTGGGGAGCAGCCCTGCTGATCCCACTTCTCAGTTGCCACGCGCCCAAACACAAACATGTGTTTAAGTCTATCTCCTGGTTTCTACTCGAGTCCTTTCTATCCAACAGCACTGCCTTAAAAGGCGACATTTAACCCCAGACTTGCTCCTGGTGGCTGTGTTACATACGGTCCATCTGGAAATGAAACAGACTCCAAGGCACAGGCAGACAGGAAAACCTTTCTCTCAACAATGCGGACCTCTGCCTTGTTGAGGAGGACAGGAGGAGGGGCTGCGACAGAGGCAACACCTGTTTCCCAATAGACCTGGAGCCTTCCCTGGGTCCCCACTCCCCATAGCCCCTGAAGCTCTCCTCCCTGGGTCCCTACTCTCCACGGCCCCTGGGGCTGTCTTCCCCAGGTCCCCACTCCCCACAGCCCTGGAGCTCCACTCCCCGGGTCCTCACTCCCCACAGCTCAGGAGCTCTCCTCCCTGTGTCCCCACTCCTCACAGCTCTGGAGCTCCCCTCCTGGGGTCCCTACTCCTGATAGTCCTGGGTCCCCACTCCTGATAGTCCTGGGTCCCCATTCTGCATGGTCTTAGATCTCCTCCCTGGGTCCCTGCTCCCCATGGCCACTGGAGTCCTCTCCCTGGGTCCCTGCTTGCAAAGAAGGGCTTGAAGGACCACAAACATAAGCATCTTTACTGTGCCATAGGAATAACGTCCCTGAGCCTGTGGAGGAGTCAGAAAAGCAGGGGACTCCACTGGAATGTGCTTCTGTCCGTGTTCCCTAGAACAGCTCAACCAGCACTAGCGTGAAGGGCAATGCCTGAGCTACCCACCTGGGCCTCGGCTCCCACCCCTAAATCATCCCAGGTCACCACTGTGAAAGGGATACCACTGGGGAGGGGCGTGAAGGATGCTTTGACTGGATGTCAGTGTTCTCTTTCTTAAGTCAGGTGGCAGGTTCATGAGCATTCATTTTTATTATTCAGATGTATACTGTAAACGTATGCTGCTTGTATCCTTTTGTGTACATCCGATATTGCATTATATTAAAAAATATTACTGCAAGTATTAGAGTACATCAGTGGTTTTTCAAACTGTGAAGATCCCCAGAGGTCATGCTTCAGGGGCCACCTCAGGTGTAGGATGGGGCAGCGCGTGGGGGTCAGGGTGGTCTCAGAGCTCGTGCCATTTCTCTTCCTGGGCTTCAACATGAGAACATTCACGCATCATATATGTGAGCTCCATGTTTCATTTCAAGGGGGTGGGTGTTCTGTTGCCAAAGAAATAAAGCTTGAAAACTGGTAACAGTGATGAACAGCGCAGCAAAGGCCTTTTCCCTCTAGCTGAGCCCAAGGTCCTCTGGGGACCACTGTGGGTCTCTGTGGGCCCTCTGCCAGCAGCTCCCAGCACCTAGCACTGGGAAGGCACCACATCTCCTTGGGGTCGCCAGCCTTCAACTCCCATGCCCCACAGCCCTCCTTCCAACAATGTTTAAGGATTAACTTGCCTTCTTGGCAGCTCAGCTGATCTTCAGGTCAGACAAAAAGGGAAGAAAGAAGGCATGAACCTCCGAGTAGCTGAGCCACCCCTGCACCTGCATGGCCCTCTGTGCCACTGCCTCATGGTGGCACTTCGTGTGCGACTCTTGAGGGATGTTCCAGGAACCCAGTTTCCATCCCAGACTCCTCTGTGAAGAGCACCAGGCTCTGGGCGGGCACTATTTGGGACCCACCCATAGTCCGCCCACCCAGCAGTCTGCAGGGCTGACATCTGGCTCCAGGTGCTGATGCCAAACAGCTCACTGACAGAACGGTCACAGGCCAGCAAGTCCTCTCCTGGGCTCCACTCAGAAGAGCTGAAATGAGGTGTTCAGACAAATGCCCGCACACCTGTGTTCACAGCGGCACTATCCACAACAGCCAAAAGGGTGAAGCAATCCCAGTGTCCATCATCCATACAAGGAATGAATTCTGACCTGTGCTACAAGGCGGATGAACCTTGAAAGCATTAGGCCAAATCCAAGACACCAGAGACAAAAGGGCACATATGGTATGGTATGATTCTGTTTTGATGAAATTTCCAGAATAGGTAACTCCATAGAGGCACAAAGCAGATTTGTAGTTGCTGGGGACTAAAGGTGGGGGAACTGCTTAATAGTTAAGGTGGGGGGGTTCTTTTGGAGCAATGGAAATGTTTTCAACTGAAGCGGGATGGTAGTTGTACAATACTGTGAATATGCTAAATGCAATGGAATTGTACATGTTAAAATGGTTAATTTTATGTTGCGTGAATTTCACCTCAAAAAAAAAAAAACTCTCAAAACCAAGAAACCACACACACAGTTCACCCCATCATAGCACAGGGATAGCAGGGCCCACAGCTGCTGGACGGCTGTAAACTCTCCCTTGACTCCCACTGGGCTCCTGGCCCCTCTCTGCCCACACACACGTCCTGCAAGCCCAGCCCCAGCTCCCCACTGTACTCCAGCTGGAGGGGGAAAGTGACATTTTAAAAGCCTCTTCCCTGTTCTGTCTTGACAAACAGCCCACGGCCACAGGATTTTTGGAACATGACGCCATTCATGGCAAAGTGAAGAGAGCTGGAGAATGCGTAGGGACAAATTTCTGGGGCAACATCTTTGCAGGGAAGAGTCACACCCCGTTCCTCAAAAAGCCATCCTTCCCATTCAGAAACAGGTAGGACAGAAGCATGGTGGAAGGAGGAGCAAAAAAGAGACAGGAAAGCTAAACGAGGTCAGCCCCACCCTTCCCCGCACACACCAAGGTGGTCAGCCCCGCTCCTGGACACTAGGGGACAAGGGGGCCACACACAGCCAGAGAGTGATGGTTTCAAGGCCAAGCTCAGTCCTCTCGGGTCATGTGGAGACAGGGAAGGCCCGGAGTCCCACAGCTGGGTTTCCTCCTGGCTTTGCCAACAGAGGAGCTGCTCTAGGCATATTATACTACCTCTCTCTACCCTTCTCTTATCTCCGCCTTCTGACGCTGCTGGAAATATAAATGAGCTAATAGTGGCCTGGCACAGGGCAATTCCTGTCAGCTATGAATACTACCAACAGCGCAACAAAACAATGCCAGGGCAGGCCACCCTTCAGCAATTTCCGTATAGGAAAACCTCCACATCATAGAAGGCCAGGTGCTAGCTGGCCAGGCCCCCGGGAAGAGGACTCCTAAGCTCCCAGGCTCACGGGGTTTCCAGGCGGGAAGGGAGATGTGGAATTGAGAAGTAGTGGGCTGTCTGCCGAGGTGACATCTGTCTGTTAGAAGAGCTCATTCTCGGGTTCAAAAGAAGAGACTCCTCTTGTTTAGATCTCACAGAAGGGTCCCCTCAGCAGAGGCTCCCTTCCCTGCAAGGGTGAATGACTTGTAAAGGCTGGGGGTGGGGTGGACAGAGAGGCTGGAAGGACCTGCCTGCCAGCTAAGGGGACCCACTCAACACTGGTGACCAGGGGGTCATGAAACATCCTGGCCAGATCTCCCAGCCACCCAGTGATTTGGGACTAGACCCTGCTCCCCAGCTCTGGCCTCCTCTCTACCTTCCTTGGGCATTTCAACCAGGCCCAGCACAAGGATTTTCCTTCCCAGACAACTGCAAGGCAGTTGCTCCACGGATATGAGTGGGATAAGCATGGCTTCTCTTAATCTTCTCCCACACTGCCCATGGCAACTTATATTCCCTTCAAAGAAATTCCTAAAATTAGGATCTGCTCTGCCGTTCATGGGACCTGCATGACTTCTCTGGGCTTGACAGGGGCACAGAAGTGGCCTCTAATGTTAAATCCTAAGCTGATGACGCCTGGCCCCTTCACTTCCTACTCTCTAAAAAAATTTTTTTTTTGTTTCTTTTGATACAGGGTCTCGCTCTGTCACCCAGGTTGGAGTGCAGTGGCGTGATCTCAGCTCACTGCAACCTCCACCTCCTGCCTCAGGTGATCCTTCTACCTCAGCCTCCCAAGTAGCTGGGACCACAGGCATGTGCCACCATGCTTGGCTATGTTTTTTACTTTTTTGTAGAGACAGGGTTTCCTGTCTTGCCCAGGCTGATCTCAAACTCCTAGGCTCAAGCAATCTGCCCACCTTGGCCTCTCAAAGTTCTGGGATAACAGGTGTGAGCCGCAGCATCTGACCTAAAAATTCTTAAAATGAGTTCAGTCCTTACACAGCAAGTCCTCAAATAATGTCATTTCATTCAACACTGATTTGTTATAACAATGTTAAGAAAAAAAAAAATAATAATTCCTGCACCCACTGTCTGTGTGGAGTTTGTGTGCTCTCACAACTCTGTGGGTTTTCTCTGTGTACTCTGCTTTCTTTCACATCTCAGAGATGTGCACATTCAGTAAACTGGACATCTAAGTGGTCCCAGTCTGAGCAGGTGTGGGTACCATGTGTCCTGTGATGGAACAGCATCCTGTCCAGGCTTTATGCCCTGGGAGAGGCTCCAGCCACTGATGGCATTGAACTGGAATAAGCGAACTGGAAAATGAATGAATGAATATAGGTAACTGCCAACTAAAAAGTCATCAAGTCTACGATGATCACACAAATACATGACAATAAACTATGCAGTAAGAAGCACTCAGCGCGCTAGCGCGCCCGCCACTTTCGTTCTTGTTTTTGAACTTCCTGGTGGTAGGAAGTGTGCCTTACAACTTTCACTTTGCAGACATTTATTCCTTGATTTAACCACTACCATGACTGTCATCACTCACTGATTCACCAAACCTGGATAAATAATGATCTTACTTATTTTTATTCATCTTCCTGAAATGTATGTAATAGCTCACATGTATTTCCATGTTTAATATTAGAAATATTTTGGATCTTTATTTAGAAGTTTGATTATTTTTTTGTAACCTGAAATATGCCATAGAAACTTAAATCTTGTTTATATCAATTAGCTTATAATAAAATTGGTTTGGTTGTGTGCTGTTTTGCTTACAGTAGCAGTTTCCAAAAGCCTATCAACGATGGTGAGGACTTACTGTACTTATTCATTCTGAAAAATCAAACACACAGAAGGCAAACTGACTACTTCCTTCCAGTCCTCAAGGAGCTGACATGAGGAAGCTGCTAGGGTGGTGCAGAGCAGCTCAGTGGGAGAGGAGACAGCCTGAGTGTCTGTTTAATGGGCATGGGCCTGAGCTTTTGTTTAATTGGCATGGGACACAGAGAAACAGGTTTGAGGGCTCGCTTGCCCACAAAATCACAGTGGAAGGTCTCCTTCCTGGGCTGTTTTCTCAGCAGGAACCTAAGAGGGATGGGGACCTGGCACTCCCTGCACTGCCCCTGCCCCATCTCGTCCATGGCCTGGCCCATGGTGGACATTCAAGAGCGGATGGGCCAGCATGCTAAGTGAGAGCTTCCCAAGGGCAAGATCCGTGTACCACACACGGCTCCATACTGCATGGTTTGTTGATAAAACGGACCCCATTTACTAAGCACCCACCATATAACCCAGTATTTCCAAACTCTGCCCTTGCCACAGATCCTGCGGTTGCTGAGGACTTTGCAAGCATCTTCCAGCATCCTTATCAGGACTTAAAGCCATGGGCACTATTATTATAACCCCCTAGTTTTCAGATGAGGGGCACAGATGCCTCAGCTCTAAGTAACTTGCTCCATCAGCATGGAAAATGGAGGTAGAATGGAAACTCAAATCGAGGCTCGCCACCATTCCAATTCCCTTGCCTGGGCACACTGAAATGAAAAGTGGGACTGTGTCAGATTTCTAGGTCAGAGCAGGTCCCCAAGTAGAAGCCATACAAATGCCCTGAACCACCCCTCCTGGGGCCCTGAGGCTCCTGAGCCCCAAGTGGCTCACCCAGTCCTGATAGTGAGGCTCTGGGTATGGCATCAGGAGACCCAGGAGACATGGCCCCTTTCTCTGGCTCAGCTGGGGCTTCCTGCAGCTGCTCCCCCTTCCCTTGGCCCCTTTATCTACGGGCAGGATCATGAGGAGGTCAGAAATCTTGTGTGGAAAGTGCGCCATGGCTGCTTATGGGTCTGTTAAAACCAGTGCCTTAGAAACTACAGAGATCAAGGACAAAGCTATTTCCTGATTCTGAATTCCTCTTTCAGGGGAAAAAATTGTGCTTCCTGTTCAGAGCTTTGCCAAAGGTGTGGTTGCTGCCTAGGCCAGTAGCCCACGTTGGGGATGTGGGGCACCCCAAGGCGGAGGAGAGGAGAAGACCTGGGCGATGCCCTGCACAACAGCCTGTGCCACTCACACACACACCCCGCCACACACTCAATAACTAAGGAGTCCAAGTTGGGGCAAGGCCCTGTTCCTGATAGCAAAGGTTAACACTTATCAGAGACAAGGTGGCCAAACGGGGCTTTGGAAAAAACCATGCTGGCCTTCCTGTGACCTAGGCAGGTGGCTGAACCTCTTCTGCTGAACCTCTCCAGGTCTTGGAGGCTCCATCTGCTAACTGAAGACAATTCCTCACCTGCATAATGTGGGGGAAAGGCGGCGAGAGCGGGTACAGACAGCCCCGGCAGGTCCCTCTTTCCAGGGCTAGGAACTAGAAGTCCAGGAAACAGCTGTGATTTACTCTGCAGCATTGCAATATACCAATCTCCCTACCACCCATCTGCCCCGAGCCAAACAAAAACACTAACGAGTTTTACAAAGCAAAGTGGCCTTCCCAAAGACAGGGAGGATGAGTCTGGAGTCAGGGTGGACTCTGGCATGGGAGCCTCACAGAACTGAGCTCTGTACCACGGCCCCATCACTGAGCAGCTCAGTGACCTTGAGCAGGTCGCTCGAGCTCTCTGAAAACTCAGTGTCCCCTCCTCCGAGGGAGCCTTGCTGCCACCAGCCCTGCTGGCAACCCTTGCCTGCTGAGGTATGTGTGAAATCACGGGCTATGATATGATATAGTAGATAGAGATTCGAAGGATCCAGCAGGCCCATCCACTCAGGGTCTTGCTGCAAGGCAGCTCTGACACCAGGGCCACCTCCAGCACAGCATGCAACCGCCAAGCTGCGCCCAAGGGGAAGCAGCCAGATGGGTTACAGGCTCCAGGCAAAAACCAGGCTGTGGTTTCATGTGAACTAGGATGACCCTGACTGAGAAAACCAGTGAGTGGTTTGGAAGATTGCAGTTCCAGCTTCCAGAGACAAAATGTCAGTGAATCAACCCCCCAGGTGCTCCTGTCCCCAATAGAAGTGACAAGGCCTTGAGAGCAGTGGGTAGGGCACGGGGTTTCCAACCCAGAGCAGCTATGAGACTGCCTCAATTGCTAAAACTGGAAAAAGCACAAAATCTAGGGCAGAGTTTTTGAACCTGCCCCAAGTGGCCCCAGAGATGACCAGAGGCCCTCCCCCTCCCCGCCCACCCGCCCCCTCCAGGATGGGAGGCCAAGCTCCAGGCTTTGGCTGCATTGCCCAGAGCCACGCTGCTTTTGGTGAAAGCTTGAAAACCATCCACCTCGTCCAACTGTGTCATTCAGCTGGGAAAGAGTGGCTGGGGGAATGAGTTTCCCAGGATAAAAGAAGAGCCCGTTTTCTTAGGTCAGATGCTTCCAAATTAGCACCCAATGATCCTCCATGTCCAGTAGCAGGATGTCTTAGCCTGCGCCTCGCTGCCTCGCTCTCTCCCTCTTTCAAGACTAAGTGGCAGCTTGGAACAATTTAAACATTCCGAGTTGAATTTCTTTATTTCTGCAAAAGAGCATGAGATTGCCCAAAGAAAGGCTACTTCCCCCAGAGGCGGCAGCCAACGTACTTCCTGGAACATCCCTCACCACATGGTGGGTTCAGGAACCCCTCCATTCCATTAGCACACTACTCCTCCCCTGCAAAGAGAAGGCAGGCACCCGCTTTACAGGTGGGAGACATAAGTCACCTTCCAGGGTCACCCTGCACATTTTTGTCAGGAAGAGAACACAGGCCTTGGACTATAGTCCTCCTGCGTGGCAAGGGAAACAGAACTCAGAGGAAAAGGTCAGGTAACAGGCTAGAACCCAGGGAAAAAAGCTAGGGTGCAACTACATAATGCTGGAACATCGCATGTCCAGTCTAGAGGGGGATAAGCCAGCCTGCCCCCCAAGGTCCTCACCTGCTCCCCCACGGGACAGACCTGAGGCCCTGGCCAGGACCCTCCTCCCTTCTCCCCATAAACTCTGCCTCTGGGCAGGGAGTGGGGATCACAGCCCAGAACAGAACTTCTAACACACCAAAAGATGCCATCAAAGACGTGACAGTCAAAGAAAGAAACTTCAAAAGCTGGCAATAGACACCAAGGGCCAAGGAGGAGTGGGGACACCAAAAGGAGTAACAAGTCCCAGAGAAGCAGCACTCCAGAAACCTTCCAACCCGGGGCCCAAGGGAGGGAGGAGGAAACTCACGACCACCTGTGGCACCCCAGGGCTGCCACCAGGACTGTAGGCAGCAGCCACACCACTGGGTTACTAAGCAGTGGGAAAGTGGCTGGTCTGAGCTGAAATGTGCTGTAAGGTAAAATGCGCACGTCATAGCTTTTTTTTTTTTTTTTGAGACGGAGTCTCGCTCTGTCGCCCAGGCTGGAGTGCAGTGGCCGGATCTCAGCTCACTGCAAGTTC
>NW_012116655.1:1301755-1308203 GCF_000951035.1 Colobus angolensis palliatus
AAAAAAAAAAAAAAAAATTGCCAAGCCCTGGTCTAGACTCTAGAAACAATCAGATATTCACTCCAGGTGACACAAGGAGCAGAAGGCAGGTGTGTGTGAGTGAGAGCGATTCTTGTACAGACAGTCCCTGACTTACAATTTTGACTTTGTGATAGGTCTGATGGGTTTACCTGGATGTACCCCCACCATAAGTCCCATCATAAGTCAAGGAGCACTTGAAAGTGAACAATTCAGTGGCAATTAGTACATTTCACAATGTTGTGCAACCAGTACTTTTATCTAATTCCAAAACATTTCATCGCCCCCAAAATAGAACCCCAATCTCATTAGAAGTCATTCCACATCGCCCACCCAACCCTCAGGCTCTGGCAACAAACAATCTGCTTTCTGTTTCTACAGATTTACCTGTTTTGGACATTTTACACAGATGGAATCATACAGTATGTGACACATGACCTTTCATGTCTGCTTCTTAGCACAATGTTTTCTAGGTTTGTCCATGTTGTAGCACGTCTCAGTACTTCGCTCCTTCTTAGAACTGAATGATATTCCATGGTATGGATACACTATGATTTGCTTATCTACTCATTAGTGGATGGACTCTTGGATTATTGCCACCTTTTGGCTATTGTGAGTAGTGCTGTTATGAACATTTGCATGCAAGTTATTTGTTTGAATACACCTGTCCTCAATTCTCCTGGGCACATACCTAGGAGTGGGAATGTTGGCTCATGTGGTAGGTTCTATGCTGAACTTTTTGAGAAACCCCCAAACTGTTTCCACAGCAGCTACACCATTTCATTCCCACCAGCAATGCGCAAAGGTTATAACCTCTTCACATCCTCGCCAACATGTTATATCCTTTTTTTTGTTTGTTTTTTTAAATTCTAGCCATCCTGACAGGTATAAAGTGATATCTCACTGTGGTTTCAATTTGGGTTTCACTGATGACAACGCTGAGCATTTCTCATGGTGCTTGGCCATTTGAAATGGGACTCTGTGTGTCTGAGATTTCTGACACATTCCCTGCCAAGCAACACACCAACTCCTGTTACAGATCCTCTACAAAGGGGGATGCGAAATCTCCCCATTGTTTCTGAGATACACATTAAGTCAAATCAGTAAGTCCTATGCCTTAGAACTTCTATGAATGTCTACAGGAACAAAGGGAAACCTGATGAAATGCTTCCCTAAGACCTCGTCCTGGCCCACACCCTCTATGTCTGAAATTCCCACCCGAGGCCCCCGCAGCCTTGGCAGTGTGGGGTATGGGCACAGCGAAGGCAGAATCATACCAGGAAGACTAAGAACCCTGGGAGAGATCAAAAACAAGCTCATTCCCAGGTGGGAAAACAGAGGCCTGAGCAATGAAATGACCTAGTCAAGGTCCCACAAAAAAACAAGGCTAGACAAAGAACTAGAAAGAAGCCTGCAGGCTCCTTCCACAGAGGCAATGCCTGAAGTTACACAGTCAGCAGGAGAATGAGACGTCACCCACAGATCAACACCTGCTGGGAGCCCACATGGATGTAGAAGCTGAGCACCCTAGGTTCCAGACCTGCTTCTCCCACTAACACCCACCCCTCTGATTCACCTCCCGGCCTCTGCACCTGTTCCCCTTCTGCCTGCCCACTACATGGGGGCTCCCTAGGTTGGTTCCTCTCCTTTCACTCTACGCAGCCTCCTGAGTGCTCACACTCACTCCCATGATTTCAGCAACCACCTCCACATCCAAGACTTAAGAATTCCAGCCCAGCCTCCCTCTATGTCCATAGGGTCAAACTTACCACATTATTTTTTACCCCTCCCCATCCCCCCTATTTACTCCAAATCTGTTCTTCTCAATCTCTGTTAAAGGTACTTCCAAGTACCTTTAGAGGTCCCCCAGGTTCCTCAACACCCACCTCTGATCAATCAACAACATCCTGTCCCTAGAGTCTGATTCCTTCCATCCTCATCAGCACTGATCTGGAGAGAAGGCATTGACAGTAATTTACTTACTTTAATAGCCTCCAGTAGATCTACCGCCTTTAGCCAGAACTATTTTCCTAAAAAACAAGTCTGATAGATTAAAAAGCTAAGCATAAAAATAGCTATAAAAGAATATGAGAAATTATTTTACGAATCTTGGAAAGTAGGCCTTAAACATGACATTAAAACTATAAACTATAAAAAAACAAAAAACAGACAACTGCATTCATATTATGAAAAAGAAAAACGACCACATATAAAAGACAAGTGACATTCTGGGAAAAAATACCTGCAATACACAGCAAGCATCGGACTAGTATCTAGTGCAGGGTCAGCAAACCACGGCTCGCAGGCCACACATCATGCCAACTGCCTGTTTTTGTAAATATAGTTTTTTAAATTTTTTATTATTATTACTTTTTTGAGAAGGAGTCTCACTTTGTTGCCCAGGCTGCAGTGCACTGGCGCGATCTCGGCTCACTGCAACCTCTGCCTTCTGTGTTCAGGCAATTCTCGTGCCTCAGCCTCCCAAGGAGTAGCTGGGATTACAGGCATGTGCCACCACACCCAGCTAATTTTTGTACTTTTAGTAGAGACAGGGTTTCACCATGTTGGTCAGGCTGCTCTTGAACTCCTGACCTCAGGTCATCCGCCCACCTCAGCCTCCCTAAGTGCTGGGATTACAAGCATGACCCACTGCACCCTGCCGGTAAATAAAGTTTTACTGGAATACAGTAACTCATTCGAACTCATAACTCATAACAAACTCATTCGTTAATGTGTTGTCTACAGCTGCCTTTGTGATGAGACGGCAAAGTCTGCACAGTTGTCACAGAGACCATATACTCCACAGAGACTAAATTATATTTGCTATTTGGCCTTTTACCAAAAAAGTTTGCAGACCCCTGACCTAAAGCACTTATAGAAAGCCCCTACAAATCAACTGGGGGAAAAAACTAACCTGACAGAAAAATGGGCAAGCAATACGAACAGGCAATCCACAAAAGAAACAAAAATACTCAGTAAATAGTATTAAAAAAGGCTCAACCTCGCCAGTAATCAGGAAAATTATTAGAGAATTAAATCATTTGATAATATCCAGTCCTGGAAACGTTATGACACAGCCTTTTTTGGAAGGCAACTTCGTGGTATCTGAAAAAAAATTAATGCGCTTGGTGTCAACCAAGCCATTCTATTTATAGGTATCTGCCCCCAGAGAAATACTTGCATTCGTGCATGCACGCACACACATCCAAAAGTATTTATAAGGCTGTATGCCGAAACATTCACTGTATGTAACAGCAAAACCCGTAAGCAACCTTGATATCTATCAATAAGGAAACAGGTTAAATTATAGTACACTCCTAAAGGCCCAAAATGCAAAATGGTTCTGACATCTTTATATGCAACACCATGAAAAGAACGCTGACACGCTGTTAAGCAGAAAACAAAAAACATGTCGCAGAGCAAATACAAGCACACAGTTCAGGATAAAAAGGTTTAACTGTATATTTGAGTCCATATTTCGCTGAGAAACACACAAGAGAACTGGAGGATAAATGACACTTTGTGAACAGGGGCCCGGAACAAGTAATAAAGGACGGTCACTTATCACTTATCCCAGACTACTCCGAATTCCCATGAGGAGGAAAAGGCAAAGAACTCCTCTGCTCCAAGCCAGCATTCTCAAGGCACCTCCTGCAACATAACCATCCCTGACATTATTGTCCTCATCACGTGCTCACGGCGTGGCCACTGTAGACCCTGAACAGGAGTAGGGAAACTAACATTGGCTTCAGAATCCTGGCTCCATCCCTGAACTGGGCAAGTAGCTTCCCTTCTCTGGGTTTCAATCTTCTCACCGGTAAGAGGAAGTGGTTACATTAGCTGATCTCCAAGTCCCTTCCAGGTCTTATGCCATAATACAGTCCCTGCAAGAGGTTTCTGTGCCTCTCTAGGGGAAAAACAAACAAAACCTACAGCTGAGGACATAAACCTCAAACCAAAAGGCTCAGACAAATGTCTGCTCCTGCGAAGATGACATCTCAAAAGCAAAAGCCGGCCAAGGCTGCCCACCACCTCTCTGGGCCCAGTATCTTCTCCTCTTAAAGAGGAGGTGGCCTCAATGGTGGCTGATGTATCTTCCAGCTTTGACGGTCTAAAATAAGCTTGAGGCTGGGAGGGGCAGCAGGAAGCAGGGGCTTGGGGGAGACTGATGGGAACCGATTGGTTGAGGTTTTCTAATAGAGCCATAAGGATGAGAGTGAGAGGCTGGGGGAGGGCCGGATGCAGAGAGCAGCAGAGAAGGCTGTTGGCAACAGCCCTGAGTCTCCCTCCTCTCTTTTCAAGAGCAGTTTCTTCCTGAAAGATCCCAGGAGGTAGAAGGCTGGGCTAATCTCTCCCAGCACAAATAACCCCACTCATTATTTCAGAAACTACCATTCCAGTTGTGCCCTGAAGGTCTCAGGCCTGTTTCAAAACCCACAATTCAACTTTGAATACAGTGAGAGCACAGTATTTTAAGTGTGCCTCTCCCCGTGAATCCAATTAATAATCAACAGATTTTTAAAAATCTTAGCAGACTGGACTCGAACATGCAGATTCCATCCTAGTTTATCCAAGCTTAAGAATTCGCAAACAGCCCCTATGAGGTGTAAATTTACCAATTTTGGCAGTTGCTTAGAATAACCAGGAAACTTAACAATCCTCTCTCAGAACAACCCTTGTCCAGAAACTTCTTAAAGTGACAGGCTTTTTTGGTTTGTTAAATTGTAAAAGAAAAAAGTTTCATAAAATATCGTTTCTTGCTTTTCACAAATGCTCAGTGAAGGAGGTAAGCCGGGGACCAGGATTGCTAATTTACAGATAAGGAAATTAAGATACAGAGGTAAAGGGATTTATTTGTTCAAGGTCACACAGCTGGAAGTGACAACCAAGACTTGAAGCAAAGTCTCCTAACAACTCCTCATCGCATAAACTGTTTCCCCCAAAAAAGCATCCAGATGAGAAGAAGGAATCAAGTTTTCCTTTATACTCCAGAACACCCTCCGAGGTAAACGAGTTCTACCCATCCCAAGCTGACCGTCCTTAAAGCTCTTGGTATCTTAACCATCTATGACTTTGCAGCCTTGAGTGTTTGGTTAAGCTTTTGAGGTTTAGATGAAAAGAATCTTTTCCTGGCAGTTGGACACCTGACCTCAGAGAAAGGCCCCGTGCCCCAGGCCATAACCCATGCCCCACCACCCTACTCCAGTCGGCCAGGTAAACAAGTCAAACCCTGGGTGCACTGAAGTGGCATTAAAAACAACCAGGTCAGTTCACTCGTTTTCAGTCTAAGGGGTTCCTCTGCGACAGCAGTGGCTACAACTAGGTCACATTGGACTGGAATGTGAAGGGACTTCCCCTGGCTTCATTCAGGAGGCTGAGAGAAAGCTCTGAAGAGGATGGAGATGACGACTGTGGGGAGGGTACCCAGGCACATCCCAAGGAGGTGTACACAAGGCTCGGAATCCTGGAACACTAGAAGTTCAAAGAGCAATCACTGCAGGGGCTCCCAAGGGCCACGGTGACCACAGCCAAGCCTCTTGGAGCCTTTCATCAATACGAATTCCCCATCTCCCAAATCACTCCAGGGCGGGGGCCCCAGAACTCTGTGTTTAATGTCTGTGACTCTAATGCACGTTTGGGAGCCGCAACTAGTTCAAAGCCCTGTTTGACAGATAGATAAGGCTGGGAGACAGAAACCAACTTTCCCGAGGACCCACAAGTCTCCTCACCCTTCGGCCAGTGACCAGGAAACTGGTCCCAGCTCCCCACTCAACTACGGCCGGTCAGCCTAAGTTCAAGAACAAGACCCTCCTCGCCAGACTTGGACACCCTTCACCTCTCTCCAGTCCTTGACAGTGACTTTGATTCAGAATCGGGGCAGGCTGCGTCCCACTAGACGGAAGCCCACAGTCCTTCCCAACAATCCAACCCCTGGGCCACTCTCGCTGGACAAGTCCAAGTCCAGTCCCAAGCCAGACTCGGAGGAGGGTCCCGTCAAGCGGCATGCAATCCCCAAGCGCTTTGTTCCTACTAAGCGAAACCAGGCACTTTTGAGTCACCCAAAAAGCATGAATCACACAGCCGGGCAATGGGAACGAGAAAGGATGTTATTTTTCGGCATACTCGAGGATTTTCCCTTTGTCCCAGCTCTGTCAATGCACTTCCCGTCCCCGTCCCCATGCCCCAGGACTCGCGCATTTCCCTGCTCCATTTTTATTTTCCCTGCAGCCCTTGGCGGCGCCCCTGCCCCCGGTCCGCGGTTCCCAGAATAGAGGTGTCCCGGCCGGCCCCGGTCGCTCACCTGCGTCAGGTCCTCGTCGTTGAGCAGATGCGACTCGCGGGGCTTGAAGCAGTTCTGACACTTGCTCTTGTTGAAGATGTTGGCCTGGAATTTCCTGCACGGGTTCTCCTTGGCTGCCGACATGGTCGG
>NW_012116655.1:1308613-1313183 GCF_000951035.1 Colobus angolensis palliatus
AACGCGATCGGCAGCCCCACCGGCCACTGGCGGCGGCGCGCTCTCGCTAACAAAGGAATCTCTGGGCCAATGGCAGTCGGGGGCGGGACCGAGGGCCGCCGAGCGCAAGGTAAGTTGTGCAGGCCGGGAAGGTGGGGGCGCCGGCATGGGACGTTCAGGTTTGGTGGACTGGCGCCGAGGCCGGCAGGGCTGACAGCTGCAGGGTCCGGGAGGGGGCTGCGGGGGAGGGCGGAGCCGACCTCAGGCTGCCTCTCGGCAACCCTCTTGCTCTCAGGCTCGCCTTCCCGCGCCCATGCTGTACACCCAACGGAGGCATCTTCCCCAAGCCCAGCTCGGAGAGGATTAGTTTAGCACTTACTGTGTACCAACCAGGCCCACTCGCAGGAGTCATAGTTAGCGTCGGTAAGGGCTGGATACTGCTCCAAGGGCTCGATCATTAAAGTTTCACAACCTCTCCATTCTCATCCCCATTTTACACAGGAGGAGACTGAGAAGCAGAGAAGTAACAGCGGGTAATGTTTCAAGGGATGACTAAGAGAAGATGTCAGCGGACTTGAAGAGCTGTCAGCTCCATTAGAGGAGATGAGCGAAGGCTGACTCTCTGCCAGGTACTGAGCTAGGCATTCTTTCCCCCATGATGTGCTTGGAGAAATGAAGGTTCAAACACCTGGAATAATTTGTGTAGGATCACTCTGTTAGGAAGGGGCCGAGCTGTCACTCCCATCCTCCATTGTCCAGCCTCCTGGCCAAAAGACAACCTGGAAAATGCTGTCAAAGGCTCAGGCAGAAGGTTACAGGAGCCCAGAGAGGGGAGAAATGCGCTCTTTAGAAAAATTCGGGTGGCCTCAAGGAGGAGGGGGAGGTTTAAGTGGACAGTGAGAGGGTCGAGTGTGGCTGTAGGTGGAGATAGGGGAAGAAGGAGCAAGAGGGACTGGAAGAGGGCTCTATCACCCAGGCCTTGTATTCCAAGCCCAGGCGTGCACATGTCATCCCACTGGCAGCTGGGAGTCATGGTGAGTCTTTAAACAGGGGGGTAAGCTAACCCAGCCTTCACGGAGGAGGTGACATTGGAGCATGTGGTAGTGGCAGCCACAGCAGCTGTTGCTCAGGGAATGGGGAGGTTTTAGGAGGAGAAGTAGCAAATGCTTCCAGAGCTGTGTACTTTTCCACCGATCATCTGGTAAATATCCCAGGGAGGTGGATTTCAACTTAGTGTAAGAAAATGCTTTTCCTCCAAAGGGAGCTGTGGGAAAGCAGATCAAAGTCCTTTGGCAGCCTAAGGGGGAAAGCCCAGCTCCACCCGGCAGGACCTCTGTGGCCTTGGGCAAGTCCCTTAACCTGCCTGGTGCCTCAGTGACCTCATCTACAAAATTGGCATTAATTAATTAATGTGAACATTAAATGATATAATGCTTGTTAAGTAACATAATGTTAATTGGTGAATCTAGGCAAAAGGTGTTCATTATATTATTCTTACAACTTTTCCGTTGCTTTAAATTTTTGCAAAATTAAAAGGGGACGGAGGACTGACAATTCTGCCCTGCAGAGAATACTCAGAAACTGATAGGAGAGGTGGCCACTGGGGAGGAGAGCTGGGTGTTTGAGAGGTGACCTACTTTTAATTTTCATTGCAATCCCTTTTGTTTCTGCTGAATTTAGTATTGTGTGCATGTACAACTTGTTTTATATATATATATAAAAATAGGCAGCTTCAGGGAAGGCTCCTGGAGGAGGCAATGTCTAGGCTGAGTCTGGAGCTGAGTAAAACCCAGCCAGGGACAGTGAAGGCAAAGACACCTCAAACTGGGGCACCAATTATAGAGTCTCAGGCCTTGAAACCAAAGGGTGTGTTCGTGAACAGAAGCAGCTTTCTATCACTGGATAGTTCAGAGAGGCGGGAGTGACCAGCACTGAGAGGCACTGGGAGGAGTAGCGGATGGTGCAAGCCTAGCCTCTTCAGGGAGACAGGTGTGGTTTTTGTCGTTAAACAACAAGGCTCAGGACATATCAGGAGCTTGCCTGTGGTCACAATTATAGATCTACAGGTGAAGATTTGAGCCCACACAGGCCAGTACCAGAGCTGCCTGGGCCAGGGGCAGTCATCAGTTTTCAATTTTTTCAGCTGACCACTTAAGTAGGGGCTGCTGATCTGGAGAATGAATCAGAGGTGAGGACTGAGAGAGCTGCAGAGGAGAGAGGGTAGCAGCCTGACTAGGATAGGGTCGGTGGGAGACAAGGGAATGAATTTGGAAAACGTTTAGGAGGTAGAATCAGTTAGTTGTCCTCCTCTCCAAAACCCTCAGGGTAGGGTGGGGTCTTGGTTGCTACTCCATTTCCCCTGTCTAGTTCAGTACCTGGCATAGAGCAGGGGCTCAAAAACACCTCATGGGGGCCGGGCGCGGTGGCTCACGCCTGTAGTCCCAGCACTTTGGGAGGTCGAGGAGGGCGCATCACGAGATCAGGAGATTGAGACCATCCTGGCTAAACCAGTGAAACCCCATCTCTACTAAATATACAAAAATTAGCCAGACATGGTGGCGGGTGCCTGTAGTCCCAGCTACTCGGGAGGCTGAGGCGGGAGAATGATGTGAACCCAGGAGGTGGAGCTTGCAGTGAGCCAAGATCACGCCCCTGCACTCCAGCCTGGGTGACAGAGTGAGACTCCGTCTCAAAAGCAAACTGAAAACACTCTATGGGCAAATGGATGAAAAGCCATCGTTCCACTTTGTAATATCTCCTCCAGCAGATTATGGAATCCATACCGACAGGGTCTGTGTCTTATAATCTTGAGTTCCCTTTCCAGGGGCCTAGAACAGCACTTCTCATGAAGTTCAATACTCAGTGTAAACATGTAAAGATTCACTGGGCTGTACGCTTTTTTCACTGCATTGTGTACACCTCAATGTATAGTGGTTATCTCAAATAAACAAATAAGCAAGCAAGAAAAGGCTGCTCAGGTGAGCCCCAAATGCAGCTAAGTCTTGGTTTGTGGCTCTGACTGCCATCCTGGGAAGTTTTCCCTGTGTCCTGTTAGGGAGCAGAATTTACACACACATAACCAGAGGTAACCACTATTTTGATCTCCATCACCATAGATGAGTGGAATCCACTGCGAGCTGTGCCTGGCTCTTCTCATTCAACAGTATGTCTGTGAAATTCATCAATCCACACGGCTACCGTATGTATCAGTACTTCATTCTTTTTCATTGCTGCCTGGTAGTCCCTCGTATGGAAATACTACAATTTATCTGTCCATGTTCCCGTGGATAGACATTCAGGATGTTTCCAGTTTGGGGCTATTATGAATAATGCTGCAAATATCTTTGTGCTTGTCTTTGGTGGACATAAGCACTTTCTTTCTTTCTTTCTTTTTTTTTGTTTTGATGGAGTCTCACTCTGTCACCCAGGCTGGAGTGCAGTGGCAGGATCTTGGCTCACTGCAAGCTCTGCCTCCTGAATTCAGGCCATTCTTCTGCCTCAGTCTCCTGAGTAACTGGAACTACAGGTGCCCACCACCACACCTGGCTAATTTTTTTTGTATTTTTTTTTAGTAGAGACAGGGTTTCACCGTGTTAGCCAGGGTGGTCTCGATCTCCTGGTCTTGTGATCCGCCTGCCTCAGCCTCCCAAAGTGCTGGGATTACAGGTGTGAGCCACTGCACCTGGCCAGGCATTTATTTCTATTGGGAATACCCAAGAGTGGGGATGGCTAGGTTTTAGGAAGTGAATGTTTAACCTGATGGGAAACTGCCGAACAGTCCTCCACACCTGAGAGCTGGGCTCTCATCTCGCCCTTTTTCTACTAATCATTGATAATACACTTCATCTGGAGGAATGTGTGAATGCTATAGGTTTCTAGGGCCTCCCATGGAATTGTGTGTCTGTTGGAGTGCACGAATCTATTTTGTCGTTGTTGTTGAGACAGGGTCTTACTTTGTCACCCAAGAGTGCAGTGGTGTGATTTGGGCTCACTGCAGCTTTGACCTCCCAGGCCCAAGTGATCCTCCCACCTCAGCCTCCCAAGTAGCTGGGACTACAGGAATGTGCCACCTTGCTTGTTAATTTTCCCGTAGAGACAGGGTCTCACTATGTTGCCCAGGCTGGGCAACATAGTGAGACTCCTATGGCTCCTGTGGCAAACTCCTGGGCCCAAGAGATCCTCCTGCAGATATGAGTCACTGTGCCCAGCCGAAGAATCTGTTTTGTTTCTGCTAAGCAAGTTCTGGAAATAGTTTGTGGAGCTGTGGTTCTCAAATCCTGGGGGATTAAAAAAAATTGCTACTCTGGAGGCCAGGCACAGTGGCTCATGCCTGTAATCCCAGCACTTTGGGAAGCCGAGGCAGATGGATCACTTGAGGCCAGGAGTTCGAGACCAGCTTGGCCAATGTGGCAAAACTCATCGCTACTAAAAATACAAAAATTAGCTGGTCATCATGGTGCAGGCCTGTAATCCCAGCTACTTGGGTGGCTTGAACCTGGGAGGCAGAGGTTGCAGTGAGCCGAGATTGTGCCACAGTACTATTACAGCCTGGGTGACAGAGATAGACCCTGTCTCAAAAAAAAAAAAAAAA
>NW_012116655.1:1313233-1319562 GCF_000951035.1 Colobus angolensis palliatus
CATTATTCCATAATTCCATAAATACCAGTCTCTCAGAGATAGACCGTTGTAAAAAAAAAAAAAAAAAAAAAAGATTCCTATTCTGGTCCATTCCCAGATATTCTGATTTAACTGGTGTTGATAAAGCCTCCTCGGGGGATTCTTATAGCCACACAGGAGTTTGAACCACTGGATAAAGAAGGGTGGAAAGGTGAAGGCTCTGGTGTGGTGTGTCTCAGCCAGCTATTGCGGCAGAAAACCACCCCACCCCACTGAGCAGAGTGGCTTGAGCACCGTTTTCTAATCTCTCTGGTTCTGAGAGTTGACTGGGCTCTGCCCAGCAGTCCTGCTGGTGTTGCTTGCTGTAAGTGTGGCTGCATGGTAGCTGGGTGAGGTCACTGGAGGACTGAGACAGGGCTGGCTGGACCTTCGTCCTCTCCTTGCAGCCTTAGAGCCTCTCCTTTTCCCATGGCTTCCCCTTCTGCTCTGCGTGCAGCACCTCAGTGTTCCCCAGAGCAAGGAAGCAGAAGTGGCCGTCCTAAATGCCAGGCCTGGCACTCGACCGCATGCCATTAGTCAGCACACGGCACAGGATGTCCCAGACTCTAGGTGGGGGGCCAACAGGGGCATGAGCCTCAGGAGACGTGGTTCACTGGGGCCACCATTGAGACTAGCTACCATAAATAGTAGTCATGTCATAGGAGTATTGTGAGGACTAAAGAAATGTATATATGTGATGTGCTTAGAATAGTCCCTGAAACACAGTGTGAGCTCAAGAACTGTCAGCATGTATTAGTATGCCTATAACCCCTATGCCAGGGGTTGGCAGATTTTTTCTGTAAAGGGCGAGATAGTAAATATGCTAGCCTTTTCAGGCCATATGGTCTCTGTCGAAACTACTAAGCTTTGATATTGTCACGTGCAAGCATCCGTAGACAATACATAATGAAGGGGCGCAGCTGTGTTGCAATCAAACTTTATTTACAGTAGTAAGTGGCGGGCCAGACTAGGCTGTTTCTTGGGTCCCCTCTTTTCCTGTTGCTCGGGCCTCCCTCTCCTGGACAGTCTCTCTGAAATGTTGGTCTCTCTGTCCCAGCCAGCACCTGTCAGCACTAAAGAATTCATGACCATCGAGCACTGACAGTGTGCCAGGCTGTGTGCCATGTGCTGGGCATTCATCACGTCTCACTAAGTCCAGCTGTCCTCATTTGAAATTAGCTCTGGCAGCGCTGGTGGTGCCTGATGGGAGTCCTTAATGCCCGCCCCCCATCTTCCATCAATCCCCTGAAAGCCACCCCAAATAAACATATACTTTATAAATGTAGCTTTGAGAAAAATCTCCTAGCCCCTTTCCAGTTGCCACCCCAGAATTAGTATTATCCCCAACTCACAGATAAGGAGACTGAGGCACGGACAGGGCAAGTATTCAGGGTCATACAACAGTAAATGGTAAGACTGGGATTCAGACATGGGCAGTATCTTCATGAGCACTGCTCTGCACAACCTCCAGCCCAGGGAGCTGCACGCAGCCCTGACTGCGTTGGGGGCTGGGTCCCACCCTTCCCTGGAGGCAAGACCACAAGATCTCTGAGGCCCTTTCCAGCTGTGACTCCATGAGGCTTTTCTACAGCAGTCACCAAATGACCATAGTCGCCAGATGTGCACTAGGAGAGAATGTAGTGCACTGGACACAGTCCACCGGAAGGCCAGGTTGGACATGTTATTTAAATGTTAAGTCTGTGACCACTTTGACATAGTGATTCCACTTCTAGAAAGATAGGTTGTAAAATCACTTACACAGGTACACAGATGTTATGTACAAGGACGTTCATTCCATCGTTGTTCTTAATAGCAAACATTGGAGATACTCCAATTGTCTATCATTAGAGAATCGGATGAATAAATTATGGTTCTTTGACGTAAGGGAGTACTATGGAGCTAGCTGTTAAAGACTGAGATAGTGTTGACATGGCCAACCATCTCAAAATATGGTGAAGTGAAAAGCTGTTGGAGAAATGGTATGCATTGTATTAGCTCATCCTGTTTTAAAAGCATGTGTGTTAGCAATATTCACAGTTAGTGTTTGCGTGGATAAGGTCGGGGCACATACACCTAACTGTTTATTGCAGTTAACCCTGGGAGGTGAAAGAATGGGGACTCACATCTAAGCTAGAGATTTATATCATGTTTAAAATTTTTAATACAAGCTTTGGTTTTCTTACTAAGATAGAGAAAATCATATAATGAAGGTGGATGTATCCATTACCCTCTTCCATATCAATTCAGGACAAGTCTTATTTCAACCATACTCCCTTATCCATTGTGTGTGTCTATAAAAGATAAGCACTATTTTCAAAGAGTAGCCACAATACCATTATCACACCTAAAAAACAATAATTCTTTAATATCATTAAATGCCCAGTAAGTGATTTCCAGTTATCTCCTAAAAACAGAAATTATTTTTGTAAGAAGAAAAAAAGGCTGAAAAAGATGAAATTGTCAATCCAGAGAGTAGATTAGTACAAATTTCCTGGAGCTTTGTTTAGTGATACTTATCAAGAGCCTTAACAATGTGCTTACCTTTTGTCCTAGTAATCCCAACCTGTGAGTTTATTCTAAGAAAAAAAAAAAAAATTGAAGAGGTATACAAACATTGTTCACTAGAGTGTGCAGTGTCTGTTACAGAGAAGTTGTTTGAAAACTATTTGTTGAGGCCAGATGTGGTGGCTTACATCTGTAATACTAGTACTTTGGGAGGCCGAGGCAGGAGGATTGCTTGAGGCCAGAAGTTCCAGACCAGCAATACCCCATCTCTACAAAAACATTTTTTAAAAATTAGCCAGGCAGCCGGGCGCGGTGGCTCAAGCCTGTAATCCCAGCACTTTGGGAGGCCGAGACGGGCGGATCACGAGGTCAGGAGATCGAGACCATCCTGGCTAACACGGTGAAACCCCGTCTCTACTAAAAAATACAAAAAACTAGCCGGGCAAGGTGGCGGGCGCCTGTAGTCCCAGCTACTCGGGAGGCTGAGGCAGGAGAATGGCGTGAACCTGGGAGGCGGAGCTTGCAGTGAGCTGAGATCCGGCCACTGCACTCCAGCCCGGGCAACAGAGCAAGACTCCGTCTCAAAAAAAAATTAGCCAGGCATGGTGGCTCATGCTCATAATTCTTTTTTTTTTTTTTTTTTTAGATGGAGTCTCGGTCTGTCACCCAGGCTGGAGTGTAGTGGCATGATCTCGGCTCACTGCAAGCTCCATCTCCTGGTTTCACGCCATTCTCCTGCCTCAGCCTCCTGAGTTGCTGGGACTGCAGGCGCCCACCACCATGCCCAGCTAATTTTTTTGTATTTTTAGTAGAGACAGGGTTTCATTGTGTTAGCCAGGATGGTCTCGATCTGCCAACCTCATGATCTGCCTGCCTCGGCCTCCCAAAGTGCTGGAATTACAGGTGTGAGCCACTGTGCCTGGCTGGCTCATGCCCATAATTCTAACTACTTGGGAGGCCAAGACAGGAGGATTGCTTGAACCCAGGATTTCGAGGCTATAGTGAGCTGTGATCATATCGCTAAAACTCCAGCCTGGGTGACAGAGCAAGACCCTATCTCAAAAGAAAAAAAAAAACAAAAACGCAGTTTTTGTTGAATTTGAAGTTGAGCTCCTGCTGTGGTTTGCAGCTTTGTTTGTAAAAGAAAAGCTGAAAGTCATGGAAGTGTGTGACATGAGGGTACTGGCTAAATAAATGAGGTCAGATCCACAAAATGAAACATTGTTCTGTCATATAAAATCAGATTATAATAATACACATAGATAACCACCCCTTCCAAGAGTCGGAGCTTCATCCTCATCCTCTAATGGACTATGGAAAGAAGAAAAACAGTCCTTTTATAGTGAAGAAACTCAGCAGACGCTCCCTCAACATCGCTGGTGGTGAATCTTGTGGCTACTGGGTATCCCCTGACACAATGACAGGGGCGCCTCACCTCTGTGGTCTTTTACCCAAAAACTAGTAACCTCAGTCTCATGAGAAAAACATCAGACAAACCCAAATGAGGGGGATTCTAAAAAATACCTGAGCAGCACTCTTCGAAAGTGTCAAGGTCATGAAATACAAGAAAACACTCAGAACTGTTAGGAACCAGAGGAGCCTCAGGAGATGACGGAGGCTGAATGCCACATGGGATGCCCGATGAGATCTTGGAACAGAAAAAGGGCATTAGTGGGAAACTGGCGAAATCCTGATAAACTCTGTCATCCAGCTAATAATGTTTTACTAATGTTAGCTTTTTAATTTTGACAAATGTAGCATGGTTATGTAAGATATTCACATTAGGGGAAGGTGGGGGAAGAGTATGGGAACTTTGTGGAACTTTGCTGTAAATCTAAAATCACTAAACAAAAATTATTCAAAAAATCAGGGTGTAGATATTTATTAGCATAAAAATGTATTCACAACATATTAAGGGGAAAGTATAGCCTCACATAGTTTTTGCTGAATGAGGCCGTATTTGTAAAAATACTAATAACAAGGTGTATGTCTACATGAATGTGTATATATGTACATGTAGGCTGCGCACGGTGGCTCACGCCTGTAATCCCAGCACTTTGGGAGGCCAGGGTGGACGGATCACCTGAGGTCAGGAGTTCAAGACCAGCCTGGCCAACATGGTGAAGCCCAGTCTCTACTAAAGATACAAAAAAATTAGCCAGGCATGGTGGTGCGCGCCTGTAATCCCAGCTACTCAGGAGGCTGAGGTAGGACAATCTCTTGAACCCAGGAAGTAGAGGTTTCTGCGAGCCGTATATATATGTGTGTATATATATATGTATATGTATGTGTGTATATGCACATGTACATACACGCAGGGACACGGGGCTGCATATGTATGTGTATGTGCATATCTAACCATTCATGAACAATGTTTGTGTACTTCTTTAATTTTTTTTTTCTTAGAATAAATTCATGGGTTGGGATTGCTAGGGCAAAAGATAAACACATTGTTAAGGCTCTTGATAAGTATCACTAAACAAAGCGCCAGGAAAGTTGTAGTAACCTACTCTGTGGATTGACATGTTTTTCTTTTTCAAGACATGCAGGGAAGCATGTAGTTCCAGGGTTGCACACTCAGAGGCCTCCAGGGCCAGGCAGGTGATGGCAGTGGCCTCAGTGAGCTGGGGTGTCTGTGCTCCTACAACAGGCAGCAGCTCCATGGCCTCGGTCGTAGCCATCTGTCCTACAGGATTTGGGCCTAGTCGTGACGGATCTTTTAATTTTCCAAAATAAACCAGAAATCAAGGTTGTTACACAAATTTTCAGGGCCCACTCAGCTGTGGGGAGGGAGCCTTCAGGGTCACACAGCCAAGAAGAAGAGGCCTAGGACCCAAGAGGCAGACAACACAGGCCTCAGGCTGGGCTGTCCCTGCCCTGGCCCCACCATCTGCACCAAGCCTGGAGGACGGCCAGCTGGCCGGGGCAGGGGGAGGCGGCAGCCCTTCCGGCCTGCGTGCCTGTGTGCAGCCAGGCTGGGGAGTGGAGGTTTGCTCAGAGTCCACAGGAATGGGGGCTGACACTTCTAGTTCACCAGATCACTTCAGGGGCTATGACTCGTGTGTGTGTGTGTGTGTGTGTGTGTGTGTGTATGTGTGTGCGTGTGTGTGTGTAAGAGTCATGGATATATCATCTCCTTATATGTCTGTGTCTGTGCGTGTCTGGGGGGTGGTCTGGCTATCTCTGAGGGTGTCTCTAGAAATGACCATGTTATGTGTCTACATGCATGTTGGCCTGTTTAACTGGGGGTCTGTGCCTGCATCTCTGACTTATGAATATGCGTGTGAATTATACAGATGAATCCATCTTTGCATGTCTGTTATATGATCTGTGAGATGATGGTACCTATTTATGTGTGTTTGTGGGCAACTGGGCTATCTGGCTGTACCCATTGCATATATATCTGGGCTTCTATGTGATTGTCTGAGTGTCATTGTTTGTGTGTATCTGTTCTGTCTGATTGAGCTGTGTATGTTTGCATGTCTGTTGTATATATGCGGGTCCATGTGTCCATATCTATGTGCATGATTGGGCTTGGCAAGTTGCTCATACCTATAATCCCAACACTTTGGGAGGCTGAGGCAGGAGGATTGCTTGAGGCCAGGAGTTTGAGACCAGCCCGGACAGCATGGTGAGACCTCATCTCTACAAAAAAAATTAAAAATTAGAGGCCAGGCGCGGTGGCTTACACCTGTAATCCCAGCACTTTGGGAGGCCAAGGTGGGCGGATCACAAGCTCAGGAGATCGAGACCATCCTGGCTAACACGGTGAAACCCCGTCTCTACTAAAAATACAAAAAATTAGC
>NW_012116655.1:1320224-1349163 GCF_000951035.1 Colobus angolensis palliatus
ATAAATAAAAATAAAAATAAAAATAAAAGTAATAAAAATAATAAATAAAATAAGCGTGTGTCTGTGGCCATGCCTCTGCACGAGTGTGTGTCAGTGTGGATAGTTGTGTGTTGTATCTGTCTGAGTAGGCACATGTGCATATGTGTGAGCATTGATGCTGGGGTAGTCAGGGTTCGAGTCACTCACAGTCAGCACCCACTCCTCACTTCCTCATGCCTGGTTCCTACAGGTCACCACAAGAAGCATGTCAGGCCCAAGTACTCCCTGCCCTCTCTGAACCCCAAGCACAGGCACAAGAGGGTGAGGGTGGCTGACTGCAGGGCCCAGGCTTGGAGGACCCTGGAACCGACTCCTGGTGCATGTGCCACAACTGTAAGCCTGCCCTGTCCTGGCTCCTGGGAAACACTTGCCCTTGGCCAGCTGGAGAGCTGTTGATTTGGTACACAGCCCCACAGCGGCCACCACTTTATCCCGCCCCCAAATACTTCCGAAGGCCGTTTGTTGCTAGGAGACAGGTAGAGGCAGCCTGCTTTGATGGCTCTCTAGACACAGACTCCGGGGACAGGAAGCCCGTCTGGCCCCCTTCCTATGAGATGGCTGGGGAGGCTGGGGGTGGGCATCGGGGATGAAGAATAGATGGGGGCAGCTTGGGCAGGGTAAGCAGCAGGAAGTCTCAGAGCCTTAGGACCAGAGGGGCCCTGGTACCCCTTGGTCAGGATGCTGAGCTCAGAGAGGGCAAGATCCTGCCTTGAGGTCACACAGCAGCAATCCCTGGCAGATCTAACATTCCTTTTGGAGAAATTCAGAGTTCATGGCCCTAGGAGTCATTCATTTACTCATGCATTCATGCATTCATTCATTCATTCATTCAGCAATTACATATTGAGCACCTACTGTGTGCCAGGCCCACTTCTAAGCCCGAGCATACAGCAGTGGACAAGACAGAGGCGATCCTCACCTCACAGAGCTGATGCTTTGGTTAGAGAGACAGAAAACAAGTGAAGTAAGATCATGTCACTTTGTGTTAAGGGCTAGTAAATAAAATTACACCACATGGAAGGTTGGAGTCGCTCTGTCCGAATGGTGGCCACTAGCCCCATGTGGCTATTTGAGTTTCAAGTAATTGGAG
Source organism: Colobus angolensis palliatus (assembly GCF_000951035.1). Taxonomy (NCBI): domain Eukaryota; kingdom Metazoa; phylum Chordata; class Mammalia; order Primates; family Cercopithecidae; genus Colobus; species Colobus angolensis. The sequence goes on from NW_012116655.1 coordinate 1,321,354, forward strand.
TAATTGAAAATTAAGAGTCTAGTTCCTCCATTGCAGTACCCACATTTTAGGGGCTCGTTAGCCACATGGGGCTGGTAACTTCTGACAGAGGCTAGTGACAGTGGACAAAGAACACTTCCATCGCAGAAGGAGCTGCAGCCACGGCTGGTGTGGGGAATGGACAGAAGGCTGGGGGCTGGGCGGCCGAAGACAGCAACATCTGGGCTGTCCCTCTGAGAAGGGGTGGTCACATGGCGATGCACCAGGAGGAGGGACAGCAGGTGCAATGTTGGCCAGGTGGGGATGTGCTTGGTGTGTTCAAGGGACAGAAAGGACAGAGGCATCGAGGGGAGAGGAGAGAAGATGGGGTTGGGGAGGTCAGCGGGGGCCTCTGGAGCCTGGGTAAGGAGTTTCCGCTTTATGTGGAGGGCGTCAGGAGGCCATGGGGAGAGGGGTTAAGCAGGGGAGTGGCATGGTTTTAACAATATATGGAGAATTGATTTGTGGTAAGTGGAAGGAGGGAGCCCTAGGGAGGAGGCTATGAGGCTATTATGTCACAGAGAGGAAGGTGACTGAGACCTGGGTGATATGGGGGCAGGGGATGGGCAACAGCCATCATAGCCCAAGCCTCAGAGTTGTGGATCCAGCTGTGCTTGAAGCTACGGCTTGCTTGATCCCCCCTCTCCCTCCTTCCTCCTCTTGGTTGCTGGGCACCGACTTGAACACCCCTCATTACTACCACCCACCTATCCCCTCCCTTACAAAACCCCCGACTGTCTCTCCTCCTGTTCCTGTGCAGAGCACTCAGATGGGACCTAGGCTCCCCTCAGTGCCCTGGGTCCAGTTTCTTTTGCAGGGCTTTGCCCCTTTCATTGCATCCCAGGGTTGATAAGATAGCCCCATCTAGTCACCTTGGGGTCCTGGGAAGATATCTTAGGCCACCTGGTGTTTCACTGACTTTCTGCACCAGGATGCTTTCCGGGAGCTGTGAGCAGGAAGCAGGAGGAACCAGCTGTCTCTGGATCTGGGAGGTGGGAGCAACCAAAAGAGAAGGCTCAGCTTCACTTGCAAAGTCCCCCGGAGGGGCTTTGGTTTGTTTGTGGGAGGAACTTCCGCTCTGTAAAAGGGCCGATGTCATCTTCACGCATTCCTGCATTCACACTGGAGGGGATCCCCTAGGGCCCTAAGAATGAGGTGGAAAACCTGCTCCCTAGGGTGGGCACTCAGAGGCCGGCTCTGCTCCTCAAACGCTGGGCACTCATTCCTCCTCAGGACCTTTGCAGCTGCAGTTCCCTCTGCCTGGAATGCTGTTCCCCCAAGACCCCAGGTGGCTCCTTCTCAATCTTGCTCCGAAGTCTTCTCCTGAGCGGTGAGGCAGATTTCCTGATGAGCACGGCTCCCTTCTCGGAAGCACCTTGTCTGTCTCCCGTACTAGAACGCCAGCTCCACAACGGCAAGGTGGTTGTTGATCTTATTTCTCTCTGTCCCCTCCTATCTGACACTGTGCCTGGCACATGGTGGATGCTCCCAGGAGGTTTCTGGAATGAGCAGATGTCTGGGGTGAGTGTGGGCAGGTAGATGCCATGCATACGGAGCCTGCCAGGCCCCAGTGGGCTCAGACTCACCCTCTCACTGCACCCTCCCAATGGGGATCAGGACCTTGGGGCTTGGAGAGGTGAGGTCACTCACCCGAGGTTGCACAGGCAGTATGTGGTGGGCCTGGTCTGGAAAGGCCTGGAGGGGGCTCTGGAGGGGTGAAGGCTGGGCCAGGGCCTGGGGACAGACTGCCTTTCCACATGACAGCTCTCCATCCATCCACAGGCCCTGCTTCCCTTGCCGAGTCCCACCTGGGGCTTCCTTGGCCACCTAGGGTCCTCAGGTACAGTCACCAATGCAGGGGACTATCCTGTGGCACACAGCAGCAGACCTTGTAGCCCAGATTCACACAGCAAGCGGATGAGGCATAGCTGAAAAACGTGCGCATGGTGGCCTCAGTCCACACTGGGTGGACCCAGCCCTGGACAGGCATGTGGCTCCACCCATCACTGGGCAGGCAGCCCTGCCTCCTGAGTGCACCTGCCACGCCCGGGGCTTACGTCAGCTGGGGGGACTGGGGCAGCCTCTCTGAAGAATGCAGCTCCTTGTCAGCGATGGGGCAGGATTCCTTCACCGTGGCCACACCCAGAGGCAAGTCTGTCCAGGCGGACAAGGGCAGCTGAGTGAGGCGCCCAAGGAAGGCAGACCCCCTCTGCCCTGTGATGGTCCAGCAGCTCCAGGAAAAAGGACCAGAGTACCCATTGCCACCTGACTTTGCAACCACACACATGTGTGACTTTTATAATGAGAGAAAAAAAAAAACACATGTTATAAAAACAACTTCTGTATGACTTGCCCAATGTCAGAATTGTTCTAAGCATGGACTCTTTTTTTCTTTAATTTAAAAAATTGTTTGAGATAAGATCTTGCTCTCTCACCCAAGCTGGAGGGCAGTGGCGTGATCATAGCTCATAGTCTCTTGGAACATCCAGACTCAAGGAATCCTCCTGCCTCAGCCTCCTAAAGTTCTGGGATTACAGGTCTGAGCCACTGCACCCGGTTTAAGCACCATATCTTGATCCTCACAACAACTGTCTGAAGAGGAAGTATTATCCTTACTCACATTTTGCAGATGGGGAAATTGAGGTCTGAGGTCTGGGTAAGTGGCCCACATTCACACAGCCAGGAAGCAGGGAACCAGGATTCACACCCACTATGGCCTAAGTGTCCTCCTGGCTCCTGAGCAGCACCACACACAGCCCTCAGAATCGTGCACACAGCCCTCACTCTGGAACCATAGGGTAGGGCTGAGAAAACTGGGCATGAGGGTTGAATTCCATCTACCCCTCCACAGGGCCTAGTCAGAATTTGCTCAAGATCTTTATTGAACAAACGACACAGCATACCATGATGGCAAAAAGGCCAGGCTCTGGTTGAATTTCAAGAACAGGCAAAGGCGGGTGTGGCGGCTCACGCTGGTAATCCCAGCACTTTGAGAGGCTGAGCTGAAAGGATCTCTTGAGCCCAGGAGAACAGCCTGGGCAACATGGAAAAACCCTGCCTCTACAAAAAATACAAAGATTAGCTGGGTGTGATCGTGTGCCCCTTGTAGTCCTAGCTACTTGGGAGGCTGAGGTGGGAGGATCGCTTGAGCCTGGGAGGTGGAGGCTGCAGTGAGCAATGACTGCAGCACTGCACTCTAGCCTTGGCAACAGAGCGAGACCCCATCTCAAAAAATAAATACATGCGTATATACATATATAAATAAATACATTTTGGCTGGGTGCAGTGGCTCATACCTGTAATCCCAGCACTTTGGGAGGCCAAGGTGGGTGGATCACAAGGTCAGAAGTTCAAGACCATCCTGGCTAACACGGTGAAACCCCGTCTCTACTAAAAATACAAAAAATTAGCCGAGCGTGGTGGCGGGCGCCTGTAGTCCCAGCTACTCAGGAGGCCGAGGCGGAAGAATGGCGTGAACCCGGAAGGCGGAGCTTGCAGTGAGCTGAGATCTGGCCACTGCACTCCAGCCTGGGCGACAGAGCAAGACTCCGTCTCAAGAAAAAAAAAAAAGAAATGCAGGCTCTGGAACCTGGCTTAAATCTCTGCTACTTTTGGCGGGGTGACCCTTGGTTTCTCTGCTCCCGTTTCGTCACGTGTCCGTTTGGGGGTGATCCTACTACTGTAACAACAATGGATTATCCAGAGCAGAAATGAGGCACCAAGCACCCAGCGCCGTGCCTGGCACATAGGAAGTGTCTATGAATTGGTAGCAATGATTGATAATGAGATTTACGCCATGAGCCACGAGACATTTACCTACAAATATTAGCCAAGCACTGCGTGTGCCAGACACTGGGCTGGGCTCTGGGGATAAAGCAGGAAACAGAACAGACCCAGCCCCTCCGCTCAGGGAGCTGACATTCTCGTGCCTTTGCTGTCAGCCACAGCTCACTGTGACTTACCCACAGTTGCACAGCTAAAAGTGCTTCAGGGAACCCAAGCCCGGACCCTCTGCGGGGGAAGCATATGCTTTTGCTGTCTGTGCTTAGGGCATTCCGAGGTCTTGATGGACAGTCCCTGCCCAGCCCAGGGCTCCTGTGCCTGTCACCTCCAGAGAGGTGGGACAGAAATCCTGGAAGCTAGACCAATGAGGTCTGTGAGTTAGTGAGTGACACCCACTGCTAGGCTCCAGGTGGGACAGCCTCTCTGCAGGGTCTCCAGGGGAGCCAGGCCCACAGCGAGACCCCACTCATTAACGCAGGTCACTTTGGCCTCCCTCCCTCAGGTCTACCTCCTCCCTTCTCTATCGGTGTTTCCTGGGATCATATGTCCCCCAAAACAACTTGTCCCCAGCCCTTATTTCAGAGCCTGCTTTTGAGGGTGCCCCTTAACAGAACCGGCCATGGGCCATGTGGGGTGGCATATCAGAGGGGGCAGGGATGCCCTGGTTGGGGATGTGGGCCCGACTAGATAGGAGCCCTGCTCTTTCTCAGGAAGGTTCTTCAGAGAGTAAGGGGTCTGGCTCTGGACTTGGTCAGGTCCTGGCTTTTGGAGGTGCTCCTGGCTGCTCTCCCAACCGAGTCCCTCGGGAGGCCATGTCACAGAAGGGAGGGGGGTGGCTTTCAGCAGGACCATATGTTTGGCCCTGACCCAAGGGAGAGGCGCCAACACATGTGGGGCATGGGGGATGGAATCAGGTACTTCCCAGCAAGCCTGGCTGGAGCCCTGCTCCAGGAATGGGTGCCTCAGGGTCTCCTGCTGCCCGCCTGCCCTGAACTCTGGCCCCAGGCTCTGTTCTTGCTAATAGCCTCTGGACAGCAGGCAGAAGCCCAGAGCTGTGTGGCCTTCCCTGAGCTCTCCGAGGCCTGCCCTGGCTCCCCCTGCCCCCACACTTTCTGCCTATGCTTTATACTTGGGGTCTTGGGGGCTTCGTGGGCAACAAGGACCTACCAGCCTTTTCGGGAATTTAGCACTGGGGACCACAGGGCATAGGGAGGGTAGTGTCAGGCACCCGGGCAGGGAACAGAGCCATCTCGGATGGCCAGGGAAATGCTGCCAGCCTGGATCCCAATGTCACGGACGCTCTCAGTTCATCCTTCTTCCCACGAATCCCCCAAATGTTATCAACAGCCACAGCAACAGGAGCAATAATGATCTCTCTTTTTGTGGAGATGGGCTCTTTACAGAGGTCATCAAGTTAAACTGAGGTCAGTAGCGTGGGCCCTTATCCAGCATGACCCATGTCCTTATAAAAAGGAGACATTTGGGACTGGGCACAGTGGCTTATGCCTGTAATCCCAGCACTTTGGGAGGCCAAGGTAAGCGGATCACAAGGTCAGGAGTTCCAGATGAGCCTGGCCAATATGGTGAAACCCCATCTCTACTAAAAATACAAAAATTACCCGGGCGTGGTAGCGTGCGCCTGTAGTCCCAGCTACTGGGGAGGCTGAGACAGAAGAATTGCTTGAACCCGGGAGGTGGAGGTTGCAGTGAAGCTGAGATTGTGCCACTGCACTCCAACCTGGGTGAAAGAGCGAGACTCCATCTCAAAGAAAAAAAGGAGGGAAAAAAGGATAGGGGGGAATTTGGACCCAGAGATGTGCATAGAGGGAAGACGAGGTAAAGAGACATGGGGAGAAGACAGCACTGCCATGCCAAGGAGAGATGCCCAGAACAGAGCCTTCCTGCACAGCCCTCAGAAGGGCCCTGCCCACGGACACCTTGATCTGGGATTTACGGCCTCCAGAACTCTGAGAAAATCGCTTGTTTCGGTCACCCAGTCCGTGGTACTTTGCCACAGCAGCCCTAGTAGACTAATGCACATTTTTATTGCGATACAATCCACTCGCCAGGCACGGTGGCTCATGCCTGTAATCCCAGCACTTTGGGAGGTCAACGCGGGTGGATCACTTGAGGTCAGGAGTTTGAGACCAGCCTGGCCAACATGGTAAAACCCAATCTCTACTAAAAATACAAAATTAACCCTGGTGTGGTAGTGGGTACCTGTAGTCCCAGCTACTCAGGGGGCAGAGGTGAGATAATCACTTGAACCCAGGAGGCAGAGGTTGCAGTGAGCCTAGATCGTACCATCGCACTCCAACCTGGGTGACAGAGAGAGACTCCGTCTTAAAAAAAAAAAAAGACAGCGATGCAATCTGCATACCAGAAAATTTGTTCATTTAAAGTGTACAATTCAGTGATTTTTATTCTAGTAAAAGAGTTGTGCAACCATCACCATGACCTAAGTTTAAAAGATTTTCTTCACCCCAAAAGGAAGGCCTGTACCCACTAAGTGGTCACTCTCCATCCCCTCCCGGCAGTCCCTGGTAGCCACTCGCCTGCTTTCTGTCTCCGTGGATTTGCCTGAGCTGGACATTTCAATACATGGGATCAGACAGTCTGCGGCCTTTTGTGTCTGATTCCTTCACTCAGAATCATGTCTTCAAGGCTCATGCACACCGTGGCAAGTCCACACATCATTCCTCTCTGTGACTGAATAACAGTCCATTGTATTGATGATCCATTCATCGATTGCTGTGTCATACAATTTTGTTTGTTTGTTTGTTTGAGACGGAGTCTTGCTCTGTCGCCCAGGCTGGAGTGCAGTGGCCGGATCTCAGCTCACTGCAAGCTCCACCTCCCGGGTTTAGGCCATTCTCCTGCCTCAGCCTCCCAAGTAGCTGGGACTACAGGCACCCGCCACCTCACCTGGCTAGTTCTTTGTATTTTTTTAGTAGAGACGGGGTTTCACCGTGTTAGGCAGGATGGTCTCAGCCTCCCAAAGTGCTGGGATTACAGGCTTGAGCCATACAATTTTGTTTTAAAAGGAGGATCTGAAGCATGGCAAATGTTCACATTTGTTAAATTCAGGTGGTGAGAACATGGATATTTGGTATGTTTCTTTATATTTTTCTGGATGTTTGAAAGGTTTTATAGTTTTTATGTTAATAAATATAATTTAAAAATATGTATTGAAGGAAAAAGGGGAGTCTCCAGGCACAGAAGGGAGGGGAGTTGCTGACATGCTAAAGAAAAAGATGGGTCTGGTGTTAGGAAAACAGCAAAGGATTCCTGAACCTTCTTTCCCGACTTCCTCTTCCCAGTGTCACAGGGACAGGGATGTTACTTAGTAGCCTCAGCCCGTGAGGCTGAGGACCTGTCTGTGGTATTCTCAGGGTGGGGACCTGTCTGTGGTATTCTCAGCTCCCTTCCCAGCAGGGCCAAGCCCAGAGGCAGCACTCGGGGAAGGCGTGGGATATTCCCTGAGAGTGGGAAGGGGCCACCAGGCTGCTGGGTTGGACCTGGCTCCCCAGCCACTGCAGCCTTCCCCTCTCCCCACCAGCAGGCTCAGCCCCAGCCCCACTTCAGTAACCGCCACGTGCATTGATGGGGAACTCACTGCTTTAGGAAGTGGTCACCCCGCTGCTGACCACCAGGGAGGGGCGCCCATGATCCCTCCCACTTGAGAAACAGTCCAGTGGCGTGCCCAAGGTGAAAGGCTCAGAGGACAGATGTATCTGGGGACATGGCGTGATCTCACCTGTCACCACTGACCCTGTGCCTGGTACTGGCCCTGGGCTTTCCATTGTGTTTCATTCTCCCAACAGCTGCAAGAGAAGGACTCTAATGACCCCATGGAAAGATGGGCTCTGAGGGTCACAGTGCTGGCCAGAGGTCCCACAGCCGGGACCTGAGCTCATTCTGCACATCATGCGCTCCTTATTAACTCATCACACCCAGCAGCAGACCCAAGGCCCTGGGACCGTGAGAACTGCCTCTGCCCAGGGACTCCCCCAAGCTCACCTGGTCTTCAAGCCCCCACTGCCCTAGCCTGGGGTGGGTTACCTGCATGGCACCCCTGGACAAGGAAGCTCTGGGCCTACCGAATGAACTAGATCTGTCAGCCCTTTTGTTTGTAGAAGCTTCTGGGGGGCCTTGTGGCCAGGCGTTGAAACAAAGGTGTCTGTGTTTCCCTAAGTTCATTTGGATTTCATTCTACTTGCGTTTCACAGGAGGGAAAATCTACATTTTTCATCCAAGATGATGCCTTATCTGACAAGCACTGTGCTGTGATGGGATTGTAGGTGCCGTGGCTGAAAGGCACCCCTAGGTCTAGAGGAGAGGTTGTTTCAGATTCCCCTGTGAGCTGGAAGTGGTGGGAGGAAAGCAGGCTTCCTTATCCCAGTGTCATGACCAGGCCAAGCCGGCCCTGCACCCACTTCACCAAGGCCCTGCCTAGCTCTGCTCCCAGGGTGGGCTGAGCTGGGAAACAAGTCAGTGGGTCCGTAGTACAGCTGGGGGCCCCTCCTTCAGGGGAAAGGCACAATCGTGCTTCTCAGGAACCAGCTTCAGATGGAGCCCAGAGGGGCGGGAGGGAGGGCACTGGTCTCCCCTCCTACCACGCTGGCATTCTTTCCTCGAAACCTTGCAAAATATGACTGTGCGGCTCCCTGCTGTGGCCCGGCACTTGTGGCATCATTGAAATGCCAGTAGGGGCTGGCATCGGGCCGCCCACGGCCCCAGCAGGCACTGTCCCTGCTGCCCTGGGCTATGAGGAGCTGAGCGGGTGGGTCCTCCCACTTCGTCTGAGGCTCAAGAATGCTGTCATCTGGCCACCCACAGCTTTATCACTGTGGCCTTTCTCAGGATCACTAGGACAAAGGGCGTGGGCGTCTTCAGGACTCTGGGGGATTCTGGGAATGTCTCCGCCTTCCCAAATCGCCAGTTCCCGGAGCAGGACAGGACCCTCACCCACCTCCTTACTAAAGGAGAAACTGAGGCCCAGAGCGGGGTAGGGACTTGTCTGAGGTCATGCCTGCTTTGTTGGTGAGAATTGGACCTTACTTACCATTTCTGGGTCACAGGCCCCTTTGACCATGTGAAGGAAATTCTAGACCATTACTCCGATGCCCAAGGGCCAGGCCTGCAGTGTCGATGGCTGGTGTGGCCTGCTGAGCGTGGGCTTTGTCTGGAGCCCATGTCCCCCACCTCTGGCTCACTGTGGCCCTGCAGGGCACCCAGTCATCCAATGTTTCAGAGAAGCCAATGAGCCATCTCTCTGTGTGAAAACTACTCATGTTCAAATGTTGGCAATGCATTAAAAATGTAAAACTAGGCAGGGTGCGGTGGCTCACGCCTGTAATCCCAGCACTTTGGGAGGCTAAGGCGGGCGGATCACGAGGTGAGGAGATCGAGACCATCCTGGTTAACACGGTAAAACCCCGTCTCTACTAAAAATACAAAAAATATTAGCTGGGCCTGGTGGTGGGTGCCTGTAGTCCCAGCTACTTGGGAGGCTGAGGCAGAAGAATGGTGGGAACCCAGGAGGCGGAGCTTGCAGTGAGCCGAGATGGCGCCACTGCACTCCAGCCTGGGTGACAGAGGGAGACTCTGTCTCAAAATAAATAAATAAATAAATGAAACTATTGTGTCAGCCCAAGTAAACATCTGTGGGCCAGTTGTGGGCTGAGGACCACCAGGATGGGACCCTTGCTCTTGACTCTCTTCCTAGGAAAAAGTACACACCATAGCGTGGGCCTGGGAAGCTCATCACCTAGGTGAGAGGCCTGTCACCTGAAGCTGGTGGCCATGTGGTTTCTGTGACAGGCACTGGTGGAATTGACAGAGTTCTGGGCAAGGAGTCGCAGGCTGGCCGTCAGGCTGGCTTGCCCAGACTTGCCAGGAGGAACTCCAAGGAGCATCTCCTTCCAGTTGAGGAGCCTGGAACCCAGAGTGGTTGAACAGGCTGGCCAGGCCCCCCGCCGAAGGAGCCAGGGAGTTGGGAGGAGGTGAGGTCAGAGCGGAGGTGGCTCATCACTCCAGGCCGTGGCTTGAGGAAGCAGAAGAGGGTGGGATCCAACCTTGTTCCTGCACTTGACACTCAATTCGTTGAAGCTCAGTGGTCAGTTCACGTCAGAGCTCAGAGTGACTTTGGGGTGCGAGATGACTAAGTACCCACAAGGCCCAGGCTGGGGGCACAGCCTCCCCGGGGAGTCAGACACAGCCGATTCTCACTCCTGGACAGGGAAGTGAGCACAACATACCAATAACAAGCTCTGGGGACCCTGGAAGCAGGGGCTGGGCCGCCTGGCCTTTCGCCTGCTTCCCAGTTGTGCATGAGAGGCCGTAATCACCTCCTGGTTCGATTTCTTTCTCCCTTCCCCCTCAAAGTTTCTTACCTGACAGACTGGGGGCAGTGTGGGGTGGTGAGAAGAGAGCAGTCTGGGGACCAGGTGCACCTGTATAGGTACAATTCCGGGCCACGGGACCTCGGGCCATTCCCTTCCCCTCTCTGAACCTGTTTCCTAAAGTGTTAAGTGGGAAGGGGCAGCCGAGAGTGGGGCGTGAGGTAACCAATAGAAAGCCACATCAGGGCCGCTTCATACCCTCTCCCCTTCCCAGGTCCCTTGCAGTGAAAATGGTCACAGCCCAGATGTCACTCTCCCTTCCTCTGGTCCAGATCCCAAGTCCTGACTGCAGGGGTCTGCTAAAAACACAAATGGAGTCTGGCCACCTTCCACCTCACCCTCTCCTCTTGGCTCCTCCGTGCCCCCAGAACCACACTTGGTTGTCCCCATGGCTTCCTGGCCCTGAGGCCTGCCCCCTCAGCCCTGTGTCCTGCCTCCTTTCTCCCCACTGCCAGCCTGTACTCAGGGCCTCAAAATCCTCATTCTTTCCTGCCTCGGGACCTTTGTACTCACCATGCCCCAACCCAAGCTAGTCTTTGTAGTCCGCCCCCTCCAAGTCACCTTCCCCAATCCCCCAAACAGTCTCCTCTGTCCTTGGCCCACAGAGCTGCCACTGTCAACCCAGCCTTGAGTTCCCATCTCCTTGTGTGTCCACTTGGTTCTTATCTGCCCCTTGCCCGTCCAGGATGGAAGATCCATCAGATCAGACAGCAGACCCCTTCTGCCCATCCCGTGTCCTCAGCCCCAGGCCTGGAGTCTGGCATTGGAATGTTCAGCAACCATGAATGAATTCTGGAATCTATATTGGTCCTTAGACGCGCCAAACACTCTGTCCTGGGCTGTGGCCCTGGGCAAGTCTGATGTGAGCCCTGTCTAGGGAGGGGCCCTGGAGGGGGAAAGCTGCCCGATGGTCCTCGCCTGACAACACCTGCCCCTGAGCATGGACGTGGGCCCTGCAGCTCTGTACCCGGCCAGACAGGTTCGACAGGATTGCTGTGGACAGGACTCAGCCTCTGCTCAGAACAGCCTGTCCCTCACCTGCAGCCGGTTACCTGGTACAAGGTCTGAGGGTTTCTGGCCCAGGAGGTCTGGCTGAGTCTCTCTCTCCCTGACCTGGGGGCTGTTCCTCAGCCTCTCTGGCCTTCGGGTCCCGCCTCACCATCCCTCCAACAACACCCACCAGTAGTCTATGATGCTTAGGGGCTCTGCCTGGAGTTGGGGGTTCAGCAGTGAGCAGGAAGGATGGATCCTAGCCTTTTGTGGGAGTCATAGCTTAGGAACGTCAGGTAATATCGAGTGGCTGGGGCCTGAGAATGGGGACACATGTCTCTGGGAAGAGCCCTGGCCATGGTAGGCTCCCCCAGCGAGGAGGATTTCAGCTTATGTGGAGGGCTCCAGAAAACACCAGTTGCTGAATCAGGAAATGAGGCAGGAAGTGAGGCAGGCAAGAGAAGGAGCCAGGAGAGGCTGTGCCAGGGAGCACTCTGGGCACCTGAACCTTCATCCCTGGGGGAGGATCCCTTCCTGGCAGGGTGGAGGGGGTGACAGGGAGCACTGCGGGTACATGGAGCTCCCTCCCTGGGGGAGCAGAACATACCTCAGAGTCTCCCCAGCCCGGCCAGCCAGCTGGGGTGTTGAACCCAGTTCTTACTGGGCATTGGCTGCCAGCTGTTCTGGGTTGACGGTGATGGAGTTGGTTCTGTGGTTCCTCGTAGGGTGCAGTGTGTCGCAGAGAAAGCCCCAGGCAGCCAGAAGCGTGGCCCATATCCCTGTGGCCGGGCCTGGGGTGTGGGTGGTGGGACAGCTTCTGCCACAATCTCTAAGGCCCTTTTCGTGGCCATGGAAGGAGCGCTTACTCCCACATGGTGCCACGGCCTGCCTACTAGAAACACCAGGGCCACCGCAGTGTTACCAGGTGCACTTGGAATAAAAGCCTGCCAGACCGACAAGCGGGATCCCGCCTGTGTCTGCCCCATCCTGTCTGACTGCTCCGGCTCACACTCTCTGTCCCAGCCAGGCTGGAGCCACACTTCCTCGCAGCGCTGCAGCTCCTTCCAGCTGCACGGCTTCCCTGGCCACTTCCCCTGCCTAGAAGTCTCTTTGACCATTGTTTCCATTTCTGCCAGGTCTTGGTTACGGTTTTGGTTGGAGGACAGTCTCTCCAACCGACATCCCTGCACTTGGGACCCTCTCCCTGTGGCCTCCATGCTCAAAATGCTCATTCTCTCCTGCCTCAGCGTCTTTGCACTTGCCATGCCCCAACGCAAGCTAGTCTTTCCAGGCCACCCCCTCTGAGCCACCTCCCCACTTCCCCAAACAGGCTCCTCTGTCCCTGGCCTGCAGGGCAGTTATGGTTGCCTTTGCACGTGGAGTCGGTTCTCACTATGGCACAGCCCTGCCTCTAAGCTGGGGAATCCAGCCATTGAGGAGTGCTTGCCAAGAGAATGAATCAGCCCTCAACAGTGATTCAGATAAGGGTCCTGGGTCCACAGGTGTCCCCCAATACAGTATGTGGCCTGCGCCCTCCCCCTCTGCACCGCATCTCCTCTGTCCACTTTGGTGGTTGGTCCCCAAGATCCCCAAGGGCCCTGCTGGCCCTCATCTTTGAAGCTCTGGGACACAATTATCAAGGGAGACCCGCTGCCTACACTCCCAGAGCTGAGAGCCCAAACAAGCTCTTAAATCAATCAGTGACATCTTCCAAGTGAAGAAAGCAGGGCCCCTGGCCTAGACACAAGGACAGGCCAGAGGAGGCTGCAAACGCCCCTGAGCAAGCTGGTTAGGAAGGGTCACTAGTTGTCTGGACCTGGAAGTTGAGGAATCCACAGAGAAAGCAGGGAATCTCAGCTGGAAGATGGGAACGACATCAACTCAGACCCTCCTCTTTGGAAACTCAACCTGGTGAGGGAGAGTGGATACATCAAGACTCCTTACACCACCAAAATCAACTCTGGCTAAGTCTAGTCAACGCAAAGAAAGCAAGGAATGTGCCAGGAGGTTATAGGTTAGCTCACAGAACCAAAAGAAGAAGTAAAAATCCACATACTGGAAATAACTGGTTTGGATATGATATTTAGGTAGCAGAACCAATGGGAAGCCCTTGGATGAATGAATTCTCTCTGCTTTCATCCTCAAGTCACTCTACACAAGATCCAAATTTCCTTAATATATAAAGAGTTCCTACCAATCAGTAAGACAAATAAAACTGCAATAGAAAGAAACAAAACAGAAAAAAAGTCCACAGGTATGGACATGAACAGGTAGTTCACAGAACAGGAAGTAGAAATGGCCTTGGAGCTTATAAACAATGTTTAGCCTTATTTATAATCAGATAAGTGCAAATGGAAACTATAGTTCAAGACCATTTTTCACCTGTTAGATTGGCAATCATCCAAAACTATGATAACACTGCGTTGGCATGGGTGTGGGAGACACATTCTCTCGTACGTTACTGGTTGGAGTATAAACTGATGCAGCCACTATCAACATTTTTTTTAATGCACATGCCTTTTGATCTGAAAACTTACTCCTAGAAATTTACAGGGACACTTGCAAATGTGCTGATGGCCCTAGTACAAGGATATTTATTGTGGTATGTTTTTCTTGTAATAGCAAGATTGGAAAGACTCTAAATACCCATCAATAGAGGTTGGTGAGCTCTATAATAATGTAGCTACTCAGTGAACTCTGCAACTGTGAAAAAGAAGAATGAGGTAGCTTTACATACTGCAGCCTGGAATGATCTTCCAGATAGACTAGCCCATGAAAAAGCATGGTGCATGCATATTTGTGAAAGCCTCCATTTCTGGTCTCTGGATTCAGAACGCTCACCTTTGTCTTGTGTGGCTACTGTCCACTCTCCACCGGTAGGTCACAGAAGCGTGACCCCTTGTACCTTCCCATGTGCCCCTTTCCTGGCCTGAATGGCCTTGGTTTCCAACTGTCCACACCTATGACTCTTTGCAGCAAGACCGTCATCAGGCTATTGGAGTCCCTTGGCCCTTTCTGCAGAGAGCTGGAAGTGTCCCCCTGCCGCATGATGGCCCTTCACTAATGACTGACACGTGTATCCTTAGCTCAGGCTGGGAAATGGAGATGTGACTCCACTCCACAGTCCCCCGAGGGACCTGCTTCTGTGGGATTTTGCCTGGGGCCACAGCCTTGCATGGCTTCTCCCCTCTCTGCTACACCCGTTCCCTTACCGCTCTCCTTGGGTGCCTGTCCTTCATCAGTCACTGCCATACAAATCAGGTTCTGCTTCTGGGGAACATGATCAAGATAGCTGCTCCCTTACCCTGCACCTTACTTTTTGCAAGCAGGTTGTGCCTGCATATGCAAGTGTATGATGCAACATGGGCACCGTGGTCCTTCCCATTTCACAGGTGAGGGACCTAGAGCTCCATAGCTCACCTTAGGTCCCATGGCTCACACTTAAGAAGTGGCAAGCGGCTTTGAATCCAGGTAGTCTGGCTCCAGGGCCAAACTCACATCCACTGTTATATTGAAAATAGCCTAGAGAAGGAAAGCTCCAAGTGCAAGGAAAATCTGCATTGTCAAAGCAGGCCAGGAGGGAAGATCATTTATTTTCCCAAAAAATTCTTTTCTGTGGTCTTCCCTTCATAAACACACAGTCCACTGTCAGATGCAAATCCTAGAGCTAGAAATGGGGCATTCAAGGTAGGCAGAGCTCCTGGGAACAGCACGTCTGCAGAGATGGGAAGGGAACCTCCCACTGGTTTGGTTTCTCCATGGCTACGGGCAAAGCCTGCCTGCTCTGCATCCGGGGATCTTGGTCAGGTGTTGGAATCGGTGGGTGGATTTCCGGTACATTCGCACTGTGTCCTAGAGAGCCTCTATGCATTTCAACTCCGATTTGCCTTCACCATCTACCTGCAGCTCACAACCGCAGGACCCCGCCCCGGCCCTGAATCTCCCGTGTCCTGGCGCCAAGCAGGTGAGTCAGCCCAGGAGGAGGAAGGGCTCCTGGAAGCCAAGCCCATGCTGGGGAGCCCGGAAACAACTTTCCTGTGCAAGAGGTGCCTGAACACCCCCTGATGATCAAGTCTGAGACCCCTCACCTCCCCGAAGTGTGGTGGAGGAAAGACAGGCTGGAAAGAGGTGGTGGTCTTCACCCACTGTGATTGAGCTTCTCACTCATGCCATGTTTTACATAAGCTGGGGACGAGAGGACCACAAGGCCAGAGGTCTTGGCGGGCCCAGGGCCTTGGAGGGGCCTGGATGACCAAAGGGTCCAAGGCTTAGGCCCTGGCTCTGCATGGGGAATCTTGGGAAGGTTGGAGGCCCACAGCCCCTACCAAGGTAGGAGCCACAGGCCAGATCTTTTGCACAAATCCTGCCTGTGCTCCTTGACTGTCCCTTCCCTCCAGGGCCCCAGTGACAAGACAGGCAGGAGCCCCTGTCCATTCATGGAACCAGCATCTTGAGGGGGGCCCTGGCCTGAGCGAGCTGCTGCAGGGGATCCTCATGCTGGATGGCTGGCCACTCAGCAACCTTTTCTCTGTGGGGCGGGGATGACATTTGAGAGCCATCAAAGATGGTCAGGAAAAACAAAGGCTGCCACGGAGGAAGCTGAAGGCAGAAAGAGATACAGAGAAAGTGGGATAAGCTCAGCTGTGCTCTGTCAGGGCCCTCTGGGGACATTGGCTCCTGAAGGGGTGAGAGACAGGGTCCCCTGAACTTTGACACTCTGTTCTTGAGGCCTGGCTGGCCCTGTGGCTCCTCAGAGGAGTCTGGGTGCCTCCTGTCCCTAGTACCTAACAAGCCCCAGGTGAGAAGACCTGAGTTCACCTTCGCTGCCACTTGTAACCTGATGGCCCCGGCACCCTTGCAGGGTCCAAATAGTTGCCCTTTCCACCTGTTTCCCAGATTTTCCACACCAACCAGAGGATCATATTCAACCCCACAGCCTACAAGTCAGCCAGGGGCCTTTGGCCACATGTACTGATGATGAGAATCACTAGATTGTAAGCTGCAAAAGGGCAAGGACGGTATTTTGTTCCCCGCTACCCCCTGCACCTGAGGCCCAGCGAGGATTGCTGCTTGGATGAAGGAGAGCGAGTGTTCATGGAACTCTTTGCAGAAGCCACGGGAAGCCCTTCCTGCGCCTTCTCAGGTTTAGTTCTCAGACAGCCCCCTTTCCAGATGAGGAAACAGAGGCTAAGAAAGGAGAATAAACTTGTCCAGAATCAGTGGTGAGGCTGGGATTTGAACCCCATCCTGTTGGATTCAACACTTCCTCTGAAAAGATGGGAAAAGGGAGCTGCCTACTTCTGGCTTCGGGAACTGGCAGAGAGGAGCAGAGCTGGGCCAGATGTGTCACCTCCCGAGCTCTGCTGCACCCAAGGATTTCCAGGGTCCTCTTCCTTCATTTGGCTCTTTTCTTCTCTGGACTCTCCCGCCTTCAAGGATTGGACTCCTTGCAGGGAACACACAGCAGAGCACAGAGGAGGCCCATCTGAGGAGAGTGTGCTGGAGCAGATGGGGCACACAGAGAGCCCCCAAACCTCAGCCTCACCTGGAGAGCGGCTCCCTGCAAGCTGAGCCTCTGTGTGCCCAGAAGTGACATAGGCATTCAGGAAAGGGACTGAGGGAGGAAAGAAGAAGCCATTCCTCTTCCCAGGGGCGCCTGCCCTGGGTTCCTGAGGGAGGCTCCGTGTCTACATCTGCAAAGGCCAGTTGCAAACATGCCAGAGTGCAACGCCCTCCCTCAGACCCAGGGCCATCCTCAGAGCAGCTGGGAGGCAGCCTGTCCACCCCTACTGCAGGCAGGTCGCCCAGGTAGCCTCCTCTTAGAGCTCATGAACTCCAGAGCATCAAAGAGAAAAGTGAAAAACAGGCTGGGTGTGGTGGCTCACACCTGTAATGCTAGCACTTTGGGAGGCTGAGGCGGGCAGACCACTTGAGATCAGGAGTTTGAGACCAATATGGCCAACACAGTGAGACCCTGTCTCTACTAAAAATACAAATAAATAAATAAGGCAACCATGGTGGTCCACACCTGCAGTCCCAGCTACCGGTGAGGCTGAGGCAGGAGGATCATTTGCATCCAGGAGATGAAAGTTGCAGTGAGCCAAGATTGCGCTGCTGCACTCTAGCCTGGGTGACAGAGTGGGACTCCGTCAAAAACAAACAAACAAACAAAGAATGAGAGAGAAAATAAATGCAATAAAATGTTAATAATGGGTGAATGTAGGTGAAGAGTATGTGGCAGGGTGTTTTTTATTCTTGCAAATTTTGTGTAGGTTTGAAGTTATCTCAGAATAGCAAATGTAAGAATGATTCCTGCAGACACATGAGTGATTTCAGCTGTTCACAGGGCTCAGGCAGGAAGCAGATCTCTCACCCCTCTCTGATCCGGATCACTTAGTCCAGTCCCTGAAAGCAGTGGATGGACAACCATGCCACCCTCTTTCTTCAAATACGCCTTGTTTTGTATCCTGCCCTTTTTGTGTGGCATTAGATCATGAGCATTTTCCTGTGCTATAAATATCCTCTCAAACATGTCATTTCTTGTGGCTCCCTAGTGTTCTACCCATGATTTCCTCGGTTGCTCTGCCTTGGTGGAATTCAGTGATTCTTCTGCCGTTTCACCATTGTAAGTGATGCTCTGATGAACAGCTTTGTAAGTTCATCTGTGCTGCACCTCTGACCAGTCTCTTCTGGAAGAGTCTAAGGAAGGAGACAGGGGCATGGATCACTGACTTTTTTTTTTTTTTTTTAACACAGTCTTGGCTCTGTCGCCCAGGCTGGAGTGCAGTGGTGCGATCTCAGCTAACTGCAAGCTCCGCCTCTCAGATTCACGCTATTTTCCTGCCTCAGCCTCCTGAGTAGCTGGGACTACAAGCGCACGCCACCACGCCCAGCCAATTTTTTGTATTTTTAGTAGAGACTGGGTTTCACTGTGTTGTGTTAGCCAGGATGGCGTTGATCTCCCAACCTCGTGATCTGCCCACCTCGACCTCCCAAAGTGCTGGGATTACAGGCGTGAGCACTGCGCCCGGTTGACTACCTGCTTTTGAAGGCATTCTGTGGGTCCTGCCACACCTCCTTCCAGCATTCCAGAAAGGTGGTCCCAGTGAACAACCCACCAGCACGGGGCCCCGCTCCACGGTGCCCCAGCAAGGCCAGTGTCCCTACACAGCAAAATTAAACCATTTGCCAACTCAAGGCACTCCAGATGGATCTCTCTGTTCTCTTTCATGACTGATGTGTCCATTTTTGTTTCCTTCAGTGTATGAAGACTGCGCATTTTCCCGGGACTGTCAGGGTGGTTTTCTTACCAATGTGTGGTGATTGTGAGGGTTCAATTGAGTCGATGCCTACAAAGTGCTGGCCCAGCGCAGGAAAAGCACCCAGTGCTTGCTGGCTGTTTGCCATGCCACTGCCCGGGTCACAGGCTGGGTCTGCTGCTCGCTGGCAGTGCCACTGTAGCCAGGCTGCTCACCTCACTGAACCTCAGTTTCCTTCTCTGTGAAAGGGGAGCACCTTCCTCACAGGGCTGTGACGGAGTGAAGGCAGGTAAAGCACTTAAGAGGGTGCCCTCCCAAGCCTGGCGCTCTACAAATGCTACTGGGATTTGCATAGGAAGGAAATTGACCCTTTGTCTTATTTATTGCCCATAGTTTCCTTCCAGAATCTGAAAGTGGAGTGTGGTGTGGCTGGCAGAGCAGACTGCCCAAGGGAGCCAGGAGGAGGGGAGGAGGGAAGGGGTGGGGGCGGTCTCCTCCAAGGCTGCTGTAATGCTGACCTAGAGAAGACCTCCAGAGTGGGGCATGTCCCACACTCAGCTGGCCCTGCTCCTGCCACCAGGCCTGGCACACATCGGGTGTTCCCTAAGCCACGTCGAGGAAGGAATGTCTAACTCTTGAAAACAGTCTAGAGCCATAAAGATAGTCCTGGTTGGACCCGGACCAAACCTCAAATTGGTCCCAAGGAAAATTTCACAACTTCCTTTGAGAGATGCCTCTTAGTGTCGCCCGGCGCGGGTCAGGAAGTCCTTCTTGAGAGCTAACCTCAATCCTTCCTGCTTGCCCTCCTCATGCTAGGGAGAGGAGGCAGCAAGGAGGGAGGGACAGGTGAGACTCTCACCTCAGAGCCCAGATGAGGTCCTGAGAAGCTGAGGCTGGGCCCTGACTCAGCTTCAGCCCACACTATTTCCATTCCCTTCCGGTGACTCAACAGGGGAGGGGCCCTGGGGCCACTCACCTCTGTCTTCTCAACCTGCAACTCCCCCCACCCCTTCCTGGATTCCTGTGACGCAGGAATCCCTCTGGTCTGTGTGGAGGAACCCAGAGCAACTTGAGCCAGAAGTGGATGTCCAAGACGGCATGAGTCACCCCTCAAAATCAGGACCAGTGAGGGCTTGAAGAGGCCACACTGTCTCCAGCAGCCTGGCCACTTCTCACTTCTCTGGGAAAGTGGCCTGGAACTCGCATGGCATTTGGGCCCAGCCTCTGCTTCTGACCTGCACTGCCCACTGTGTCACTCGCCTCCAGGGTGACCCTCGTCCTGGCTTTCAGACAGCTCCACCCACTGCTTCACACAAACCGCTTCCACCCTGGTTCAAACATTAACCAGCTGTGTGACTTTTTAGAAGCCCTTCCCATGTTTAAAAACCAAGCTGGGAGGATGCTGCACTGCTGCCATCATGGTTCTCACTGAACCGTCACAGGAAAAAGCATTTCTTGCACCATGGCTGTGTGCAGAACAGGCTTCCCACGGTTGAGTCCCCCAGGCCCCCAAAGACGCTGCCAGTGAAATGCCATTAGCCTCAAGCATGGTTCTTGGTACCCAGCCCTGGTAAAACCACGTGTCTCAGGCCTTCTGAACCACAGTGCCCAGAGCTCTGGCTGGGTTTTGTCCCAGGGGACAAGACTGGCCAACCCCTGGCTGAGCTGGAAGAATAGCTCCCTCAGCTGGCAGGGACCTGCCCCTGTTGCAATTTGGACTAAGTAAATGCTGACAGGAGCAGCCTGCATGCCAGGCCAGGAGGGACAGAGGCAAACTCTGTACCCTCAGAGAGCTTAGAAGCTAGGATTGGAAAGCATGGGAAAGGGTCAGACACCCAAGAGAAACAAGTGCTGTTGTCCATCAAAAGTAAACTTACTGCATTCTATAAACTAAAAACGAACAAATGTTATCATGCATTGCATAGCAAAGGAAAAGACCAAATGACTCTGCCATGCAACAACTTAGATCAATCTCGCAGATAAAGTTGGACGAAAGAATCCAGACGCAAAAGAGCATGCACAGTATGGAATTCAAAAACAGGCAAAAGTCATCTATGGAGACAGAAGTCAGGGTGGTGGTTTCCTGGTGGGGCTGGAGGAGGATGGGGTTATTGACGGGAAGGAGGCACCAGGGAGCTTTCTGGGGTCCTGGAAATGTTCCATGTCTTCATCTGGGGTGTGATGATGGGGTGGACACATTTGTTAAAAGGTATTGAGTTGGACACCAACATTTGTGTGCTTTGCTGTAAATTTTGCTTCCACTTTAAGAAGAAGAGGAGGGAAGAAGAACCCATGGGGAGACCAGCTGCGATCCCCTGCTGCTGACTTGTGGGCATTGCCTTCGTGCCCCATGATTGTTGGGCCATTAAGGCCTCCTGGCAGCCTGGCAGACCTAGAAGTATCTATGCCAATAAGACACAGATTGTTGGCTCCACCCCCAGTTTCTGAGTCAGGAGGTCTAGTGGGGGGCCCTGGAATTAGCATTTCCAACAAGCCTGCAGGCCATGCTGAAGCTCTGGCCCAGGAACTGTGCTTTAGAAGAGACAATAGAATGTGATACTGGCTACAGCATGTACTGTGAGATCCCTCCAAACTGGGAAGGACCCAGGTAAGTTCGCAGAGGAGGTGCCCTTGAAAGATCAATAAGATCTGAAAATGCCCAGACAAGCAGGGACTGCTGGTTCCAGGGAAGGAAGTTAGTGTAAGGCTAAACAGAGAGGCTGGGAAGTGCGGCAAACAGCATTCCAGGCCTCAGGAAGGCAGGGCTGGCAGAGAGATGTCTGAGTCCGTTTTTTTTGTTGTTTTTTTTTTTGTTTTTTTTTTTTTTTTGAGACGGAGTCTCGCTCTGTCGCCCAGACTGGAGTGCAGTAGCCAGATCTCAGCTCACTGCAAGCTCCGCCTCCCGGGTTTACGCCATTCTCCTGCCTCAGCCTCCTGAGTAGCTGGGACTACAAGCGCCCGCCACCGCGCCCGGCTAGTTTTTTGTATTTTTTAGTAGAGACGGGGTTTCACCATGTTAGCCAGGATGGTCTCGATCTCCCGACCTCGTGATCTGCCCGTCTCAGCCTCCCAAAGTGCTGGGATTACAGGCTTGAGCCACCGCGCCCGGCCCTGAGTCCGTTTTGTGCTGCTATAACAGACTACCTGAGACTGGATCATTTATAATAATCAGACATTTATGTGGCTCATAGTTCTGGAGGCTGGCAAGCCCAAGAGTATGGTGCTGGCCTGAGTCCAGCATTTGGTGAGGGCCTTCTTTGCTGCCTCAAACTCACAGTCTCAAGTTCTTTTATAATCAGCATTAATCCATGTGTGACGGTGGGCACTTCATAACCTAAACACCTCCTATTAGGCCCCAGCTCCCAATACCATTGCACTGGGGATTAAGTGTTGAATACATGCCTTTTGGGGGACACATTCCACCCACAGAAAGAGGACATCGAGGCTTCTGCTTAGGAGGTTTTGTTCTGCAAGATAAAGCTTGAAAATAGGAGGAAGCTCCAGAAAAATGGCCCTCCCCCACCCCCACTGTGGGATTATGTTCCAAAGTCAGAAAGTGAGGCACAAACCATGTGTGGTCATTTACCTGTGACAGCCTGTGATTGGCCTATGAAGGTAGATAGCCTAGGTCAGGGCTAAAGGGCTGGAGCACATGCCGAGTTCACTGGCTGAGAGCCAGGTAAAGCCATCCGTGTGCAGTAAGCGCTTATATTGGATGACAAACCTGGACGAAGAGCCCTCCAGCCCTTCCCTGTAACAAGCAGGAACTGGGCAGAAGGGCAGAGGTGCAGCACAGCTGGGTCTAATGTGGGGAGCAATGTGGGTCAGGGCCAGGAAAGGGGCCTGCAGCTGTTGGTAGGTAAGCGGGTAAACAAACCCATTACAGTGGAGGTGTGCTGCTGACCGCCTTTCCTGCAAGCTCATGGGCCGCCTTCACAGCTCTTTCCCGGCTGTTTTTTCAGTGTAATCTTACAGCTATTCTGTCAAAACACCATGTTAAACACTAGTTGAAAAGTCACTGTGCAGAATTACCATATAATCTAGTAATTCCACTTTTGGGTACATACCAAAAAATATCCCAAAATACCCCCAAAATAATTAAGCTCAGGGTCTCCAACAGATATTTGTTCACCTACGTTTATAGCAGCATTCTTTACAACAACCAAAAGGTGGAAGCCACCAAAATGACCATCAATAAACAAAATGTGGTCTATGCTCACAATGAAATATTACTCAGTCTTACAAAGGAATGAAATTCTGGCACATGCTACAATACGGAAGAACATGAGGATATAATATTCCGTGAAAAAAGCCAGCCACGAAAAGACAAACTCTATATGATTCCACTTACACGAGCTACGGGGAGGGGAATAGGGAGTTACTGTTCATTGGAGACAGAGTTTCAATTTGAGGAAGACGAAAAAGTTCTTGAGATGGATGGTGGTAATGGCTGCACAACAATGTGAGTGTGCTTAATGCCACTGAACTGTACACTTCATGATGGTCAAGACAGTAAGTTTTATGTGGACGAAAAGAACATGCTGTGTTTGACCAGGCGCGGTGGCTCATGCCTGTAATCCCAGCACTTTGGGAGGCCGAGACGGGTGGATCACTTGAGGTCAGGAGTTCGAGAGCAGTCTGGCCAACATGGTGAAACCCTGTCTCTACTAAAAATACAAAAATTAGCCAGGCGTGGTGGCGCGTGCCTGTAGTCCCAGCTACTCGGGAGGCTGAGGTGGGAGAATTGCTTCAACCTGGGAGGCGGAGGTTGCAGTGAGCCAAGATTGCACCATTGCGCTCCAGCTTGGGTGAAGAATGAGACTCCACCTCAGAAAAAAAAAAAAAAAAAAAAAAAGAACATGCTACGTTGGTATTTAGGATCTAGTTTTAGCTACATCTAGCAACAGTGGCTTTAACAAGACGGAGGTTCATTTCTCCAGCACACAGTCTGGTGGTGGCAGAGCAGGGCTGCGGTGGCAACTCTGCTCCATGCAGTCATTCAGGGATCCACCCTCCTCTCCCATCCCTAGGGTGTTTCTCTCGTCCATGTAGCTCAAGACAGTGCACCATCACGTCCACATCCTAAACAGCAGGGTTAAGAAAGGATGGAAAAGGGCTTGCCCTCCCACTTAATAAGTCTTTTTAGAGACTGGGTCTCACTTTGTCACCCAGGCTGCAGTGCAGTGGCACCATCATAGCTCACTGCAGCCTGGCCTGGGCTCTAGCAATCCTCCCACCTCAGTTTCCTGAGTAGCTGGGACTATAGCCACATGCCACCATGTCCAGCTGTATTTTTTTGAGGGGGTATTTTTTGTAGAGATGGGGTCTCGTTATGTTGCCCAGGCAGGCCTTGAACTCCTGGCCTCAAGAGATTCTCCCACCTCGGCCTCCCATAGCTCTGGGATTACAGGCATGAGCCACCGTGAGCAGCCAGCTCCCACCTCCCTTGAAGCACTGTTATTTGGGGCCTCTGTTCTAGAAGGGGGTGCAGTTGCTGCTTGGTGTGTTGTCCATCCCCTCCACAGGATGGCAGCTGCATTTAATCTCTGGTGGCCGCCACGGAGGTGCTCTTCTCAGGTCAGCCTTCAAGAGAGAAGCCTCTGCTAGAAGTGTAGTCAGCTGACAGCCTCCAGCTACTTGGGGATCCCCCTCCACATTCAACTCATCCTGCCCAACCTGGGACCCCACTACTGGCCATCTTTGCTCCAGAGACCCCCTGGGGCCGGCTGAGGCTCCCCCGCCCAGCTCTCCAGTGGCCCCTCTCCTTCACAAGCATTGTGCTTGGTGTGCTCCAGGCTCTCCCTGACTGCTCTGCCCCTCGCCCCTTTCTCCTCTACAGCTCCTTCTCCTAACACAGTTCTTCCATTTCTAACTCCAACCTGTTGTCTACTTCCCAGGGGACCTGAACTGACACTTTTGCCCCAGGCCATACTCCCAGCACACAGATGAGTGCCTACCACATAGTAGGTGCTCAACAGAATTTCCAAGTGAGCACAGAAAACACAGTGGGCAGTCAATACGTGTATGTTGAACTCAGCAAATTGCAAAGCAGCTGGGAAACAGCCGTCGCCGGCTCCCCTGAGCGTGGCGCTCCGCAGCCCGTGTCAGCTGCGGTGCTTTGCCAATGCGAACAGGAGTGGAGAGTTAGACCCAGGCCCATTCCAGCTGCTGGGCCCCTTGCTCAATGCAGCTCCTTCCTGCCACCTGCAGAGTGGGGTCTTCCTGAGCCCACAGAGGGCACAGAAGGAAACATCTGCTCCCGGCCATGCAGGCCTCCCTGGCATGGGCACCCTGAGAGTCCCGGTCCCGGGAGCCAGGAATAACAAAGAGGCTGCCAGGGCCAGGCCCCTGGGACTCTGGCTGAGGGCAGAGCATGCCTCCCTGGTTTGCTGGGCAGGAGGCTGATTGGGCTAAATGGGCTTTGTTGATGGTGACCCTTTGTTCCTCCATGGCGGCCCTGTCTGAGGAGTGTTTTGGAGGCTGTTCATTCTCCCTGCTTCCCCTACTGCCGCCCCAGAGACAAGGAGAGCAGCCTCCCAGCGGCCTGCTGGTTTGTAAAAGAGTCAGGTGTGGGAGGTTGCATCACGTGCTCCTCTGGACTCATGGTCTGCAAAGATGTGTGACAAGTGTGGCTGTAGGTCGATGAGCTGTGTGTGGCTGGTAACGAGCAGTGAATGAGCCAGCGGGAGCAGCAGGTGGCCCGGGCCCCAGGGATGAACATGGGGGAGCTGGGTCTGATGTAGGCAGGAAGGAGACATCAGCAGCAGCAGCCCCAGGGCATCGGGGCACGGGGTACGGGGGTGGGGGCAGAGACAAGCCAGAGATGCCTGGATGATCCATTCTGCCGAAATAACAACCTTGAATCCAGGGCTGGGCCTGGCTGTGGCTTGGCCTGGCCAGGGCTGGTGAGCAGCAGGTGTGCTGACTGCAGTTG
Source organism: Colobus angolensis palliatus (assembly GCF_000951035.1). Taxonomy (NCBI): domain Eukaryota; kingdom Metazoa; phylum Chordata; class Mammalia; order Primates; family Cercopithecidae; genus Colobus; species Colobus angolensis. The sequence goes on from NW_012116655.1 coordinate 1,346,742, forward strand.
AGAAGCCATCGGTGTCAGACCAGAGTCCCCGGGCTCTGCACCTGAGGCTGCTGCGAGAGGAGAGCGATAGGGGCTCAGGCATGTCGAGGAGGTAGGTGGGCACGTGGAGGTCAGGCTCCAGGAAGGGGACATGAACACAGCAGGTCTTGGAGCTTTCTCCTTCAGGGGCAGGGGCAGGAGGATGGCCACCTGGCTTCACCACGAAGGGCCCGAGAGCATGGCATGGCGGGAGAAGCAGATCTGGAGAGAATGCTGGCTGGTCTGCATAGGGAGGCAGAGGAACAGGTTCAAGAGGGAAGAATTCCTGACACAAACCCGGAAATGACAAAGGGAAAAAATGACAAATCCAATTATACAAACATGAGCAACTTCCAAAGACCAATCACAAAGTTCCCACCAACATGGCTGAAAGTAAAACAATTAGTGGAGAAGAAATATTTGTCACCTGCAGACCATGACAGACAGAGGATTTTATTTTAAAGCACCCTACAAATCACTAAGAAAAAACCCCAAAGAAATAGCAATCTGGAAAAGGACACAAAGAGGGAACATGCAGAAGAGGAAGTGCCAGCAGCTGCCAAACCCATGGTCCACAAAATCCTGGATCAAATGGGCAGGAGACAGCATGACAAGGTGCCACTCTCTGCCCATCGGGTCGGCACAGATTTAACAACAAGGACCCGGTATTGCCAAGGGAAAGAGCCCTGTGGGTGAGGGCGTCAATTGGGCAATGCCTGTCAACTTCTAGAATAATCATGTGTGCTTCCCTTTGATCCAAGAATCCCGCTGGGGGGAGTTATTCCTGTAGAAATGTTTGCTCAGGTGTGTGAAGACACCTGTGTAAGACTTTTCATCTCAGCATTGTGTGTGATGCTGATGCCACAGCATGGTGCCAAGACACCTTCTGGAGAAGACCTGGAAGGCCTGGCCAAGGTTGGGGGCTGTGGTGCTGTGGTCCCTGCCCAGAGGATGCCTAGCTGGTGCGGGGCAAGAGGGAGGTGGTCCTGGAGGCAGCGTTGCCTTGATCTAACCACAGGAGCGGACTGGACAGGGGTCCTGTGTGTGTGGGATCGGGGTCCCCCAGGCCCCATCTGCCCCCTCATGCCCGGTGGCATCGAGCAGTTATCTTAGCCACTCTGACCTCCACATTCTCCTCTGTGAAGCGGGGTGTGACGGGACTCCCTCTTGGGCTCCTGAGATCCTGGCATGTGTCGTTCTGTGTCAGGCACAGTTCTAGACCCTCTACCTTCACTGGGCTTAGGTATCCTCCTACCAAAGGAGGATGAGAAGACACAGAGAGGCCGAGCAATTGCCTGAGGTCACACAGCTGCCCAGTGGTCGCAGAGGACACAGCTGGTGTCCCATCCATCAGTCACCAACCCTCCCCAAGCAGGATTCGCCTCTTCACGTCTAAGCCCGGGACACCTGAGCAGGATCCTTGGGCTGCTTCTCCCAGCTGCAAGGATGGGCAGGTTCCACAGCTGGAGGCCTGGAGAGTCCCTGCCCCGGGAGAGGGTCTCAGCCAACAGTGGCTGTGGGGGTGGTGGACAACTACTCCAGCCCCTTGCTTCTCAGTGGGGCAACCTCTGGGGACTGCTCCATGCTGTCTCCCAGGGCTCCTTGCAGCACGGAGCCTGGCGCTTCACCGGTAACTGCCTTGATAACGCATACTTTACTGGCTTCTTCCCTCCCCTGCCTCTCATGCCCTCCCCTGGGGCTTCCTGCATCTTCTAAACCAAGCACTTGCTCTGGAATCCTTGTCCCTGGGGTCTGACCCCTGGCCCCTGCCCGAGACAGTGGCAAAGCTGGAGTTGGATCAGACAGTTGGGCTCCAGAACCTACCTTTTAAATGTTTTTTTTTTTTTTTTCCCAGCGACTTCGGAGGCTGAGGCAGGAGAATGGCGTGAATCCGGGAGGCAGAGATGGCAGTGAGCCGAGATCGCGCCTCTGCACTCCAGCCTGGGCAATGGAGGGAGACTCCGTCTAAAAAAAAAAAAAAACAAGCAGGCAGCCTCGAACTCCTGGGCTCAAGCCATCCTCCTGCTTCAGCCTCTCCAAGCACTGGGATTGCAGGTGTGACTCACAACATAATCTGTATTCAGTGGGGCGCCTGGACTGGTTTTGACCCACTGAACTGGTTTGCAAAACCCCCACCCTACACAGTCTCTGGACGTTTTCCTAGACTGTGGCAAGGGGCCGCTGCCAGGGGAGAGTGAGGGACCCTTTACCCTCTGTGACCCTCTGTCCCTGGGTCAGAGCCTGAAATTTATTGCACCCACCTGCCCCAGGGACAAAGTCCTCTGCAGGGGGCGGGCAGCCAGCCCCTCAACCAAGGCCTCAAGAAGGTAAAGAAGCCGGGTCCACCCGTGCTCACCACCAGACTTCAGTCCAGGCAGGCGGCCCAGGGCTCCTCCCCGCCCAA
>NW_012116655.1:1349721-1396009 GCF_000951035.1 Colobus angolensis palliatus
CTCAGCCTCCCGAGTTGCTGGGACTACAGGTGCCCGCTACCACACCCGGCTAATTTTTTGTATTTTTAGTAGAGACGGGGTTTCACCGTATTAGCCAGGATGGTCTCGATCTCCTGACCTCGTGTTCCACCCACCTTGGCCACCCAAAGTGCTGGGATTACAGGCGTGAGCCACCGTGCCCGGCCAGAATCTGCATTCTTAACCATACTCTACAGAAGCTCTTCGTTGAGAGGATGCGGTAGGAAGGCCCTCCCTACAATGCCCAGCACCATGAGCACCTTCATACACCAAGCTGCTACTGCTGCTCCTGTCTCCCAAGACCTTATATGGTCCCAGGCAGCCTGGAGGGCATCCCTCCCTCAGCGAGGACCAAGAGTTCCAAAGGGTCTGGGTCTTTGAGGTCCTCCAGGGGCCATCCTTCCAGTCCCAACCCCTGCTTGTCTCACACAATATTCCTCACAAGTGGTCTTTTAGTCTCTACTTGCATACTTCCAGGGACAGGGAACTCATCAGCTCTCAAAACCACTTGAGCCAACATCTCTCTCTCACTGGCTTGGCTCTGCCATCTGGTGAACCTGGGAGGCGGAGCTTGCAGTGAGCCAGATGGTGCCTCTGCACTCATGCCTGGGCAATGGAGGGAGACTCCAAGCCAGTGAATCCTGCTGGCTTGGGAGAGCAGGAGGCCCAGGTGCTGTAACGCTTGAGCTGTCACTGTCAGTCCCTTGGCCCTTCCTGGGCTGCTGCCCTCCAGGTGGGCTCAGGCAACTTCATTTCTTCCTCCTCTGTCTTTTTTTGCGGAGAACAGATTTGAACATGGAATATTTTTAGGAAGAAGAGTTTCTGTTTGAAAAACCTGCCTTCCATGGCTGCACAGCAAATCTGAGGAATCTCTTGTGGGCCCTGGGTTTCAAATTTACATTACAAGCAGAAGGTTCACTTTGCTGTTGCTAGAGAGTGGGCTCATTCCATGGTGGGGGTCACCCACGCTTGCAGCAGATGCTTAAGATGTGAGCACTGGACATACAGGCCCTGGAAAGACAGAGAGACTTCCTGTATGGGGCTTACTGTCTGGGGGAGCCGACCACCTGACCATCCCATGGGGAAACAGACCATCACAGCAGGACAATAGCCTGCAGGAGGGGTGCACAGAACCCTGGCAGCTCATCCTGGGGAAGGTGCTCTAGTCTGGGAAAAGTCTTCTCAGAGAAAGGGGTCTGTTTTACTTTTACTTTTTCATCGTAGGAAGAGTGCACAGTTTAAGTGTTCAGCTTGACGAACTTTTACCCATGGGTGCACTCAGGCTTAGCCCCCAGAGCAAACTGGACAAGACCAAGTTCATGTCCAGCCCCTAAAGGGCTCCTTTGTCCCCTCCCATCCAACACTTCCCTTGAGAAGTAACCATTCTTTTCAGCCCTTGTGCCATAGATTATTTCTGCTTCTTTTTGAGCTTCCTAGTAATGGAGGTTTGTGGATGGTGCTCTTTTGAGTCCGGCTTCTTCACTCAACAATGACATCTGTGAGATCCTCTCATATTGTTGCATGTGGTCGGAGGTCATTCTTTTTCATTGCTGTATGGTATTTCATTGCAGGAATACACTGTCATTTGTTGATGTGTTTTGTTTATGGATATTTGGGTTGTGCAAGAGAGTGATAAGTTTTGGCTGAGGGGAAGTTACCTTGCTATGCAGAGGCAGAGAGGATAGGGAGGAACATTTGAGAAGGCAGGAACAACATACACAAAGGCCTTTGACAGGAGGGAGACTGCCTGAGGCCCTGAAGGCTGGTGTGGCTGAGGGGCATCCCTTCCTGTACCCCGCTTCTAGGCCGCTGTGTTCTGAGTGCCTGCTGCCTTGGCCTGATGTGTGGCCTTCCACATTCATTCCCACCTCCTCCTTCTGTGCCTTCCTGACCAGCAGGGGCTGGGAAGCTGAAGGCTGCATTTCTAGATCCCTCGCAATGGCTTCCAGGTATGCGTTAGGATCCACTAGTAAACACGCTCAGGTGAGACCAAGGAGGCGGGGATGGGGGCATCTTTTTGCAGCTCTGGGCTGCGTTCTGTCACCCAGAAGGGTCACAGGAACGTGGAAGTGTCTAAAGCAGTGTTCCAGTGTCTGGTCTTGAGCTGGCCAGTGGCCCTGATCCCAACTCCCTGCACCCCACGAAGACAGTGGTGCTTCAGTGGCACCCCTGATTCCTACCTCCTGGGTAGCTTGGTTCTGCTGGGCTCTGGGAGCCATGGGGCAGGGGCAACCCAAGACCTCTCCTCCAGCTCACCCAGGGATTTTCTAAGTGCTGGATGCCTGCATCAAATCCTAGCTGCTCAAATACCTGGAGATATCACTCATACCCATTGTGATGGCCACTGTAAAAAAATAATAATAACAAATGCTGGCAAGGATGTGGAGAAATTGCAATGCTTGCATATTGTTGGTGGAAATGTCAACTGGTGCAGCTGTTGAGGAAAACAAGAAGGAGATTACACACACACACACACACACACACAGAATTACCACATGATCCAGGCATCCCACTTCCGGGAACATACCCCAAAGAATAGAGAGTAGGTCTCAAAGAGATGCATGCACACCCATGTTGACAGCAGCCTTATTCCCAATAGCTGAAATGTGGAAGCAGTGTCCCTTCCACGGATGTCCCTCCACGGATGAATGGAGAGGCGCACCATGGGACATCTGCACAGTGGAATGTTATTCAGCTTTCAAAAGGAAGGAAATTTGGACACATGCCACCACATGGATGGACCTTGAGAACATTATGCTAAGCTCAATAAGCCAGTCACACAAAGACAAATCGTGTATGATTCCACATAGGTGAGGCACTAGAGTAGTTAGATCCCTAGAGACAGAAAGTAGAATGGGGGTTGCCAGGGGCTGGGGAAGGGGGAAGGGAAGTCAGTGTTTCACGGGGGGCAGTTTCATTTCTATAAGATGAAAGGGTTCTGGAGAGGGACGATGGGGATGGTTGTGCAACAGTGTGAATGTACTTACTGCCACCAAACTAGACACTTAACAATAGTTAAAATAGTAACTTTTTTGTGTTTGTTTTAAGATGGAGTCTCGCTCTGTCGCCCAGGCTGGAGTGTAGTGGTGTGATCTTGGCTCACTGCAAGCTCCCCCTCCTGGGTTCATGCCATTCTCCTGCCTCAGCCTCCTGAGTAGCTGGAACTACAGGTGCCTGCCACCACGCCCTGCTAATTTTTTTTATTTTTTTTTTTTTTTTTTTTTTGAGACGGAGTCTCGCTCTGTCGCCCGGGCTGGAGTGCAGTGGCTGGATCTCAGCTCACTGCAAGCTCCACCTCCCGGGTTTACACCATTCTCCTGCCTCAGCCTCCCGAGTAGCTGGGACTACAGGCGCCAGCCACCTCGCCCGGCTAGCTTTTTGTATTTTTTAGTAGAGACGGGGTTTCACCATGTTAGCCAGGATGGTCTCGAACTCCTGACCTCGTGATCCGCCCGTCTCGGCCTCCCAAAGTGCTGGGATTACAGGCTTGAGCCACTGCGCCCGGCATTTTTTGTATTTTAAGTAGAGATGGGGTTTCTCTATATTAGCCAGGATGGTCTTGATCTCCTGACCTTGTGATCCACCCGCCTCGGCCTCCCAAAGTGCTGGGATTACAGGTGTGAGCCACCGTGCCTGGCCTAAAATGGTACCTTTTATGTTCTATGCATTTTACCACACGTAAAACAAAACCCCAGACTAAAAACCAAAAACACCCAGAGAGATTTCTCTGCAGAGCTTTTCCTGTGTGTTATCTGGTCAGCTGATGCCCCATCCGTGAAAGATGGGGACAGAGTCAGACCCATTTTACAACCGAGAAAACCAAGACTTGGCCAGAGGAAGGAGGAACCCAGCAGGTAAGCAGCAGAGGGGACTGGACTCTAGGTCTCCCTCCTGATCTGTGCTCTTTCCACTATTCCCATCCCCACGCCACCCCGCCCCACCCTAAGGAATGGTCCTTCAAGGAGCCAGCATTTCCCTCTGCCAGGAGGGGGACGAAGCCCGCCCACCCCAGCGAATCCTCGGAAGGGAAGGCTGCTCCTGCCGTCCTTGGGACAGACACTTCCGCTCATGTCAGCCTGCATGGGGTCAGGGGTTCAGGCCCAGAGTCCCAGGGGAGGCTGGACTGGTTTCGAGCCACTGGACTGGTTTGAAAAACCCCACACTGCACAACCTCTGGAAGTTTTCCCAGATTGTGAAGAGGGGCTAGGCAAGAGTGAGAGACCCTTTCCTCTCCCGTGCCCCTCTGTCCCTTGGTGAGAGCCCTGAAATTCATTGCACCCACCCGCTCCAGGGACAAAGTCCTCTGCACCTCTGCACAGGGCAGGCAGCCAGCCCCTCGCCCAAGGCCTCGGGAAGGTAAAGAAGCCGGGTCCACCCATGCTCACCACCTGCCTTTGGTTCAGGGTTGGCGGCCCAGGGCACTCCGCCCAAGCTAGCTCCTCCCAGTCCAAGGAACCTGGGGTGCAGAGGAGCCCAGCGCCTAGGTCAGGGACGCCACCTGCTGGTGACTATAGGGAAGTGCCAGAGCCTGGTGCCGTGTTGCACGCCAGGCAGCCACTAAGGGGCAGCAAGGAGCGTCACCCAGGAGGGCTGTTAGGCAGGAGGGCTCTCACCCAGCAGGGCTTTCACCCAGGGCTGTCACCCAAGAGATTTGTCACCAGGGCTGTCACCCAGGAGGGCTGTCACCCAGGAGGAGTGGCCGCCCATCCACAGGTGCCTAGGGGCCTTTAGATAAGGCCTCCTTCAAGCTGCCAGGTGTCCTGTGGCAGCCATCACAGTGTCACAAACTGGGTTTAACACAACAGAAGTTTATCCTGTTAGGCCAGAGTCCAGGATCGAGGGGTCGGCAGGTTCCGCCCCTCCTGGACGCTTCCCTGGCTTCTGCTGGTGACTGGCAGCCCTCGGTGTTCCTGGGCTCTGGATGCAACCTCTGCCTCTGTCTTCACATGGCCTTCCTTCTTGTCTCTGTCCAAATGTCCCCTGCCTCATAAAGATACCAGTCATTGGTTAAGGCCCTCCCTAATCCAGCAAGACCTCATCTTCCCTTGATCACATCTGCGAATAGACTATTCCCAAATCAGGTCATGTTCACAGGGGCTGGGTGGACATGACTTTTGGGAGGTCCCTACTGAACTCAGCACAGAGGCTCAGGTCAAACACGGCCCCCTCCACGCAGCCCTGCCCCACCCCCTGCAGCACCCTCTGTCCTCTGAGCCCAGCAGGGCACTGTGGGCCGCTGGATGGGCCTGCACCACACTGCACCTGGCTTGCTGGTTGTGAAGCATTTTCTCTCTACATCTACCTCACAGCACACAGCTGAGCGGCATCTCCTCATGGAGGCTGAGCCCTCCCCTCTGGGAGGGGACCTTTGTTTTGATCTGTTTTCAAGGCACTGTCATTGATGTGTGGGCCTAGAATACTCAGAGTAGAGTCGGGTTTTACAGGTTGAAGCATGGAAAGAACTGTCAGGTTTCTGGGTGTAGCATCTGCTCCATGACATGATGTACAAGAGGGAAGAATGGAAGAGGCTGTGATCCCAGCTGCTTAGAGAAGGGGTGCAGTTGCAACGGTCAAAAATGGTAGCCCAGTGAATCCTGTTGTCCATGGTGTCGATTTCTTGGAGACAAGTGCATCCCTGCCAGCCAGCGATATGAGAAACGATGTTCAAGATTGTTTTGATTCGGCCATGTGCAGTGGCTCATGCCTGTAATCCCAGCACTTTGGGAGGCCGAGGCAGGTGGATCACCTGAGGTCAGGAGTTTGAGGCCAGCCTGACCAACGTGGAGAAACCCCGTCTCTACTAAAAACACAAAAATAAGCCAGGCATGGTGGTGCATGCCTATAATTCCAGCTACTTGGGAGGCTGAGGCGGGAGAATCGCTTGAACCTGGGAGGGAGAGGTTGTGGTGAGCTGAGATTGTGCCATTGCACTCCAGCCTGGGCAGCAAGAGCGAAACTCCATCTCAAAGTAAAAAAAAAAATAAAATAAAAGATTGTTTTGATTCAAGTGCTTATGAAAAACAGGGATGGGTGGGACAGGGCGTGGATTTCTGCCCAAAGCACTTCCTATGTGGGACCAGCAGGGCAAATGGCTGTGGACTAGCATCAGCCAGCCAAAGGGCAACTGGTGTGCGGAGATGTACTCCTGAGAGTCAAGTGCTTAAAATGCGAATCAAATGTGGGAAGTGCCAAGAAACGTTATACCAGGACATCAATCCAAATTTGGAAATAGAGGAAAGGTGGGCAGTGGGGAGATGACTTATTGTTGAGCTACACTACCCCAATCAGGAGAGGAGGCCTTGGGGAACCCCTCTTCTTTTTGTCACACAAAAAAGTGTATGTTCATAGTAGATGACAATTATGGTGATATTGAACAACCATCATTAAAATGATATCACCTGTATCTATTGATGACATTTCATAGTCTTCATGAAAGCCATTTTAAGTGGCTGCAAAACATTCACTCTACTAGGTTGACCATGACATTTTTGTGTCCCTTATTTCTGAGTGTTCAGGGACTTACTAGCTTTGGCAATTCAAGGTGATACTCAAGTGCATGTGTCAAATTTTGCCCACATTTTGGGTTATTTCTTCTGGGTAGATCCCTAGAACTGGAATTCCTGAGTCAAAGGGAGGGAGGACTTTTAAGTCCTTTGATTAGTGATTTCAAACTGGTGGCCCACGGCCAATTTGGCTGTTGGCTGAGTTTCATTTGGCCTATTCAATTTTTTTTAATGTACATACAGTTTTTTGTTTGTTTTGTTTTTTAGATATGGTGTCTCACTCTGTTGCCCAGACTGGAGTGCGGTGACGTGATCATAGCTCGCTGCAGCCTCAAATTCTTGGGCTCAAGCAATCCTCCTGACTCAGCCTTCATAGTAGCTGGGACTACAGGCATATGCCACCATGCCTGGCTAAATTTTTTTTGAATTTGTGTAGAGACAGGGTCTTGTAATATTGCCCACACTGGTCTCAAACTCCTGGCCTAAAGCAATCCTCCTACCGCAGCCTCCCAAAGCACTAAGATTGCAGGCATGAGCCACCCAGCCTGTACACACAATTTTAAAAGTAAGATTTCCCATTAGAATGCAGATTTACAGCTTATCTTGGAAAATCAAAGCTGCCCAGTGTACAATTATCAATGTAATCCACTACATTATGAGAATGAAGGGAGAAAGTCAGATGATCATCCTAATTGATGCAGAAAAGGCATTTAACAAAAGCCAGCATCTTTTCATGATAAAAACATCCAACAAACTTGGAACAGAGGAAACTTCTTTAACGCAAAGAAGCACATTTGTGAAAAACCCTCAATGATGAAAGGCTGAAAGGATTTACTCCAACAGAGGAACAGGATGGGATGCCCAATTTTCACCACTTCTGTTCAGCATAGTACTGGGATTCTAGCCAGATAAATTAGGCAAGAAAAAGAAATAAAAGGCATCATATCAGAAGAGAAGAAATAAAAGTATCTATTCACAGATAACATGATCTTATATAGAAAAAGATCCACTGAAAAACTATCAGCCCTAACAAAGGAATTCAGCAACATTGTGGAGTGCAAGGCCAACTCACAAAAATTACTTGTATTTCTATATGCTGGCAATGAGCAATCCAAAAAGAGAGTTAAGAAAACAATTCCACTTACAATAGCATCCTTAAGAATAAAATTCATAGGAATAAATTTAACCAAGGAGATGAAAGGCTTGTACACTGAAACTTATAATACATTGCTGAAGGAAATTAAAGAAGACCTAAATGCATGGAAACTTAGCTCATGTTTATGGACTGGAAGACTTAATATTGTTAAGATGCAATATCACCCAAAGCAAAATAACAGATTCTATGTGATATCTATCAAAATTCCAATGGCTTTTTTTGTAGAAATGGAAAAGCTGATTCCCAAATTGCTATGGAATTGCAAGGGACTGCAAACAGCCAAAACAGTCTTGAAAAGAAAAACAGGACAAAGTTTTGACGGACTCACACTTCCTGATTTCCAAAACTTACTACAAAGCTACAGCAATCAAAAGCCTATGATACTGGCATAAGGACAGACTTACATAATGGAATACAGACATATAGACAATGGAATGGATTGAGACAATGCAGACATATAGACAATAAAATAGATTAAGAGTCCAGAATTAAGCCCTCAGATATGTGGTCTGTTGATTTTTGACAAGAATGCCAACATTGCTCAGTGGGGAAAGGCCAACCTTTTCAAAGATGGTGTTGGGACTATTGGATATCCATAAAAACGAAAGAAGTTGAATCCTTACCTCACACCATTTACAAAAATTAGCTTAAAATTGATTAAAATTGTAAATATAAGAGCAGAAACTATAAAACTCTTAGAAGGAAACATAATGGTAAATCCTCATGACCTTGAATTTAGCAGTGGTTTTCTAGCTGTGACAACAAAAGCTCAGGCAACAAAAGAAAAAAATAGCATGGACTTCACTAAAATTAAAAATCTATATACAACAAAGAACACTATCAAGAGAGTGAAAAGGCAACCCACAGAATAGGAGAGAATATTTGCAAAGCATATAGCTGATAAACATCTAGTATCCAGGATAGAGGAAGAACTCTCACAACTCAACAAGGAAAATCCCAAATAACCCAACTTAAAAATGGGCAAAGGACTTAAATAGACATTTCTCCAAAGAAGATATTCAAGTGGCCAATAAGCACAGGAAAAGTTGTACAACATCATTAATCATTAAGGACACAAAATCAAAACCACAGTGAGATACCTTTTCACGCCCCACCAGGATGGCTATAATTTTGGGGCAGGGGGAATAACAGGTATTGGTGAAAATGTGGAAAACTTGGAAGCTTTGTACACTCCTGGTGGGTATGTAAGCTGGTGCAGTTGCTGTGGAAAACAATGTGGTGGTTCCCCAAAAAGTTTAACATAGAATTACCCTGCATTTCCACTCCTAGGTGTGTATCCCAAAGGAATTGATAACAAACACTTGTACACAAATGTTCTTAGCAGTACATTGTAATTGCTGTAATGGCTGAAAGATAGAAACACCCCAAACGTGCATAATTGATGAATGGATACACAAAATGTGGTCTATCCATAATGGAATATTATTCAGACATAAAAAGTAAGGAAATACTGATACATGCTATGATGTGGATAAGTCTATAAAAATATTATGCTAAGTGAAAGACGCTAGACATAAATTTCATATGGTATGATTCCATCTATGTGGAATGGTCAGAATAGGTAAATCCAGAAAGACAGAAAGAAGATTAATGGCTTTCAGGGAATGAGGGAAGGAGGAAATGGGGGGTGACTGCATAATATGTACGGGTGTCTTTTTAATGTGATGAACATGTTCTAGAACGGGATACTGCTGATGGTAGCACAACATTGTGAGTGTATTAAGCACCACTGAATTGTACACTTTATAATACTTAAAATGATGAATTTTACGTTATGTGAGTTTTACCTCGTTTTTTTTTCTTTTTTTCTTTCTTTTTTTGTTAGACAGAGTCTTGCTCTCTCTTGCCCAGCTGGAGTGCAGCTGGAGTGCAGTGGTGAGATCTCGGCTCGCTGCAACCTCCGCCTCCCAGGTTCAAGCAATTCTCCTGTCTCAGCCTCCCAAGTAGCTGGGACTACAGGCACACACCCATCATGCCCAGCTAATTTTTGTATTTTTGGTAAATAGGGTTTCACCATATTGGTCAGGCTGGTCTCGAACTGCTGATCTCAGATGATCCACCCAGCTTGGCCTCCCAAAGGGCAGGGATTACAAGCATGAGCCACTGCACCTGGCCAATTTTTTTTCTTTAAAATCGGGCCAGGTGCAGTGGCTTAGGCCTGTAATCTCAGCACTGTGGGAGGCTGAGGTAGTAGGAATGCTTGAGACCAGGGGTTTGAGACCAGCCTGTGCAACAAATAGACCTTATCTCTACAAAAGTTAAAAACTTAGCCGGGTATTGAGGTGCACATCTGTTGCTACTCGAGAGGCTGAGGCTGGAGGATCCCTTGTGCCCAGGATGTCAAGGTTGCAGTGAGCTGAGATTGCACCACTGCAATCCAGTCTGGGCAACAGAGCAGGACCCTATCTCAAAAAAAAAAAAAAAAAAAACAATCAGAGCTGCCCTTGCCCTTATGCTAATGGGCTCTCCCTCTATTACATCACCTACTTGGCTCATAGGGGCACCTGAGTTTGAGACTCCTGCTCTGGATTCATGTTACCAAATCACCACCACTCAGGATCCGGGAGAGAAATATTTTCACCAAACCTTGCTCAACACATTGACTGCCCCATTTCAGTGAGGAGGAGAGTGAGGTTCAGAGACGTTAAGTGACTTGCTCTAGGTCACACAACTAGTCAGGACAGTGTCGGGACTGGAGCCCGGCTTGTCGGATCCCGAGTCCAGTGACCTGTCCTCCTGCCACACGGGTTTCCTACAGCTGGGGAAGCCAAAGCATAGGGCTGCGAGCCCCATTCGATCCGAACGCTCTGACTCTCAGAAACCCATCACGTCTCCTCTGAGGCCCTTGGCTGGCACGAATCCCAGCCAGGTAAGAAAAGAGGAGGTGTTGGGCCCCTGAGCCTGGGAGCGTCTGCTGGGTGCCAGCTTCCTCCAGCACCGGTGGAGGGACAGCTGCCAGGGGGCGTCTGCTTAGGAAAATCACAGCCGGTTGCCGGCAGCATGGGTGTGCGGAGCGCATGGAGCCTGTGGGCTGTGTCTGGGTGAGGGCGTGTGCGCAGGGTGTGTGTGTGTGTGTGGTGTGCCTGTGGGGTGTGTGAGTGTGTGTGGGGTGTGAGTGTGTGTGGGATGTGTGAGTGTGTGTTGGGTGTGCCTGTGGGGTGTGTGAATGTGTGTGGGGTGTGTAATTGTGTGTGGGTTGTGCCTGTGGGGTGTGTGAGTGTGTGGCGGGTGTGCCTGTGGGATGTGTGAGCGTGTGTGGGTTGTGCCTGTGGTGTGTGTGAGTGTGTGTGTGTGTGTGGTGTGCCTGTGGGGTGTGTGTGTGGAGGGTGTGCCTGTGGGTTGTGTGAGTGTGTGGCGGGTGTGCCTGTGGGTTGTGTGAGTGTGTGTGGGTTGTACCTGTGGGGTGTGTGTGTGGGGGGTGTGTCTGTGGGGTGTGTGTGTGGAGGGTGTGCCTGTGGGGTGTGTGTGGAGGGTGTGCCTGTGGGGTGTGTGAGTGTGTGGAGGGTGTGCCTGTGGGGTGTGTGAGTGTGGGGGTTGTGCTGTGGGGCGTGTGGGGTCTGCAAGTAGGGTGTGTGAGTGTGAGTGTGTGAGAGTGTGTGTGAGCATCAGAGTGTGTGAGAGTGTGTGTGCCTGTGTGAATATGTGTGTGTGTGTGTGTGTGTGTGTGAGTGTGCATATACCTGAGTTCTTTTGGCTAGAATGGGAGGCTTTCTGATGAGGTGATATTTGAGAGATCTGACTGAAGCAGTGCGGGGCAGCGGGATGACCGGGGGCATTGGGGAAGGGCATTCTGAGCAGAGGGAACAGCAGCTGCAAAGGCCTCAGGCAGGCCCTTTCCGATGTGTTTGGGGAACCTGGGCTGGGGTGGAGAGAGCCGGGGGGAGGACAGAGAGTCAGCAGAGGCAGGGCAGCCAGGGCCTCCAGGCCAACAAAGGCTGGTGAGCTTTATTCTGAGCAATCCCTGTGCATTTCAACAGAGTTAACCCATAAACACCTCCCAGAGACTCCAGGAGCTTAGAGGAAGGACAGATGTCTTCAGGCTTGGGGCAGAGTGGAGGAGAGGAGCCAAGACAGGATGGAGCATGATTGGGCTGGGAGGCAGGAGATGACATTGAGAGAGTGCCTGTGAGCAGGGAGGTTCCCTAAAGAACTTTCTGCCACTGGGCACCAGCCCCTGGGTACCAATCCCTGACATGTTGACCAAAGTGAGATTAGGCTTCACCCCCCTGGCAGCTCCATCATCAAGGCCAGTTTCGGCTCAGTGCCTGTGATGGAACTTGCTGGGATGGTTGGAGATGGTCTGCATCGGTGCTGTCCAGAAGGCAGCCACAAGGCACACGTGCACTGCTGAGCACCTGAAATGTACCTGGTGGGGCTGAGAAGCAAGATTTTAGATTTAAATCTCCGCAAGAGACTAGCAGCCACTTGTAGCGTGCAAGCTGCATGAACGGATTAGCCAGGTAGCACCCATCAGGGCCTTGCTTCACTGACTTCTGCCATGCTCAAAACCAGTTGTTTGGTCTGGGCACACAGAGGCCCCACTGGTGACTCACCACACCACTCATCCTGAGTGAGCGGTCAGCAGATCTTTCGTTTCCACTGAGAACATGAGTTTTGGCGTGCACAGGAGTCTTGGTCTTGGCTGCCCAGTTAGTCACGTGGCTGCCCTAAACATCTGCTCCTATTGTGCCAGGAGTGGAAAGAGCAGCTCAAAACCAAGCCCCATGCCACAGCAGATGGGCTCGCTGGAGATCAGCACCTCCCTTTCCACAGGAACTGAGAATACTCAGGTTGCTCATTTGAACCCATATGGTGAAGTTTCTCTCTCTCTCTCTCTCTCTCGCTCTCGCTCTTGCTCTCTCTCTCTCTCAGTATTTATTCTGTAATTTCGGTTTTCAAAAACAAAACCCTTCCATAGTGCAAAGTTCTCAGACTGGGTGCTGTCCCCAGTGAGTTCCTTGTAAAACAAATACGTGTTGTTTTTGGTTGTACAAGTTGCACAACTACTCCAGGAGGGAGCAGACAGCTGTGAAGGAGCTGGGGCCACACCTGCTTTGCTGTGGGGCTGTCCCATGCATCTTAGGATGGTTGGCAACATCCCTGGCCTCTACTCCCTAGATGCCAGTAGCAATCCCTCCCACCTCCATTACTGAGACACCCCAGATGTCCCCAGGCACGGCCACATGTCTCCTGACAGTGAGGGCAGAAGCACTTTGGTTGGGAACCACTGGCGTAGAGATGTCCTGATGAGAAGAGGTGAGGGATGAGAGGCTGAGGCCCCTGCAGTCTCCCCTCTGTGTGTCTCCAATCCACTTTTCTGTTTTACATATGTAGGGAGGTGTTATGAACAATGTCTGGTGCTATGTTGGGGTCCATGTTTAAAATGGACTTACAGCAGCTGCGCTCTGCCCCGCCTGTCTGCACTCATCGATGTGTGGCTCATGTCTTTGACCTGCTCTGTGATGCTCCATTCATCCCTTTCGCTGTTACTGTATCAGGCAGGACCTGGGCAGGAAACAGGAAACAGTGGTGCGGTCAACATGAAAAAGAGCTGAATGGATGGACTTTAGTAAGGCGTGGGCAGGGCTGACGAAAGCAGTGCCACGTTGTCTTCCCGGGGTTCGTGGTTTCAGATGCTGCTGCAGGGACTGTCTCTGCTCATGGCTCCTGGTGTCCACGTGCAGAAGCATCTCCAAAGGCCCTTGCAAGGGGACTTACTGGGACCAGGTTATCTACAAACACTGGGATACTCAAAATCTAGTTTTACTCTAAGGAGGTAGGGGATGACTCTGGATCCAGAAGTGAATGCACCTCCTAACGGAGTTTATCCTGAGTCACCTCCTCCTGTCAACTGATCCAAGGACTTCCATGGGGCTTCCTCACACAGAGATGTCCCCTACCATAGGAAAAAGACTCCTGGGTCCAGCCTCAGCTCCCTCTCATTGGCTGTGTCTGTGTTTCTCACTCAACTGGCCAACCCACAGAAGTGGGCAGAGCTGGGTCTGTGCCGGGCTCTGGGGAGCATCTGACGAGTTACTGCAGAAGCAGCACTTTCAGCAGGAAGAACAGAAGTGTCTGCCTGTCTCTCACTTCCTTTTTGGGGCCTGGGAGGGTTGGCCTGTGAGTGGCCAGCTGCTATTTATGGGGCTTGGCGGCTCTGTGTGAAACCCCAGTCTCTCTCGGGAGGGAAGAGTAGTGGGAAAGGGTGGTGCCAGGTGACATTGCCCCTGGTCTGGGGTACAATCAGCCCAGGTGCAGCGGTCACAACGTCAGAGTAGGGGGTGTAGCTCAAGGGTAGAGCATTTGACTGCACAACGTCAGAGTGAAACCCATCTAGGTCAAGATGGGCCTGATGGGTTTCCTAACAAATCGATTCTGTGTTCCTTGTGTTTATAGAAGCTCAGTGTATAGAGTGGGCTTTTTGTTGGGTGACTACATCCAACCCCCCTGATTTGGACAGAAGGGGAAATTGAGGTCCACGGAGGCTAAGTGCCTAGCCTGAGGTCACATACTGAGCTTGGGACATGAAGAGGACTAGAGTCGAGAGTCTGGACTCTCATTCTAGTGCTCTTCCTTTTCATGGGGGTGGCAGGGTCTCCCGTTTGGAGCAAAAATGAGCTGAGTTTCAAGGGCCACTGAGCATCTTCCCCAGCCCCAGCCATTCCCAGGGTCTTGAGAGAAGGACAGCTGTCTCCTGTATTGTCGTGAACCCCTGGTGGATGGGTGGGGCAGGGGGTAGGAAGGGGCAGAGAAGGGGCTGGCCAGATGTGACACATCTGGAGTCTCCACATCTGCCCCAGGGCTGATGAGCAGAGCTGCCCTCTCCTGCCCATTCATGGTGGCCTTTGGTCATCTTTAATTTTGTAGCACCCGGGTTGCTTTTGGGTGTTCCTTGTAACCCGCTTTCACTGGAATGAAATGGCCTGTGCATTCTTCCCTTCCTCCTCCTCCCCTCCCCCTCCGTCCCTTCCTCCTCCCCCATACACGTACTGAGCCCACACTCTGTGCCCCTTGCCTTCAAGATGAATGGCCAGGGCTATCCTAACTGAGGAGGCAAGATCTGAGCAAGCTTCCTAGGAGGCGAGCAGTCACCCAAGCACACGTCGGGGCAGAGAGCATTCCAGGCAGCGGAATGGCACAGAGGGCAGTTGTCAGCCTTGGCCTGGTGTGAGCAAGGGAGAGCAGCAGACGGCTCAGGGAGAGAAGGCCCAGGTTCAAGGCCCAGGGCCATTTTAAGGATCCAGTGCCCAATCAGAGCAGCTGGGGAGTGGCAGAGGGTCCTGGGCAGTGGAGGGCTCAGCTGTGGCTCAGGTACTAACAGGCACCTGGGGGCGGGGGGCCACTGAGGAGGGGCCGGTGGGGTATGGCTTGAAGCAGGCATGAAGGTGGTGAGAAGTGCTCAGATGACTTTGGGCATATTTGAAAGCAAAGCCAACGGTGTTTGCTAATGGATTGGTGGAAGGGAAGGAGACAGGGAGAGAAAGAGAAGTCAAGGATGACTCCAGGAATTTAGGGCCAACTCCACAATTCTGGTGGGCATTGCCCTAATGGGTGCTATCCCTCTGTGGCATTCTTTGAATTCAGGTGGAGGCAGCCATACCCCTAAACCTCTTGCACTCTGTGTGCCTGCAGAATTAGCACCACATGCATGCTGCCAAGGCTCACAGCTTGCACCCTCTGGAGCAGCAGCCCAAGCCACACCTGGGCCCACTTGAGCCACAGCTGGGGTGGCCAAGGAGCATTGTGCCAAAACACAGGGAGTAGAGAGCCAAGGCAGCCAACCCCTGGCCCATCCCTCCAAATCATTCTGGCCTCAAGCTCCAAGGGTTATGGGCTTATGATGAGATGAGTCATCCAGATCTCTCACATCCTTTCAGTCTTTCTCCCATTATCTTGATGAACAGCACCTGGCTTCTTTCTAGCCCTACTCATCTCCTTATCACATGGGCACTTGACCGTACCCTTGGTATTTTCTCCTAAACACACCTTTTTATTCTTTACATGGCCAGGTTGAGAATTTTCCAAATCTTTGTGTTCTGCTTCGTTTGTGGTTATAAATTCCATCTTTAAATCATTTGTTCTCTCGCATTTTACTATGAGCAGCTAAGAGAGGATGTATAGCATCCTGCACACTTTCTTGCTTAGAGATTTTTTCTGCCACGTATCTAGTTCATTACTTTTTCAATTTTTTTTTTTTTTTTTGAGACAAGATCTCACTCTGTCACCCAGGCTGGAGTGCAGTGGCGTGATCAAAGCTCACTATAGCCTTGAACCCTTGGGTTCAAGTGATCCTCCTGCCTCAGCCTCCTGAGTAGCTGGGTCTACAGACATACTCCACCATGCCTGCTAATTTTTAAAAAATTTCATGGAGAGAGCATCTTGTTATGTTGTCCAGGTTGGCCTTGAACTCCTAGCCTCAAATGATCCTCCTGTCTTGGCCTCCCAAAGAGCTGGGATTACAGGCATGAGCCACTGTGCCTAGTCATAGTTTATCACTCTTAAGTTCTGCCTTCCATGAAGTCCTAGCACATGGACATAATTCAGCCAAGTTCTTTTCCACTCTGGAACAAGTATCACTTTCCCTCCTATTTTTAATACCCTATTCCTCATTTCCATCTGAGACCTCATCAGAATGGCCTGTACTGTCCATATTTCTACCAGCATTCTCTTCATGAACACTCAGGTAATCTCTAAGGAGATTCGGCCTTTTCCTACAGCTGTCCTCTTCTGAGCCCTCACTAGGATCACCCTCAATGGGCTGTTCATGGCAATACAGGCTTTTCCTGGCATGCACTTCCATCCTGTCCCAGACTTTGCCCATTACTCAGTTCCAAAGCTGCTTTCACATTTTTAGGTGTTTGTTACAGCAGCCACATTCCTGGTACTGATATTTGCCTTGGTCCATTTTGTGCTGCTGTAACAGAATGCCTGAGATTGGGTAATTTACATAGAATAGGAATTTATTTCTTACTGTTCTAGAGGCTGGAAGTCCAAGATCAAGGTGACAGCATTTGGTGTGGACCGTCTTGCTGGATCCTCACATGACAGAAGGTGGAAGGACAAACAGGGATGAACCGAGTCCTTACATGGTGGAAGAGCAGGAGAATGGAGAGCCCGTTCCCACAAGACTCTTTATAGCAGCATTAGTCCATTCCTGAGGGTAGAGCCCTCGTGACCTGACACCTCCCCAAAGACCTCACCTCCTAACGCTTTTGCATTGGGGATTAGGTTTCCAACACATGGATTTCGGGGGACACATTCAGACCACAGCCAGGCCTGGGCCACCAGAAGAATGGTGCCAGCTCCTGAGACCAGGATGGCTGAGACACAGCAGGTCGTGGAGCTGAAGTCAGATGCTCACTTTGGTGAAGCTGTGCTAAGACTGAGATGCCCGCTAGGAATCCTAGAGGAGACACAGAGGAGGCCAATGAATCCTCAGTTCTGAAGCCCAGAAGGAGGCCCAGACTGCAGACAGGAATGTGGGTGCTGTCACTGAACACAGGCCAAGTGTATTAGGGTTCTCCTGAGAAACAGAACCAGTTGGGGGTATGTGTGTGTGTGATAGAGAGAGAGAGATTGATTTTAAGGAATTGGCTCAGGTGACTGTGGGGCTAGTGGATCTGAAATCTGCAAGACAGACCGTCAGGCTGGACACCCGGGATAGAGCTGATATCGCAACTCGAGCCTGAAGGTGTTCTGGAGACGGAATTTCTTCTTCCCCAGGAGAACCATAGGCCTTTTCTTGTAAAACCTTTTAATGCCTGGGTGAGGCCTACCCACATTTTGGAGCAATCTGCTTTTCTTTCTCTTTTCTTTTTCTTTTTCATTTTGAGATGGAGTTTCGCTCTTATTGCCCAGGCTGGAGTGCAATGGCGTGATCTCGGCTCACCACAACCTCCCGTCCTGGGTTCACGTAATCCTCCTGCCTCAGCCTCCTGAGTAGCTGGGATTACAGGCATGTGCCACCACGCCCAGCTAATTTTGTGTTTTTAGTAGAGATGGGTTTCTCCATGTTGGTCAGGCTGGTCTTGAACTCCTGACCTCGGCCTCCCAAAGTGCTCCGTCCACCTCAGCCTCCCAAAGTGCTGGGATTACAGGCATGAGCCACCACACCCACCCCAATCTGCTTTTCTTAAAGTTGACTGATTTAAATGTTAACCTCATCTAAAAAAAATACCTTCACTGGGATATTTAAACTGGTATTTAACCAAATAGCTGGGTACTGTGGCCTAGCTGAGTTGATATATAAAGTTAATAATAACATCAGGAGAGGCAGAGGGCAGAAACATGGCTCCAGGGAAGTAGGGAGCCCAAAGGTCAGAGATCCAGGTATAATCCCTGAGAAGAAGTAAAAGTAAAGAGGAAGATGACATAAATTATCTCAACCATTTTTTCCTATTTAATGTCTATCCTCACAAGAATACAATACCTGACCCCAATTCAGAGGGAAAAACACAAACAAACAACAAAAACAGGTCCAAGGGGATCCAGATAGCGGAGTTATCAGACACAGACTTTGAAATAGCTATGATTATGTGTGGAATATTTGTAAGTAAATGAAAGACATCGAGCCATGGGTTTGAGAAGGACTGTGAACACTTAGCAGCATACATAGAAAGAAAATCACCCGGCTGGGCATGGTGGCTCACATCTGTAATCCCAGCACTTTGCGAGGCTGAGGTGGGTGGATCACGAGGTCAGGAGATCGAGATCATCCTGGCTAACACATTGAAACCCCATCTCTACTAAAAATACAAAAAATTAGCCGGGCGTGGTGGCAGGCACCTGTAGTCCCAGTTACTCAGGAGGCTGAGGCAGGAGAACGGCGTGAACCCGGGAGGCAGAGCTTGCAGTGAGCCAAGATCGCGCCACTGTGCTCCAGCCTGGAGGCAGAGTAAGACTGACTGCGTTTCAAAAAAAAAAAAAAAGAAAGAAAAAGAAAATCACCCCTAGGCACAGTGTAACATTACAGGAAATCAAAAAATCTTACAACTAGACAGAGAAAAAAATAAAGGCAATGAGAAGCCATTAGAGAGTTTTCAGTAAGGGCTGACATGGCATCTGACTTAGGTTTTAAAAAGATCACCTGCCACTGCTGGAGGAGAATGGGTGGTAGTCGTAGGGCAGTTAGTGGCTCAGCAGAGAGCAGAGGGTGGGTATACTGATGGTGATAGCAGGGAGGAATGGAAGAGAAATAGCCACATTGAGGACGTCCTGTGTTTTGGAAGATAGAACAGATAAATTGGTGATGGGTAAGATGTGGGGGTGAGGCAAGGAAAGAATCAAGGGTCATCCCCAGATTTCTGGTATGAGCAATTAAGTACAGTAAGGGGTGGTGTCATTTACTGAAACTGGGAAGACTCGGGAAGGAAGCGGTTTAGGATGTCTTACATTTAGTAGGTAATTTACTCTCTCTGAGCCACATTTTCCTCATCTCTGGGTGGGGCCATACTTATACTCACCTCATAGCTTTATTAGGATGATTAGATATTAGCTCCTGTTATTATATATATTTAAGTCAATGATTCTGGCAGGCAGCTGGAAGCAGGATCTTACCATTCCCACTCCCGGGCTCCTGCATCCTTGGGCAGTTTGAATCCAGAGCTGAAGCAACTAGGCCAGCCCAGCCATTAGGGATCCCAAAGCTGGTTTAGTTCTTGTACCAGAGACAACTCCTCATTTATCTGCAAAAGGGGAAAAATAGATAAGCCTTCAATAGCAATGGGAGATTAAGCTCAAATCTTGCAACATAGAAGGTCTTAAGTGGGGCCAGGTGCAGTGGCTCACGCCTGTAATCCCAGCACTTTGGGAGGCCAAGGCAGTGGATCACTTGAGGTCAAGAGTTTGAGACCAGTCTGGTCAACAGGATGAAACCCCATCTCTACTAAAAATACAAAAAAAAAAAATTGGTTAGACACGATGGTAGGTACCTGTAATCCCAGCTACTGTGGAGACTGAGGCAGGAGAATTGCTGGAACCCAGGAGGCAGAGGTTGCAGATCACGCCACTGCACTCCAGCCTGGGTGACAGAATGAGACTCCATCTCAAAAAGAAAAATAAAAGGAAAAAAACTATCTTAAGTGGATTTTTGTTTTTTACCCAAAATGTTTAAATTCTGCCTCTGCAACCTGCAACCTGAGAATTGCTAATCTGCCTTATTCCATCTGAATTTATTGTTTTGGTTTGCTAAAACCAGGAGGTTCACCTTCATCCTCCTCCCTGAAGGAAATTTTTCTGTGAGACAGGCTGCACCAGAAATTGTTTTTTTGTGTTTTTGCCAAGTGGGGCACTGACCTGATCCAATTCCATTCATTGCAGACATTTCTGGAGGGTCTTCTCTGTGCCAGGCACTGGGGGAACCCAAGATGATATTTCAATATTCGTTAGCTCAGTAACCGTTTCCACCTTGCTCCCCACCCCCACCCCCACGGGCCTTCTTTTCTTCTCCACTAGTGTGCTAGGTCCACTCTTTCCTAAGTGCACCGGCTGCTGGGCAGCCCCTTACCTGGGCTGCTGCGAGCTGGCTTCTCCTCCGCAGAGAGGCTGCCTGACTCCCCACACCCAGGTCCCCAGCCCCAGCTCTCCTGGTCCTGTCCCCTGACTGTCCCAGTTCAGACCAGAATCTGCTGCCCACTCCTTTGCCTACTTCTTTGTTATGCCCCCTGCAGACTGTGAGTTCCACCAGTGCGTGAGCTTTCACTTAAGCCCTGCTGCATCCCTGCACCCCGCACACTGTAGGTGCTTAATAAATGTTTGTGGACCGAGTAAGTGGACACTCTGTTTCTGGGCCTGTCTTCTGCTCTGAGAGGGTAGGGGGTCCCTGGGCAGAAAGAACAGCAGGGTCAGCGGGAAGTTGAGCTGCTATTCAGGGCCTGATGAAAATTGGTAACAGCCTCAGCTATTAATTGCCCACTAGAAAGAACCTGGGCTCTGGGGTCAGGTATTAGTGGGAGTACATCTCAGCTCCCCACATCCCAGGCTGGATGCAAAACACTCAGTCTCTCTGGGCTTGAACTCCCTTGTCTGTGAGAAGGCGGTCATGGCAGCACCTGCCTTATTCTGAGGATAGGGTGTTTTAAAAATCAAGTTCGTGTCTGGCACATAGTAGGTGTTCAGCTAACTGTGGCCACTTATTGTTAGCCTAACACCTGCCGTACACACACATGCATCATCATCATCACCTTCATTGTGAGCCATGTGGCCTTTTCCAGCTGGGGCTCCTCACTGCTCAGAGATAAAGGTTGCCGGAGACGTAAGCATGGCGCTCAGCCCCAGCCTCTTTTTCTTTCATTCTTGCACTAGCTGTCTGTTGAGTGCCTGCCACATGCCAGGCGCAGCCTCAGATGCCGGGGACATAGTGATGTTCAGATGAGGGAAGCAGATAGCCCGACATCGAGCACAGGAACGTGCCAGGTCAGTCTAAGCAGGAGCAAGTTCTCAGGAAATAAACCAGATGGGAGCGGTAGGGGGTGGTCAGGGTGGGGACTCTGGCCAGGATTTCCAGGAAGGCCTCTTTAAGGAGGTGCTGTTGGAACCAGGACTTAGTCCTTCAAAGAGCCAGGGGCTGAGCACTCCTGGCAGGGCAGCAGCAGGGGCAAGGCCCCGGAGTGGAGAAAGGGCCTGGTTTGTCTCAAGACCGAGATGGCTTCGGCTGCAGCAGAGTGAATGGTGAGAGGTGGGAGAGAAGAGCAGGAAGGCAGGGGCCAGGCAGCCTGGGGCCTCATCCAGACTCTCAGCTTCTGTACTTCTCCCCGGGGACATCTGCGAGTCGCTGAGCTGTGGACAGGGAGTGCTCACTGAGTCACCCAGGGCCTCACGGCAGGACCTGGCCCCATCTTCTCACGAAGGACTCGGTTCATTGATTCTCCTTCCTCAAATAGGTCCCCTCCACCCAGCAGAACCCAAAGGAATCAAAAGGTTGGGGGTTTTGTGCATTTAAGTTTCCAACCTTCTTGTCCTTTATTTATTTATTATTTATTTATTTATTTATTGAGACAGATTTCGCTCTTGTCACCCAGGCTGGAGTGCAATGGTATGATCTCATGTCACAGCAACCTCCGCCCCCCAGGTTCAAGCAATTCTCCCGCCTCAGCCTCCCAAGTAGCTGGGACTACAGGTGCCCTCCACCACGCCCAGCTAATTTTTGTATCTTTAGTAGAGACAGGGGTTTCACTATGCTGGCCAGGCTGATCTTGAACACCTGACCTCAAGTGATCCGTCCACCTAAACCTCCCAAAGTTCTGGGATTACAGACATGAGCCACTGTGTCTGGCCTTCTTGTCCATTTATTTATTCATTCAACAAATATTCATGAAATGTATGTTGTAAGCTGAATACTTTGCTAGGCTCTGAGGACCAGTCGGGCACTTTGATGTCCTCAAGCAGCCCAGGACCTAGAGGTTTCAATGCCTCTGCTTTCCTATTTATAAATGGTCAGACTGGACCTGAAGTCCTGAAGGCTCATCCACCTGGAAGCCACCTCTCCTCTGGAGTTCTGATGATGCTGGAGAAGCCTGTACATATCTCTACCCGATACCACATGTACAAGAGGACTTTAACTAAAGCGAGTGAGAGAGCTTAGGATCTAAAAGTTTCTTGAATGTTCAGTTCTGTGGCTCCATTGCACACCGAGATCACCCCCCCGCCCCGGCCCCAGGCAACAACCAATCCAAAAACTAGAAGAGATTAAGAGTTTACCAACCCACCTTTCCTTCCTAACCTGGAGTGAGAAAGAAGCACAGTTGTCCCTCAGTGTCCACAGGGGATCTGGTCCAGGTCCTTAAGAATATCAGAATATGCAGATGCTCAAGTCTCTGATATAAAATGGGTAGTATTTGCACATAACCTATGCACATCCTTCCACAGAGTTTAAATAATCTCTAGATTACTTATAACACCTAATACAATGTAAATGCTATATAGATGATTATACTGTATTATTTTCATTTGCATTATTTTCTGTTTCTTTTACTTTCTTTCCTTTTTTCTTTCTTTCTTTCTTTTTTTATTTTTTTGAGATGGAGTCTTGCTGTGTCACCCAGGCTGGAGTGCAATGACACAATCTCTGCTCACTGCAACCTCTGCCTCCTGGGTTCAAGCAGTTCTCGTGACTCAGCCTCCCGAGTAGCTGAGATTACAGGTGTCTGCCACCACGCCTGGCTAATTTTTGTATTTTTAGTAAAGAAAGGGTTTCACCATTTTGACCAGGCTGGTCTTGAACTCCTGACCTCAAGCAGTCCACCCACCTCAGCCTCCCAAAGTGCTGAGTTTACAGGCATGAGCCACTGTGCCCAGCCATTATTTTCTATTTTCTACTTGTGGTTAGTGGTTGAATCTGTGGAGGCAGAAACTGCAGATATACTATAACTGCCTGCTCTGCTTGTCTCCTACCCAGAAACCTGGGCAAATGGGCTGGGAGCTATTTGCAAGGCTATAATTTTTGGTTAACAAACAACTTCTCTGCTCATAGCCATAGGAACCAGATAAGGAGACAAGAAAACCAGAACGAATCTTATTCTTTCAGTGTGAAACCATCTTTTATTCTCCCTGGGAACTGTCTAGGCATCTGGGAGGAATGTGGAGGAGCAATACTGTAGAGGGAAGGGTTTGGGCTCTGGAAGCAGATTGCTTACCAGCTCTATGACCTTAGGCAAGTCACTGTCCCTCTCTGACCCTCTGTGTCCTTTTCAGAAAAATAGAAATAATAAATCAATTCCTAGGCCTGGCATGGTGACTCACGTGTATAATCCCAGCACTTTGGGAGGCCGAGCTGGGAGGATCACCCAAGCACAGGAGTTCGAATCTAGCATCAGCAACAGGTGAGACTGTTTTTCTACTAAAAAGTAATTTAAAAGTTAGGCAGGCATGGTGGTTCACTCCTGTCGTCCCAGCTACTCAGAAGGCTGAGGTGGGAGGATTGTTTGAGCCCAGGAGGTTGAGGCTGCAGTGAGCTGTGATTGTGCCACTGCTCTCCAGCCTGGGTGGCAGAGTGAGACCCCATCTGAAAATAAATACATAAATTTCTGAGAGGATCAAATAAAGTGGGTAAAGTAATAAAGCCTGGCACATAGAAAGCGGGTGATAAGTACTAGGTGACAATATTATTCCTACAAATATAAGGGCAATGACAATTGAGAATAATTTCATTCCCTTCATGATAGCCACCTGATTGTTAGTGCCTCGATTGGCTGAGAATGGGCTCTCTAGAGGAGAGACCGAGTATTCACTAGCAGCTTAGATCCGCAGAGCAGAGCATCACCCCATGTATCTTTCTTTCTTATAAGAAAAAATGGAAGATGAATATGCCAAAATTCTAACACAAACTCTGGGTGGTGAAAATATGGATGTTGGTTATATTTTTCATGGTTATTTTCTGTATATTTTTTTCAAAGGGGAAAATAAAAAGAAAGCTCTATTTACAGAAAAGCACCAGCTAAAAAATGTAGAAGGAATCTAAAAGGTTTAGAAAGTTACCATCAACAGACGGGTCGTCCTTTCTGTTGGGAACCAGAACGCTCACAAGGCATTGCCCACAGGGGACACTAATTGCAAAAGGGACAGTGTGCCTCCACAGGGGGCAGCTGGTGTCACCATCTTAACAAGGGATCTGACAGCATCACTGTTGGGAGAAAAAGCCAACATCATGCACCTCCAGGAGCTCTCAGAGGATGGAGGATCACGTGAACCAACGCCAGGAGGACGCAGCCCGAGAGATTAATCATGGGACATTTCACAAGACCACGGCCAAGTCTCTTCACAAAGTCGATGTCAAACACACCAAACAAAGGGAAAGAAGATAAAAGAGAAGAAAAAGAGCAAAAGGGAAGGGACTGCTCTAGCCAAAAAAGGACTACACAGATACAATGACCAAATGCAATATGTGACCCCCAGTGGGATTCCAATTCAAAAGATATAGCCATGGAAAACTTCTTATAACCACTAGGGCCATTTAAATGTGGACTAGACATCAGATGATCTTACTGAACTGTGATTGACTTTCTTAGATGTGATCATGACAGTCTATATGAGAGAATGTCCATTGTCTTAAGAAGTGTCTGTGGACACACTTAGGACTGCAGTGTCGGGATGTCTGCAAATTGCCTTCAGGGTCTCAGCAGGAAGGCAGGAAGGAAGAGAGAGAGATGGATGCAGCCATGCAGACACCAAGGTGAAGAGCTGTTGAATCTCAGTGGAGGGTCCCTGAGTCTTCATTATATTTTTAACTTTCTTGAAGTTTTGAATTTTTCATAATAAAAAGTTAGGAAGGAAACCTTTTAAAGTAGAGAAACTAGATCTTCCCACAGAACACTGGGGACCCTTATTATCATTTTTTAAACCCTGCTCTTTGCTTTTTCAAAGTGAGTTTTGCTAAAGTAATGGTATCTAGCATTTCTGAGAAATTAACCCAAAGGAACAGCTACATTAGCAACAGGAAATTCAGCACATCTGAGTCATCTATGTAAATGGCAATAATGAAAATGAGGGCTTTCGCTGCATGTCTAAGAAATGTCCTCTTTTGGAGACTCTTCCTTTTGTCTTACACCCAGAACTGTCTCAGAGGAGGTTCAACAGCAGGGCCTCAAGGGACCAGGAGTAGGTGGCAGACATGAGGGAGCTCAAAGAGACCACAGCACCTGAGGGGACATGGGTCTTTAGGGCCAAAATGCCACGGACATGCGAGTGCATGTCCATCTCCCTGGGAAATACTGATCAACAGGACAGTGTTCCCTTTCATCAAACAAGTTCACTTAAGGAGCTCATGCCCTTCAAGGTGACACAAAAACGGTAAAATGTGAATTAAATGAGCAGATGTTACGTGTTTAGAACAGTGCCCTAAATTTTCCCTATTGTTACTCCCAGTGACCACTGTAGGACTTCATTTAAAAAGTTAAGAACTGTCTGGCAGGCTATACTAAATGGAAAAGGTAGCATGATAAACAGCGAGCTTGATCTGTATAAGCCAGCAGTTGTGTAAAAGGAAAAAAAGGTATGAAGGGGGAAAGGGAGGGGAAATACATCCTCTAGCGACACACACATGCTCAGAAATGCCTAGGCTTTGCTGATGGGCCTAGGATAACTAGATAGGAGAGAAATTTACTTCTGCCATATTCTTTTACACTGCTTGAATTGTTTTCTTTACTATGTGTGCATTTTAACTCGTTAATTATACATATATAAATGAACCAGATCCAAAACCTTAAGGTATATAAGTTAGCTCTACTCTGGGTTCTAAATCTCTTTTGTCACCTTGGCTGTGGGGCTTAAAATTAGGATCCTGCATCCTCTTGGGAGACAGCTCAAAAAAAGGCTGCTCTCAGAATGAGGTTTAGAAACCTCCAGCACCTGTTCAGTCTTCTGGGGGAGCCAGTACAGAGGGGGAATCTATTTTTGTGTTTCATGAAATGATCCCATTTGTATGTTTCCATTTATACAAAGTTCGGGGAACAAGCAAAATGAATCTGTGGTGGTGGGAGTCAGAATTGTGGCTCTTTTGGGGATGGAGTCGGGTGTGCTGGCTGGAAGGGGCAGTGAGGGGACTTCTGGGGACTGTGCATGCTCTAAGTCGTGATCTGAGTTGTGGTTGCCTGGGTGTGCATGTATGCGAACACTTACTGAACTTCCCATTTTAAAAGGGTGCATTTCACTGTCTGTAAATTACCCCATCTAATTAAAGAAAATAGAAAGCAAATTAAATCTGTTCTCTGTAAACTGCATTTGAGCAAAAGCATTAACAAGCTGTGATTGACAATGAGACATTAGGGAACCCTGCCATTCAATTCTCAGCCACTCCCCAAATCAGGCTGGATTTTGTTTTCCATTTCATGCATAACAGGTATTGGCTTTAAAACTCCAAAGTGCTGTAGATTGACCAGGACAATGTGTGTGGCTGCAGAGAGCAGCAGTCAGTCCCATGGAAGCACAGTCTGGAAGCACAGTCTGCTCACTGGACAAAGCTGAACTTGCTGTCTTTCCTTCTTCTCCTTCCTTCTCCTTCTTCTTCCTCCTCCTCCTTTTTTGCAACAGGGTCTCATTCTGTAGCCCAGGCTGGAGTGCAGTGGTGCGATCATAGCTCACTGCAGCCTTGAACTCCTGAGCTCCAGCCCAGGGTTGCAATCCTCCAGCCTCCCAAGTTGCTAGGACTACGGGTGCATACCACCACACCCAGCTAATTAAAAAAAAATTAGCTCTGGTGCAGTAGCTAACACCTGTAATCCTAGCACTTTGGGAGGCCAAGGTGGGTGGATCACCAAAGTCAGGAGTTCGAGATCAGCCTGGCCAATGTGGTGAAACCCCATCTGTACTAAAAATGCAAAAATTAGCCATGAGTGGTGGCTCACACCTCTAGTGCCAGCTACTCAGGAGGCTGAGGCATGAGAATCGCTTGAATCCAGGAGGTGGAGGTTGCAGTGAGCTGAGATCACGCCATTGCACTCCAGCCTGGGCAACAGAGTGAAACACGGTCTCAAAAAAAAAAAAATAAATAAATAAGTAAATTATAGAGACAGGGTCACTATGTTGCCCAGGCTAGAGCTGAGCTTTCTAACCATCAAAGCTACCCCCCAGCGAGCCAGCTGCTCCGTGAGGTGGTGAGAGCCCTGACCCTGGGGGTGTGCAAACAGGAGGTGAGGGGGGACTCAATGAGGGCATCCTGTGGCGACTTTGGGGTTACTCATTTCAACAGGCAGAAAGTTTCTGGCAATAGGATCTCTTTCTTACCTCTCTCTTAGAAATCCACCTGCCAGAGCCCAGCTATGGTTTTGTTACTGTTCATTGACACAAGTAATTAAATGTAAAAGTTACAAATAGGGCTAAATTCCCCTTTGACGGTCATCCCCAGTCCTGGTTCCCTCTTGCCCCACCCGGTGAGATCCAGAGTCATCATGCATGTCCTTGCAGACTTCTTATGCTTCACAGTCATGTGTGCGTGATCATGGACAATACGGTGCTGTACTGTGTGTGTGTCTGTGTGTGTGTTGTTTGTTTTTGTTTTTGTTTTACTAAAGGCATCATGCTGTAAGGCTCATGCTATAAGCTACTTTTATTTACTCAGCGTCTGTCCCGACAGCTTTGAGATGTCTCATTCTTTTAACTGTGGCATTGACTCCTGGCTCTGCCCTGTGCACCCGGCTTATTCAGGCATCCTCTGCTGTGTGGACATTTACATTGTTTCCAGTGTCTCATTGTCATCAGGGGGCTCACTGAGGAGGAGAATTTCTGGGGAGTGGGTAAGGTCTGTGTTCGGCATTTAACTGACCCTGGCCAGTTGCCATCCAGAACGCTGCTACCAGCTCCCTCCCTCCAGCGGGACGTGAGGTTATGTTCTGTAGATCACCCTCTGCTCTTGATGTTATCAAACATTAAAACTTTGCAACCTGGTAGGTGAAAGTTAGTTTTTCATTGTTCAGTTGTGTTTTTCTGATTTTTGGGAGACTGGACATTTTCTGTGTTTGCTGACCGTCTGCATCTCCTCTCCTGCTGTGTGCACCATCACCCTGCTCTAGCTGCTTCCCGGAGCCTCCCTCCTTCCTCTCCACCTGCCTGCGTCCTCCTCGTCCTTCAGTTTCTTCCTAAGGGCCCATGGGCTTTCTTTGGTTTTTACGTTCCTCTCACTCTGCCTTTGGCTGTTTCTGGGCCTCCCATCCCCTGGGAGGTTTCAGAGGATGGGGAAGACACAGGAGTGTAGTCACCATGCAGTGCAATATGGGCTGTAGTGTTCATCCTCCACGGCCTTTATTGAGGACTTACTGTGTGCCAAGAACCTACTCTAAGAACGTAACTACGTAATTGTGCTCCCTTACTTCATGCTCATAAACACTTGTGAGATGGGCAATGTTCTCCTCCATTTTTTTTTTTTTTTGGAGATAGAGTCTCTGTTGCCCAGGCTGGAGTGCAATGGCACGATCTCGGCTCACTGCAACCTCCGCCTCCCAGGTTCAAGCCATTCTCCTGCCTCAGCCTCCCAAATAGCTGGGACTACAGGCACGGACTGGGACTACAGGCACGGACTGGGACTACAGGCCACCACACCCAGCTAATTTTTTTGTATTTTTTTTTTTAGTAGAGATGGGATTTCATCATGTTGCCCAGGGTGGTCTCGAACTCCTGAGCTCAGACAATCCACTCACTTTGGCCTCCCAAAGTGCTAGGATTACAGGCGTGAGCCATCAGGCCCGACCTCATCCTTGTTTTACACAGAGAACATGGAGGCACAGAGGAGTTCCATAAATTGCCACCAAGGTCTTCCACTGGTGTGCAGCAGAGTCAAGATTCAAACCCAGGCTGTCTGGCCCTGGGGTCCAGCCTCTCCAGTGCTCTGCTAGGTGCTGGACAGGGTCAATGAGACACAGAGAATGGGCACCACCTGACAGACTGGGACAGTCAGGGACAGCTTCCTGGAGGAGGTGACACCTCAATGGAGCCTTGAGGGAAGAGCAGGAGGGGCTGACCAGGCAATGAATAGAATAAGTATAACCAGGAAGAGGGAAAAGCCTGAGTGTTGCTGAGGGACTGAAGAGCTGGCCTAACTTGGGGTGTGTGCCAGGGGGGCAGGCGATCAGGACCAAGGGATGGCCAGGGTCAGATCTAGAAAAGCCTGGGCCATCCCATAGTCAATACCTCATCGCAAGGCCCGGCAGGCCTTCCACTGCTCTGTGTGTACCCCATGGGACGCCAGGAGCCCGGGCTGCCACCACCCACCTGGGCTCCTTAGACCCAGTGCACAGGCAAGGGGGCGGGAGTGGGTGTGGCTGATTTACATCCAACAGGTTGAGGGGAAAACCCAGGAAATGCAGCCCAGGCACTAATCAAATCTAAGACTAATAATAAGCATCCTGAGTAATGAGTAGCCTGGGCCGGAGCAGGCGAGGTGGCCGGAGCCGTGTGGACCAGGAGGAGCGGTGTGAGTAGCCGGGCAGGAGGGCAGGAGGGCAGGAGGGCAGGAGGGCAGGTGTGAGGTGTGAGGAGGGTTGGGCCTCAGCGCCGTAGGGGTTGGCAGGGTCCGGTGGGTGCAAGGCCCACAGCAGATCCACATACTGGGGCAGTCCCAGCCTCCCCAAGCCCCAGCACATGGAGAGCCCTGGATCTGGATGCCTCTGGGGTGTGGGGCTTGCCTTGTGGGAGAGAAGCCACCGAGGCTGCAGGGTTGGCCACACCAGCAGGAATTCCCTTTGTCACCATGGCCCCCGCACACTCCCCATTTTCCCCCTTACATGCCCGCTGGACCATTTTAATGCTAATCTCAAACACCAGATTGTTTGAGTTGTAGAGACCACAGGATCTATTCCTTAAGAATACAACTCTAAAAACAAAACAAAAAACTAAGCATCATACCATCACCCCTGCTGCAACAACAGTTCCTGAACATCACCACATAGCCTGCCAGGGTTCAAACTGCCCCGACTGTCTCATCTATGTCTTTCTCAGTTGAATTTGTTCAAATCAGCCTGGCCCACATTAGACTTTTGGCTATGTTTTAATCTATAACAGTTTCCACCCATTTTTTTCCTCGGTTATTTATTTGTTGACAAAATTGGACTATTTATCCTATAGTTTTTTTTGTTTTTTGAGACAGAGTCTTGCTCTGTCACCCAGGCTGGAATGCAATGACATGATCTTGGCTTGCTGCAACCTCCGCCTCCAGGGTTCAAGCTATTCTCCTGCCTCAGCCTCCCAAGTGACTGAGATTATAGGTGCTCACCACGATGCCCGGTTAATTTTTTGTGTTTTTAGTAGAGATAGGCTTTCGCCATGTTGACCAGGCTGGTCTCAAACTCCTGACCTCAGGTAATCCACTTGCCTCAGCCTCTCAAAGTGCTGGGATTACAGGCATGAGCCACGGTGCCCGGACCTTATAGCATTTTTATCAGAGTGAGTTTCTAAGGATTTATGAAAGGGCCCCAGGTCCCTCACTGTGCAGACAGAACCCATGGCCAGATGGACCGGGGCACAGCCTAGATTCACAGTCTCTCCCTGCTGCTCTGTCCTACACACCAGGCAGGGAGCAAATCTGTTCTCCCATCCTCTTTTGTGTCCAGCCACCACGTCCCCAGAATCTACGAAGCCGGGGGCTCAAATACATAAAGTTTCTGAGAGACTTGGACAAGGCAGTGACCAGAGGCTGCCTTGACACAGGATGAAATTGCCCAGGCCTCTGGCACCACAAGTCAGGACCCAGCTAGAACTGTGACCTGGCAGTGGCAGAAGCTGTCTGGTGCTGCTGAATCGGCCCTGACCCACTCTGGGACCTTGGCTGAGCCGCTTCCCCTCAGTGTAAAATGAAGAAGACTGTCTTTCCTACCAGACATCCCTCAAAAACACAAAAGTGCTTTGATGAAACTGCCAGACTCCCTCTTGGGGAGTCACGAGGAAAGGCTCTGAGAAGGCGTGCAGTTAAAAAAATGCCTTGACTTTCTTTAACCCAGTGTTTTTCAAACAAATTTGATCACAGAGATCTTTCTTGGTATAGCACCTGTTAACCAGCCGAGCACGTAAGGAGGGACAAGCAGAGGGCTCTGAGAATCACCCTCCTTGGCTGCTGTCTGGTCTCAGGATGCAGGAGAGAGTTTCCATCTTGCATCCAAATTTGTGGTGGCCCAGAGTGTGAGCCCAGCCCACAGAGCTAGTGTCAGAGAGGAGTTCCCTTTCTTCCCTTTCCGTCAATGGAGCTTCTCTCTCAAGCTTCTATTCTGCCTGGCTGGTGTCAGTCATGGGGTTTTCCCACCCTCCTTTGGCACTTGATGATGGTTCTGGGATTTTATGTAAGTCCATATGGTGGTAGAGGAGGGGGCGGGGACAGGCCCTCTGGTCAGCTTGGTATCTGCCATCTGGTCAGTCAGGCTCTGTCTCTCCTTCAGGTCCAGTGGCTTTGGTGGCTTCCAGGCAATGAATGGGTCTTGGAACCTCTCCAAGGCTGCCCTTGTCACATAGAACCTCCTGCCCACCTTCCACTCAACCAACCCTTCATGGTGATATGCGGTGGGTGGCGGCTTTCTCCCTCTTTGCTCCTCCACCCAAATATGGTGAGAATCAGGGGTCTGTCTTTAATTTTGTTTGATCCTTTGATTTTAGATTTGCTTTTGAATAGATAGTATAGTCAGATGGTTTGGAACCCAGAAAGTATTGAAAGATATATATAATAGAAAGTCTTTTTTTTTCCTTGTCCTCCATCTGCCAAGTTCCCACCTCCCCTAGAATAAGTAGCTTTATTTACATATAACTTACATGCTGTGAAATTCACCTGTGTAAAGTGTACAAGTCTGTGTTTTTAGTATATTTACAGAGTTGTGCAACCACCACCGTAAGCTAATTTTATAACATTTCAATGACCCCGAAAAGAAACTTTGTCAGTCTTCATTCCTCCCTAGCCCCAGGCTAATCTACTCTCTGTCTCTATAGATTTGCCTATTTTGGACATTTTCCATAAATGGAATCATGTGTGGTGTATTGTGACTAGCTGTTTCCACTTGCCATAATGTTTTCAAGGGCCGTCCAAGTTGTAGCAGGTATCAGTACTTCCTTCAGTTTTGTGGCTAAATCACATTCCATTTTACAGATATATCATGTGGCTTATCCAGTCATCGGTGGATGGACATTTGGGTTGTTTCTACTTTTTGTCACTGTGATTATTAACAATGCTTCTATGAACTTTTGGGTTTAAGTTTTAAGTGAACATGTCTTCTTTTCTCTTAAGTAGATGGATACCTACAAGTGGAATTGCTGGGTCATATGATACATTCTATGTTTAACATTTAAAGGAACTGCCAAATGCTTTCCAAAGTGGCTGCACTATTTTATAACTCACTTTAGGCGCGAGGGTTCCGATTTCTCCACGTCTTCACTGACACTTGTCATTGACCGTCTTTCTCATTCTAGCCATCCCGGGGGTGTGAGGTGGTATCTCACTGTGGTTTGGATTTGCATTTCCCTAGTAACAAATGATGTTGAGCATCTTTTGCATGTGCTTTTTGGCCATTTATATTTTTTTGGGGGGAAAATGTCTATTGAAATATTTAGTCCATATAAAAATTGGGTTATTTGTCTTTTCATTATTCTGTTATAAGCATTCTTTATGTATTTTGGATACAAGCTCCTTATCAGGTATAAGATTTGTAACTATTTTCTCTAAGTTTGTGGATTGTCTTTTTACTTTCTTCATGATTTTCTTTGGAGCACAAAAGTTTTCATTTTGATTAAGTTCAATTTTGATCAATCTTCTCTTCTATCACATGCAAATTTGGTGTCATTACCTAGCCCCAAATCATGAAGATTTAATTCTATGTTTTCTTCTAGGAGTTCTGTGGTTTTAGCACTTACATGTAAGTCTATGATCTACTTGGAGTTAATATTTGTGTGTGGTGTGAGATAACAGTCCAAATTCATTCTTTTGTACGTGAATACCCAGTTGACCCAGCAATATTTTTGAAAACACTATTCTTTCTCCCATTGAATTGCCTGGGTATCCTTGTTGAAAATCCATTGATCATAACTGTTAGGCTTTATTTTTGAACTCTCAATTTCATTCTATTGATTTATACCTGTCTTGATGCCAGTACCACCCTATCTTAATTAGCATTGTATTGCAGTAAGTTTTGAAGTAGGGAACCATGAGTCTTCCAACTATGCTTTATTTTCTTTCAATCCATGAGCATGGGATGGCTTTCCATTTATTTAAATCTTTAATTTCCTTCAGCAATGTTTTTTAGTTTTCATGTATGTCTCTCATTTCTTTTATTAATTTTTTTCTTAAATATTTTCTTTAAAATAGTGTTTTTGGTTTCTTATTTATTTATTTTTTAAATTTTTTTTTTGAGACAGAGTTGCCCAGGCTGGAGTGCAGAGGTGCGATCTCTGCTCACTGCAAGCTCTGCCTCCCAGGTTTGCGCCATTCTCCTGCCTCAGCCTCTCGAATAGCTGGGACCACAGCACCCGCCACAACACCTGGCTAATTTTTTTTTTTTTTGTATTCTTAGTAGAGACCGGTTTCGCTGTGTTAGCCAGGATGGTCTCGATCTCCTGACCTCGTGATCTGCCAGCTTCGGCCTCCCAAAGTGCTGGGATTACAGGTGTGAGCCACTGTGCCCGGCCTGGTTTCTTATTTTTAACAGAATTTTTTTTTTTTTGAGATGGAGTCTCGAACAGAATTTTTTTATGCATACATGACCGTTTACAAATATAATTAGAACTTTCCCCTTTTTTCAAAAATAACCTCCAAAACAAAAACAGGGCCTACGAGCCATGCCATTATATACCTTGTTTTGTTTTTGTTTTTTTAGTTAATATATCTTGCTGTTCTTTTCATAACAACATACAGAGAGCTTCCTCATTACTTTTGTTGATAGCTACATAACAATCTAGTGTATAAATGTACTGTAATTTACTCAGTCAATTCCCTGCTGATGGATATTGGGTTACTTTTAATCTTCTGCTATTACAAATGTTGCTGCAATTGGCCAGATGTGGTGGCTCACACCTGTAATCCCGGCACTTTGAAAGTCTGAGGTGGGCAGATCACCAGAGGTCAGGAGTTCCAGACCAGCCTGGCCAACCTGGTGAAACCCCATCTCTACTAAAAATACAAAAATTAACCAGGCATGCTGGCGGGTGCCTGTAATCCCAGCTACTCAGGAGGCTGAGGCAGGAGAATCACTTGAACCCAGGAGGCAGAAGTTTCAGTGAGCTGAGATCACACCACTGCACTCCAGCCTGGGAGATGGAGTGAGATGCCATCTCAAAAAAACAAAAAAACAAAAAAAAAAAAAAAAGAAAGAGGAAAAAAAACACACAAAAAGCAAATGTTGTGCTCGCTTTGACAGCACATATACTAAAAAAAAAAAGTTGCTGCAGTAAATTTATAATTTCACACTTCAGGATAAATTTCAAAATTTAATCACTGGGTCAGTGGGTAAATCCATCAGTAATTTTGGCAAACGTTGCCAAATTGCCCTCCATGGGAGTTATTTCTATTTACTCTCCTTCCGTAATGAATAAGAACGCCACTCTCCTCACAGGATCTGCCAATAGAAGGTTTTATTAAGCTTTTGGAGTTTTACCAATCTCAGGGTGAAGATGGTATCAGTGTAGTTTGAATTTGCCTGTCTCTTTTGAATGAGACATCCTTACGTTGTATTTCCCTGTCTGAACTGTCTATTCATGTCCTTTGCCCATTTTTCTCATGAGTAGCTGATCTTTATTTTTCTGTTTATTCTTTAGATCTTTAGATCTGAGGTGCAAAGGTTTTGTGCCTGTTTTTCATATGTCTTTGGACTTGGGTGTTTGTTGTCATAAAGAAGTTTTTTTTTGTTGTTGTTGTTGTTTTTGTTTGTTTGCTTGCTTTGTTTTGTTTTTGAGATGGAGTCTCACTCTGTCACTCAGGCTGGAGTGCAGTGGTGCGATCTCAGCTCACTGCAACTTCCCCCTCCCAGGTTCAAGCACTTCTCCTGCCTCAGCCTCCTGAGTAGCTAGGATTACAGGTGCACACCACCATGCCAAGCTAATTTTTGTATTTCTAGTGAAGACAAGGTTTCACCATATTGGTTAAATTGACCTGGAACTCCTGACCTCAGGTGATCCACCCACCTCGGGCTCCAAAGTGCTGGGATTACAGGCATGAGCTGCCATGTCCAGCCATAAAAAGTTTTTTTGTTTGCCTGTTGTTTTGTGGATTCTATGTTATGCATCTTTTCTTTTATGGATTTTGGGTCATAGTTAGAAAGGCCTTTCACACTTTGATGACAGAAAACAATTATGAAATGGTTTCTTCTCTATTAAATTTACATATTTTTATTCTTTTCACATTTAAATATTTTATTGGGTTGCTTTTTGATACGAGGGAAATTATTTCCCGTGCTCGTTTCTGGCCCACTTTGTGCCAAGAATCCTTTCTTCTGAGGGTTGAAAGCAACAGCTAGGACTTTCCCCTTTCCTCATCAGGGCACCTCTCCTTGCATCCACCCCGGATGGAGGAGATGCAGGCAGGGAGGGAGCTGCTGCTAAAACTCAATATGATCCCTGCCCAGCTGTCTATCAGCACAGTGCAAGAATGCGGCTTGCTTTTTCTTCCACAGGTCTTTACTGAGGACAACTATATACAAGGAATCCAGCTACTGATTAGCATTTATCCAGCACCTGCTGTGTGCCTGCTGTCATGGAAGGCACTGGATTCAGAGACAAATGAAACAGTTGGGGGAGGCAGAATGGCTACACCCTGAAATGTCACATTACCAACAAGAAATGTCACCCAGCAGTGGGTGCTGGGAGTTCAGGGTGCTGGGAGTTCTGGGAGTAGTTCCCCTGGCCCAGAGCTCTAATTTGATGCTACTATCATTATTAATGATTATCATTGGCTGGGCACAGGGGATCACACCTGTTGTCTTAGCTACTTGGGAAACTGAGGGGAGGGAATCACTTGAACCCAGGAGTTCAAGGCTGCAGTGAGCTATGATTGCACCACTGTAATTTTGTAGAGACAGAGCAAGACCCTGTCTCTATAAAAGAAAATTTAATTATCACTAATATTAAAATTATTTTACACTATTATACAATGATAAATATTAACCCATTGTATTTCACACTATTTATATTTATACTAGCAGCCATATCTTGGGCCAGTTACATGCTTGTCATGTACACACCGTTGAGAAGATCTACAAAAGAAAGCCTAGAATCCCCATTTGACAGGTCAGGAAAACTGAGGTTGTGCACAGCCTGAGTCCTTCCCAAGATGACTCAGCCGTGCTTTCCCCACCGTGGGCACTTCACTCCGGCACACTCTGGGTCACTGAACCATGGCGAATCTGTTTTCAACATGAGCTGACAGGAGGTGAAAATTATGATGGGTGGAAGTGGCTGTCCCCATTTCACAAACAGAAAACTGAGAAGGTGACTTGACCAGTTCTCCCAGGACCTAATACTAAGTTCTTCTTCCTTTAGAATCAGCATGGGAGGCCAGGCGTGGTGGCCCATGCCTGTAATCCCAGCACTTTGGGAGGCTGAGGCAGGCAGATCACCTGAGGTCAGGGGTTCGAGATCAGTCTGACCAACATGGTGAAACCCCGTCTACTAAAAATACAAAAATTAGCTGGGTGTGGTGGCGCACACCTATAATCCCTGCTACTCGGGAGGCTGAGGCAGAAGAATCACTTGAACTCCGGAGGCAGAGGTTGCAGTGAGCTGAGATCTCACCACTGTACTCCAGCCTGGGGAACAATAGTGAAATTCCATCTCAAAAAAGAAAAAATAACAACAAAAAAGCATGGGGATGGTGGACTGTCAACCCTGAACATCTCTGAAGGTTCATTCTGAGTGGAGATGGAAGCAGCCACAGTGGTCTATTTCAAAATACAGCTCACAGAAACCAAAAACCATCTTTTCCTCCTCCTCCTTCCTTCTCCTCCCCTTCTCTTCCCTGTCTTCATCTCTCTTCTTTTTCCCTTCTTCTCCT
This sequence comes from Colobus angolensis palliatus, assembly GCF_000951035.1. NCBI lineage: Eukaryota > Metazoa > Chordata > Mammalia > Primates > Cercopithecidae > Colobus > Colobus angolensis. The sequence continues at coordinate 1,386,857 of NW_012116655.1, forward strand.
CTTCTGCCTCCTCTTCCTCATTCTTCTTTTCCTCCTCCATTTCTTCTTCCTCCTCCTTCCTGGTTAGCAGAAGCCAGGTTGTAAGGTCACCATCCATTCCCATGCACGTCCCTCAGGTCTCAGGCTGCAGCCTCATCGGGGCACACACCCTGTCTCTGCACGCTGGAATCCTCTCCTGTCCCCACCCCACTGGTGAGCTCAACTCATAGCCCCCAGCCCAAGTTTGCAATCAGTGTTTGCTTGAAAGACTGCATGAGAAAGGCCAGGCGCTGTGGCTCATGCCTGTAATCCCAGCACTTTGGGAGGCCGAGGCGGGTGGATCACAAGGTCAGGAGATTGAGATCATCCTGGCCAACATGGTGAAACCCCGTCTCTACTAAAAATACAAAAAAAATTAGCTGGGCGTGGTGGTGGGTGTCTGTAGTCCCAGCTACTTGGGAGGCTGAGGCAGGAGAATGGTGTGAATCCGGGAGGCGGAACTTGCAGTGAGCAGAGATGGCGCCACTGCACGCCAGCGTGGGTGACAGAGCGAGACTCTGTCTCAAAAAAACAAAAACAAAACCAAAACACAAAACTAGATAAGAAATTCCTCCTATCTGCCAAGCTTTTACTGTTCCTTCTCTTCCAGTCACATCTACAGGTTTTCTTGGTGAAATTGTAAAGGGCAAGAGCGAGGGGCCGACCCCTCCCCTCAACCCTGCTCCTTCACTCCTGCACAGAACCCTCCCCACCAAGGAGGAAAAGATGGAGTTGGCCCAGGCACACAGGAATTGGCCCCTAAAATTTTTGTTTTCTCGATCCAGGTGTGGGCCTTGTCCAGCACAGTACTCCTTATCACTGGAAGCGGCAATATTAACAAGGGCAGCAGCTCAGGGGGTTATCTTTACTAACGTGCTCAATACTGCACTAGGCACCTGCCATGCATATGCTGCTTGCAGTGATTCTGTGAGTAACAACAGCATCCTCATTTTACAGGGGAGGACGCTGGGTCTCCAAGAGGGGAGGTTGTGCCCGAGGTCACACAGCGAGGAGTACCAGCCCCATAACTCACAGCCCAGGGTTCCCAAGCAGGGCTGCCCCTGGCTTTCCTCAGGCTCATCCCCAAAGTGGCTCAGAATCTGGTCCACTCCCCCTGCTGGTCCTTGACTTGTTCATTTTAGACGCTCTGGATTGATTTCCCACTTTCTAAGGTGAGAACTTAACTTGGACGTCACTATCTGCGTGCACGCAGCCTCCCCTCCCCGGGCCCCCAGTGAAGTAGGGGTATGTGTTCAGTTGGAGTCAAGATAGACCTGCTGGCTGCCGGCTCTGCCCCAGAAAGTCAACTCATCTGCAGTTCTATTCTCCCCGCTCTCCTTCCTCTCTCCTAGAAAGCCTGTTTTTGCCTTGGTTCACTGACAATGGTCTAATGGCTCTCACAGTGAGTAAACTCTTTTACAGAAGGAATAATTCCAAGTCTCCACCTTATTCATTGACTTGGATGGTTCATTTATTTATGACAATGTAAATATTGCCCACAGCTGAGCTGCTATTCATGTCCTATGATTACCTTTCTTTTCTTTCTTTCTTTCTTTTTTTTTGTTGGGGGAGACCGAGTCTCACTCTGTGGCCCAGGCTGGAGTGCAGTGGCATAATCTTAGCTCCCTGCAACCTCTGTCTCCTGGTTTCAAGTGATTCTCCTGCCTCAGCTTGTCAAGTAGCTAAGATTACAGGCATGCACCACCACACCCAGCTAATTTTTGTATTTTCAGTGAAGACGGGATTTCACCATATTGGCCAGGCTGGTCTCGAACTCCTGACCTCAAATGATCTACCTGCCTCAGTCTCCCAAAGTGTTTGGATAACAGGCATGAGCCATCACACCTGGCTTACTTTTCTTTTCTTAGTGATATCTTCTGTTTCCCTGGAGTTGGTAACTCCTCTGTTTTCTATGCATGTAATGTCATCTCCAGCTCTGGGACACATCCACCCTGTCAGTTGGTCAGACATTCTCACTTACCTATCACTTCTGTGTTTTCACTGGTGACATTTACCCTTCTTCCATTTTAGCTGGAATAGAGTGCCCTCTAGACCTCCAAGCAGCTGTCACTGGGGAAGTCCTTCACCATCATGCCAAGAATGCCCACCTTCTCCTCTCCACTGAGAGGGGTCCTGTTCTTCACCACCCCGGTTTTTTTTTTTGTCCGCTCCCCAGATTCAGTGGAGCAAGTCCTCCAGTAGCTTCCAAGATCTTGCATGTCTGAGAAAGTCTTTATTCTACTTCGCACTTGATAGATAACAATGTTCTAGACTGAAAATAACTTTCTGTCATAAACTTTAAGACGTTGCTCCATTTTCTGCTTACTTTCTGCTTTCTATTTCCACTTTTTGCCGGTAAAATATATATAATGAACCTTTGACCTTTTTAATTATGATGACATATTCAACTAAGTGGCACTACGTACATGCACAAGCACCACTATCTATATCCAAAACCTTTTTACAGCCCCAGACAGAAATTCTGAACCCATTAATCAATTAGCCTGCCTGTGCTAACCTCTATTTTACTCTCTAACTCTATGAATTTGCCTCTTCTACTTCCCTCAGATAAGGGGAATTGTAAAATATTTGTCTCTATATGACTGTCTTATTTCACTTAGCATAATATCTTCAAAGTTTATCCATGTTGTAGCACGTATAAGTATTCCATTCATTTTAATAGCATCATAGTATCCTGCTGTGTACCTGTAACATATTTTCTTCATCCATTCATATGCTGATAAATGATTGGACTGTTTCCACCTTTGGCTGTTGCAAATATGCTGTTCTGAATGTTGGGGTACGAGTACCCATTTACATCCCTGTTTCAGTTCTTTTGGATGTTTACTTAGGAGTGGAATTACTGGGTCATGTGGTAGTTTTATGTTTGTCTTTTTAAGGAACTGCCAGACTTTTCCACAGCTGTTGCTCTGTTATACATTCCCATGAGCAGTGCCTTCACATCCACTTTCTTCACATCTCCAACGCTGCTTATTTTCCATTTTTAAATAATAGCCATCCTAATGGGTGTGAAATGATATCTTATTGTGGTTTTGATTTGCATTTCCCTAATGACTAATGATGTTGAGCATCTTTTCTTGTGCTTATTGACCACTTGAATGTTTTATTTGGAGAAATGCTGATTCAAGCCTTTTGCTCAGTTTTGACTTGAGTTGTTTGGTTTTTTGTTGTTGAGTTTTAGGAGTTCTTTATATATTCTGGATATTCTCCCATATCAGATATATGATTTGAAGATATTTTCTCCCATCCTGTGAGCTGTCTTTTCACTCTCTCAATAGTGTCCTTTGGTGCACAAAAGTTTTAAATTTTGATGAAGTCCAATTTATCTAGTTTTTTCCTTTCATTGCCTACGCCTTTGGTGCTGTGTCCAAGATAACATTGTCAAATTCAGTGCATGAAGATTTCCCACTATGTTTTCTTCTGAAAGTTTTATAGTTTTATCCCTTAGTCCATTTTGAGTTACTTTTTGTATGTGGTGTTAGGGAAGCATTCAACTTCATTCTCTTGTATGTGATTATCAAATTTTTCCAGTATCATTTGTGGAAGACTGTCCTTTTCCCCATTGAATGGAATTGTTAGGGTTTTCTACATATAACATTGGGTTATCTGTGATAAGAGATAATCTTATGTTCTCCTTTCCACTGTGAATACTTTTATTTCTTTTTCTTGTCTAAGTGCTCTGGCTAGTGCTCCTGGTGCTATGTTGAAGAGAAGTGGCAAACATGTGTATCCTGGCCTTGCTCTGATCTTAGGGGAAAGCTTTCTCTTTCACCACTGAGAATGTGGGATTCTCAAATATGGCCTTTATCATGATAGGAAAGTTACTTTGTATTCCTAGTTTCTTAAGTGTTTTTATCATTAAAAAAGTTTGGATTTAGTTAAGCACTTTTTCTGCATCAATTGAGATGATCATTTAGTTTTACTATTCATTTCTTTAGTGTGGTGCATTTTACTAGTTGATAAAATGTATGTTGAACTACCATTGCACTCCAAAAACAAATCCCACTTGGTTATGGTGAATAAACTTTTAATGTGCCATTGAGTTCAATTTGCATACATAAGGCATATTGGTGTGTCATTTTCTCTCCTTGTGACGTCTTTATTGTGATTTTGTATTAGTGTAATCCTGACTTCGTGAATGAGTTAGGAAGTGTTCTTTCCTCTTTGATTTTTGGGAAGAGTTTCAGAAGAATTGGTGTTCATTCCTTTTTAAATGTTTTGGTAGAATTCACTAGTAAAGCAATCTTGTCCTGAGCTTGTCACTGATAGGTTTCTGATTACTGATTCAATCTCATTATAGGAGTATTCAAATTTTCTATTTCTTCATTTGTCAGTTTTGGTAGATTGTGTGTTTCTAAGAATATGTCCATTTTTATCTATGTTATCAAATTTGTTGGTGTACCATTGTGCACAGTATTCTTTTATAATCCTTTTTATTTCTGTAAAATAAGTAATAAAGTTCTTAATGTCATTTCTGATTTTAATAATATGAGTCATCTCTCTTTTTCATAGTCAATCTACCTAAAGGTTTGTCAATTTTGTTGATCTTTGCAAAGAGCCAGCTTTCGTTTTGTTGATTTTGTCTATTGTTTTTTCATTCTCTGTGTTATTGATCTCTGCTCTAGTCTTCATTATTTCTTTCCTTCTGCTATTTTTGGATTTGGTTTGATCTTCTATTTTTATTTCCTCAAGGTATATAATTAGGTTATGATTTAGTTATGATCAGGTTATGATTCTTCTTTTTCAGTGTGTGTATTTGCATTAATTTCCCTCTTTGCATTGCTTTTGTTGTATTTCACAACTTTTGGTATGTTGTATTTTCATTTTCATTTGTCTCAAGATATTTTATAATTTCCCTTGTCATTTCTTCTTCGACCAATTTGTTTTTGAAGAGCGTGTTGTTTAATTTACACATATTTGTGAATTTTCCAGTTTTCCTTCTGCTATTGATCTGTAGTTTTATACCATTATGATCAGAAAAGAAACTTTGAATAATTTTAGTTTTAAAAAATTAAAAATTTTTAAATTTTAGCCTTGTTTTGTGGCTGAACATAAGGTCTATCCTGGAGAATGTTCCATGTGCACTTGAAAAGAATGTGTATTCTGCTGTTGTTGCATTGAGCATTGTCTATATGTCCGTGATGTCTAATTGGTTTATAGTGTTCTTGATGTCCTCTATTTTCTTATTTAATCTGTCTAGTTGTTCTGTCTTATTACTGAAAGTGAGGTACTGAAATATCCCAATATTAGCACAGGATTATCTATTTCTTCCTTCAATTCTGTCAATTTTTGTTTCATATATTTTGGAACCCTGTCATTAGGTGTGTATATATTTATAATTGTTACATCTTTATGCTGTATCCAATATATTGTCCTTCTTTGTCTTTTGTAACCTTTTTGTAATTTAAAGTCTGTTTTGTTCAACAGTAGTGTAGCTGCCCCAGCTCTCTTCTGGTTACTATTTCATAAAATACCTTTTCCCATTCTTTTACTTTCAACTTCTATTTTACCACTATTTTACTCATTGTCCATTAAATCATATAGGAAAAAAATTGGAGTTACAAACCATGCAAAAAGTAAAGTAATTCTGGCTTTGTATATATATATTTTTTAATCTAAAATAAGTCTCTTATACACAGAATATACATAAAGCCTGTGGGTTTTTAAATCCAATCTGCCAATTTTTTTTTTTTTTTTGAGACGGAGTCTCGCTCTGTTGCCCAGGCTGGAGAGCAGTGGCGCAATCTCGGCTCACTGCAAGCTCTGCCTCCTGGGTTCACGTCATTCTCCGGCCTCAGTCTCCTGAGTAGCTGGGACTACAGGCACCCGCCACCACGCCCGGCTAATTTTGTTTTTGTATTTTTAGTAGAGACGGGGTTTCACTGTGTTAGCCAGGATGGTCTCGATCTCCTGACCTTGTCATGCGCCTGCCTCAACCTCCCAAAGTGCTGGGATTACAGGCGTCAGCCACCACGCCTGGCCCAATTTTTTTTTACTAGCAGAGTTTAGTTCATTTACATTTAATATGATTACTGATAAAGATTTACTTCAGTCATTTATATATTTGTTTTATGTATGTCTTATACGTTTTTGTTTCTTCAATTACTTCATTTTTGTATTTTGTTGATTTTTTTTGTAGTGGGCCACTTTGAGTCCCCTTTTCTTTCTTTTTCTATACATATTTTAGTTATTGGGGATTACAATTAATATCTTAAACTTATGACACCCTAGTTTGAATAATATCAACTTAGTTTCAGTAGGTCATAAGAGCTTTGTTCCTATATTTCCCTGCCTTTCCCTTTATATTCTTATTGTCACATATTGCATCTTTGTACACTCTATTGTCACTAACATAGGTTTGTAATCACTGTTTTACTCATCGCCTATTAGATCATATAGGAAAAAAGTAGGAATTACAAACCATGCAAATGTAAAATAATTCTGGCTTTTATATTTATTTATTTACCTTTATATTTACTTCAGTTTTTCTTATGGCTTCAAGGTACCATTGAGAGTACTTTTATTTCAGCATGAAAGACTCCCTTTAGCATTTCTTGTAGTGCAGTCCTCAGATTTTGTTTATCTGGAAATGTCTTAATTTCTCCTTCATTATTGAAAGATGATTTAAAAGTATATACAATTCCTGGTTGACAGCTTATTGTTTTCTTTCAGGACTTTAAATACATCATTACACTACCTTCTGGCTGGTTTCTTAGGAGAAATCAGCTGTTACCGTATTGAGGATCCTTTGTACACAAGAAGCTGCTTCTCTCTTGCTGCCTTCGCAATTCTGTTTGGCCTTGGGTTTCCTCAGTTTTATTGTAACATGTCTTGGTGTGGGTTTCTTTGAGGTTTTCCTGCATCAGATTTATTGAGATTCCTGAATGAGTATATTCACATGTTTTTTCAGATTTGGGATGTCTAGGGCCATTATTCCTTCAAATACTTTTTCTGCCATTTTGTCTCTTCTCCTTCTGTAACTTCTACGACCATATGTTAGTACATTTGGCTCTGTTCAATTTTCCTCAATCTTTTTTCATTCTTGCTACACAGACAATTACTTCAATTGTTTTATCTTTAAGTTCACCGATCCCTTTTTCTGCTTGCTTAAATTTGCTGATAAATCCCGTCTGTTAAGGTTCATATTTCACTTTTTGGACTTTTCCATTCCAGAACTTCTGTATGCTTTTTTTTTTGCTTTTTTCTTAAAAAAAACAAAAAACAAAAAACAAAAAAAACTACTTTTAGAGCATTTTTAGGCTCACAGAAAAATTTAGCAAAAGCACAGAGAGTTCCCACATCCCCTGGCACAGCCTCCTCAACTATCAACATCCTAAACCAGATGGTGCATTTGTTACAATCAGTGAACTTACACTGACACATTATTATCATTTAAAGTCTGAAGTTTACATTGGGGTTCACTCTCAGTGTGGTACATGGCTTTGAACAAATGTACATGGACATATGTCCACCATTGGAGTAGCTTACAGAGTAGCTTCACTGCCCTAAAAATTCACTGTGCTCCACCTACTCATCCCTTCCGTCCTCCACCTACTCCTCATCCCTCCCGTCCTCCACCTACTCATCCCTCCCGTCCTCCAACCCCTGGGAATCACTGATCTTTTTATTGTCTCCATAGTTTTTGACTTTTCCAGAATGTCATGGAGTTGAAATCATACAGTAGACTTTTTAGCTTTGTTTCTCTCACTTAGTAATATGCATTTAAGGTTACTCCATGTCTGTTAATGCCCTGATAGCTCATTTTTCAGTATTGAATAACAGTCCATTGTTTGAATATACCACACTTGATTTATACATTTACCTACTGAAGGACATTTTGGTTGCTTCCAAGTTTTGGTTCCTTTTTTACCACTTCTGTCTCTTTACCATGCGCTCATTGCATTCATACAACATTTTCCTGACTTCCGTTAGTTCTTTGTCTATCGTTTCCTTAAGCTCATTGAACATACTTAGCACAAATCTTGATTTCACACGTTTGACTAGTAATCCCAATATACAGACTTTCCTGGAAATGGTTTCTGTCATAGTCTGTATTTCCTGTAAATGTGGCAAAACTGCTGCTGCTTTGTATGCTTTGTAATTTTTTTTTGAGACCTGGACATTTTGAGTGTTATGCTGTGGTGACTGGAAATCTAACTTTACCAAACTCCTCAAGGATTGCTGAACCTTGCCTGTTAAGGGCTGAAGCCATCTGTTTGTGACTTTTCCAAACTTTTAGTTTTAAGCTTTGTTTTTTTCCAACTTTAATTTGTATTTTTGCACAGTATGTATTCCTTGTTGTGTGTAGTCACTGAAGTTTCTGTTCTTTTATCTCTGCAGTCAACAGTGACCTGACAAAGATTTCCTTAAGTGCTTGGCTCCCAGACCAGAGAAGGATACTTTCTCTTTAAATCCTCTGGAAGCCACTTCAGTCTTTAGGGGTTGAAACAATGTCCTTTGTGCTGGCCCCTCAGTGGTCACAGGCAGCCATCAGCAGTCAGAACCCACAACCCTAATATTTGGAGGACAAGGGTCCTTCTTGCTTATCCTGGGGCACTGCTGTGGAATAGTAGCCACAACCATGTGATAGGCTGACATTCCTAAAATTTACCATCAAGCTCTCCCCTGGACAACTCCAGAGTTCCCAAATAGTGACTTCAGACAGTGGCTGGCAGCTCCGTAGTTATTTAGCAAGAGGCACAGATTCCCAGAGCATGCCACTCTACTGCTTTCCTCCATGTCACTCCTCACATCCCAGGATTGCTTTTGAGATGTCCTGACTTTGTAACTAACAGAGTTTTATGGGTAGCCTGTTTGTTCTCAAGAAGGTTAAAAAAAAAAAAAAAAAAAAGAACAAATACATGAATACATGTCTTGCAAAATGCTTTTATTATTATTTTTATTTTATTTTATTTTTTTGAGATGGAGTCTTGCTCATCATCCAGGCTGGAGTGCAGTGGCGCGATCTCGGCTCACTGCAAGCTCCGCCTCCCGGGTTCACGCCATTCTCCTGTCTCAGCCTCCCGAGTAGCGGGGACTACAGGCGCCTGCCAACGCGCCCGGCTAATTTTTTGTATTTTTAGCAGAGACGGGGTTTCACCGTCTTAGCCAGGA
>NW_012116655.1:1396249-1409399 GCF_000951035.1 Colobus angolensis palliatus
CACCTCGCCCGGCTAGTTTTTTGTATTTTTTAGTAGAGACGGGGTTTCACCGTGTTAACCAGGATGGTCTCGATCTCCTGACCTCGTGATCCGCCTGCCTTGGCCTCCCAAAGTGCTGGGATTACAGGCATGAGCCACCGTGCCCGGCTGCTTTTAAACATTTTTAAGGAGAAGTTATTGGGGGAAACAAATGTCATGAAATCAGAAAGGATAGAGAAGGTGATGCTTGCACACAGTGGAAGACTCAAAAGGGACGAAACCAGACATGGAAGTTCCAGAAGGGGCAATATTAGCCTATGGGGGTAACAACAGAACAGTAGCTGCCTCTAGGAGTGGGCATTGGGTGGGAGGGGACCCCAGGGAGTCTTCAGGGGTGCAGGAAATATTCTACATCTCAATGTGGGCTGTAATGACACAGGTGTATACATACATCAAATGTCACCAAGCTGTATTCTTCAGCTTTTTGCGCACCTTACACACACACACATCATTGTGGTTGTTTTATACTTCAGTTAAAAAAGAAAATGGAAAGGAAATTGACATTTCTTGGTTCTTGCTGTGTGCTAGGCCCTGACTTGGTCTGCTTTTAAAGAAATCATTCATTTCATGAGCATGTACTATGTCCGAAGTACTCTCTAGGTTCTGAGGACTCAGCAATTAACAAGAAAAATTAGGCACAGCCCCTGCCAGATGGTGCTCACAGTTAGTGTAGGAGCCAGCATCAAATAAGGAAAGTGGCCACAGCAACAAATAAAGGGCAGTGCGAGTGTGTGGAAGAAGGACCGCCGCGTCCTAGTCTGGGGGTGAGTCAGAAAGCCTTCCCTGGGAGATCAGGTTAAACAGAGGTCTCAGTCTGAGAAGGAATAAGCAGCTGAGGGGCAGGGGCTGGGGAGAAGGGCACGTCATGTGAGGGAACAGCATGTGCAAAGACCCTGTGGCAGGGAGAGGCGTGGCACATTAAGGAGGGCAGGGATTAGGGCCCAGCAGGGTACTGCTGATGTCAGAGAGCAAAGGACCTGAAAACAACCATGTGCAGATGGGGAAACTGAGGCTGGAGAGGGGAAGTGGCTGCCCCAAGCCTCCAGCAAGTGCAGTGGGGGTTGGAAGCCAGCTTTGTCTGCCCTCTCTGCTCCTGAGACAGAAAGGTTGTATGTGGGAATGTGGGCAGGAGAGGCTGTCTGGGTTCCCATCAGGGACAAGAGGCTGGGCTGTGGCCGCCTGCCAGCTGCCCTCACTCTCCTGGTCTCTCAGCTCCACAGGGCCTGTGGACAGGGGTGGCTATGAGATCCTGCCCCGAAGAGCAGTACTGGGATCCCCTGCTGGGCACCTGCATGTCCTGCAAAGCCATTTGCAACCATCAGAGCCAGCGCACCTGTGCAACGTTCTGCAGTGAGTTCTGGGGCCTGAGCCCAGGGGACGGTGCAATCACCCTCCTCCTTCCTCCCTAGAGCACCCTCTGGCCCCACAGTCAGGTGGCTGAGGAAAGGGTGGCAGGAGGAGATGTACAGTGTGGCACCTCTTACCCCTCCACCTTCCTGCTTTGGTCACACAACTTTCTTTCAGTGTCTCAAACATAGTACATTCTTTCCTGTCTCAGGTCCTTTGCACATGCTGTTCCCGCTGCCTGGAATGCATTCCCTCTATCATCTTCCCTCAGCTCCCTCCTACTCGACGTTCAGGTCTCAGCCCAAACATCAGGGGTCTCCTCTGATCACCCAGTAGAACTAGGCCCTCCCTTGTCACTGTCTGTTGTTACATTCTTTTGAAACTTGTTATTACAGAACTTATCACACATGTACACAGACAGGATAGCACAATGACGCCCTCTGCACCCATCACCAGCTTCACAAATTGTTTAAATTCTGCCTTGTATTTTCCCAACCAATTTTTTTGGCTAGTGAATTTAATTTAATTTAATTTATTTTTTATTTTTTATTTTTTTTGAGATGAAGTTTCGCTCTTTTTGCTCAGGCTGGAGTGCAATGGTGCGATCTCGGCTCACTGCGACCTCTGCCTCCTGGGTTCAAGTGATTCTCCCTCCTCAGCCTCCCAAGTAGCTGGGATTACAGGCATGTGCCACCATGCCCAGCTAATTTTGTATTTTTAGTGGAGGTAGGGTTTCTCCATGTGACCTTAGGTGATCCACCCACCTCAGCCTCCCAAAGTGCTGGGATTACAGGTGTGAGCCACTGCGCCTAGCCTGCCTTGTGTATTTTAAAGCACAGCCAAGATCTCATATAATTTTACCTGCAGATACTGGACCACGAAGACCTGTAAAACATAACCCAAATATCCTGTCACTACTAGCAATGCTTTATTGACATCATCTAATACTCAGGCCATATTCAGTTTTCCCTGATTGTCTTGAAAACTATTCATTGCTTGCTGTTCTTTTTCATAACCTGTTCTTTTCCTTGATAGAACTTACCACAATTTGCTGTTTTGTTCTTTCGTGTGTATGTGTTTTATGTCTGACTCAACCACTAGGCTGGGAGCTCCCTGGGGGGAGGAACCATGTCTGACTTGAGCCTAGCACAGTGCCTGACACATAGTAAGTCCTTCATGAATACTTGTTGAGGGGAACTCAGAAAGGATGAGTGACTTACCCAAGATCACCCAGTTTAAAAGTGGAGATGTCACAGTGACATCCTGGTTTGAACCCAGGACTCCCACTCCTAAATCATGACCTGAACCACTACCCACTAATGAATTAGAACATTCATTGGTTCATCCCACAAACATAGATGGAGTGCTCCAGCCCTATGGAAACAGGAATCTGGCATGGCCCTTCAAAGACAGTGTCATCTAATGGGAGAAATGACTATGTGTCAAGGTAGAAAGCCGCAGTTGGGAGAGACCGCCTTCAGCTGAAGGGCTGTAGGGTGGGGAGGTGTCCCTACAGGAAGCACCATCAGAGGCGGATTGTTAAGAGGCCACAGAATGGGGAAACCAGATGGATGTCTGGAAAAGAGGGCAGTATGCGCAGAGGTGCAGAGGTGGGAAACACAGTAGGGAGGACTGAGAACTGGGGTGGGGTGGCTGGATAGGGTGTGAGGTCAGGCAGGGAGGGTCAGTGGTCTGGGGTGCTCAGGCACCACCTGCAACAGGGGAAGAGGTCACAGAAAGCCCCAAGGACACCAATGCTGGACTAACCCTGTGTGACACAGAGTGGAGGTGTCAGTTTCTGTGCGGTTCAGGGGAGCCCTGGGCATAGGGCAGGGCCAGAACAGGGGAGGTCACTGGCCCCATGTGGGCCATCTGAGTTTTCCCCAAGGTCCCAATTCCGTGATCTTTTAGTTCCTTCCTTTACTCTGTCAAAGACACAAGAACGGGTGTGTGTTTGCTTTGTGAAGAGGCTCAAATGAATATTCTACTCAAACCTTCCATTAAGTGAGAATTTAGTATGCACCAGGCACTGTGTTGGGTCCTACAACTCTGCCAACAACCCTAAGAAGCAGTCAGTACTGTTATTTTCCCTATGTTGGAAATGAGGAAACTGAGGTCCGGAAAGGTTAAGACCACACTGCCTGCAAGTGGTACAGCCGAGGATGACCCCAATTGAAATTTGGTTCTGAAATTTGGGTTCTTATCCACTATCCTGCACTGCCTCTGAAATGTGTCCTTAAAATATATGTGTGAGCCACATTTTCACATAAATACCTTATTCTAAAGACAAAGGAAACTTGCCTTTTTCACGTAAAAACTTTCATGTAGAAATATTCTGAAGCTAGACCAGACGCAGTGGTTCATGCTGCCTATAATCCCAGCACTTTGGGAGGCCGAGGCAGGCAGATCACCTGAGGTCAGGAGTTCACGACCAGCCTGGCCAACATGGCAAAAACCCATCTCTACTAAAAATACAAAAATTAGCCGCACTTCACTGGGCAACAAGAGCGAAACTCCATCTCAAGGAAAAAAAAAAATTAGAAAGAAATATTCTGAGGCTTTAGATAAGATAATTGATTGTTCCAAATAGATTTCTTTATGCATTCAAAGTTGGGTCCACTGTGCTCTCTTAAGGCAAGTGTGATTGAGCTTTAGTTTCCTTGGCTTCTGGGCCTTGACACTGATACTTGTGTAAGCTGCTGTAATACTTATTTAGTATTAAGAGAGAAGAAACACTATTCATGTGAACTTTTCCACCTTCCTTCCAACCCCCGCCCCAACTTGTCAAAGAGGATTCTGGCTTTTCCCCTTCATTCCTTATGCTAATTTGAAATATATTTCTCCTTGATGAGGCTTGAAAAATGCAAGTAAAGGTCTTATGTAACAATGTAATCTAGATCTCAATTTTAAATGATAACTGAAAATCTTCATATGTTTGGAAACTAAGAAATGCACTTGTAAATAACCCATTGGTCAAAGAAGAAATAATAATGAAAAATAAGTACATTTTGAACTAGGTAGAGGAAAAATAATACACATCAAAATGCAATGCAGCTAAAATGGTACTTAGAGGACAATGCACAGTCTTCAATGTGTATATTGTAAAAGTACTTGGCTTACTCTGGAATTGCTTGCTGGAATTTTACCATAATTTTTTTTAACTTTGATGTCCTTTGTGGTCAAACCTACAACTCCTGCTAGTCTGTTACCCAGCAGTATTACGCACTTCTGTCTCCCAGGGTCACTCAACTGCCGCAAGGAGCAAGGCAGGTTCTATGACCATCTCCTGAGGGACTGCATCAGCTGTGCCTCCATCTGTGGACAGCACCCTAAGCAATGTGCATACTTCTGTGAGAACAAGCTCAGGAGCCCAGTGAACCTCCCACCAGAGCTCAGGAGACAGCGGAGTGGAGAAGTTGAAAACAATTCAGACAACTCGGGAAGGTACCAAGGATCGGAGCACAGAGGCTCAGAAGCAAGTCCAGGTAAGCAACCCCAGGCCAGTCTGCATGGTGTCACGCAGGGTCAGAGAGGGTAGGAGGCCTGATGCCAGGCCTAGAACAGGAGAGTCAACTATGCACGAAGCCCAGAGTCCAGGCAAATGGGCAGAAGCCAGGGAGGTCATCCCAGGATAAAAAACAATGTACACAACATTTCCAGAAGTCTGTGGACAAGAAGAAAGCAGGAGAAAGGACCTGCCATGTGAGGAAGAGCCTTGTACTGACTGGAGGCTGCCGAGCCTGCGCCAGTTCTTGAAGCACAGGCATGAGTAAGCAGCAGACCCACGTGTGTGAGCACCTGAGCAGAGCCACCACCTGCCCTCCACCAATGCTGCAGACTCCATTTATTTCTATTATTATTTTATTTATAATTTCAACTTTTATTTCAGATCTGGGGGTACATGTATAGGTTTGTTACATGGGTATGTTGCTTGATGCTGAGGTTTGGGGTACAAATGGTCTTGTCACCCAGGCGGTGAGCATAGCACCCAGTAGGTAGTTTTTCAGCCCTTACCCCCTCCCTACCTCCCCCTTCTAGTAGGCCCCAGTGTCTGTTGTTCCATCTGTATGCAGTGCTTAACATTTCACTTTTAAGTGAGAACATGTGGTATTTTCTGTTTCTGCGTTAATTCACTTAGGATAATGGTCTCCAGCTGCATGCATGTTGCTGCAAAAAACATGATTTTTTTTCTTTTTGTGGCTGTGTAGTATTTCATTGTGTATATGTACCACATTTTCTTTATCCAATCCACCATTGATGAGCACCTAGATTGATTCCATGTCTTTGCTATTGTGAATAGTGCTGTGATGAACACACGTGTGTATGTGTCTTTTTGGTAGAATGGTTTATTTTCCTTTGGATATATACCCAGTAATGGGATTGCTGTGCTGAATGGTAACTCTGTTTTAAGTTCTCTGAGAAATCTCCAAACTGCTTTCTACAGTGGCTGAACTAATTTACATTCCACCAACAGTGTATAAGTGTTCCCTTTTCTCTGTAGCCTCACCATCATCTGTTGTTTTTTGACTTTCTAACAATAGCTATTCTTACTGGTGTGAGGTGGTCCCTCATTGTGGTTTTCATTTGCATTTCTCTGATGATCAGTGATGTTGAACATTTTTTCATGTTTGTTGGCTGCTTGCATGTCTTCTTTTGAAAAGTGTCTGTTCATGTCTTTTGCCCACTTTTTAATGTGGTTGTTGTTTGATTTTCGAATTGTTTAACTTCCTCATAGATCATGGATATGAAACCTTTGTTGGGTGCATAGTTTGCAAACATTTTCTCCCATTCTGTTGGTTGCCTGTTTACACTGATAGTTTATTTTGCAGTGCAGAAGCTCTTTCATTTAATTAGGTCCCACTTGTCAATTTTTGTTTTTGTTGCAATTGCTTTTGAGGACTTAGTCATAAATTCTTTCCCAGGGCCAATGTCCAGGATGATATTTTCCAGGATTTCTCTAAGATTCTTACAGTTTAGGGTCTTACATTTAAATCTCTAATTGCATCTTGCATCTATGTTCCTCAGGGATATCGACCTGTAGTTTTCTTTTTTTTGTTGTTGTGTCTTTGCCAGGTTTTGGTACCAGAGTGAAACTGGCTTTCCAGAATGAGTTAAAAGAATCCCTCCTTGATTTTTTGGAATAGTTTCAGTAAAATTTGTACCAGCTCTTCTTTGTGCTTCTGGTAGAATCTGACTGTGAATCCATCAGATTCCATTTAGAGGCAAAAGAAGCTTCCTAAGAATGAGAAGGGAAAGGTATTACTAAAAAAGTTTTTGTGGTTCATTAGCCATTGCCAGAGGGAAAGAAACTGTGCAAAGAAAAGGCTGGGCATGGTGACTCATACCTATAATCCCACCACTTTGGGAGGCAGAGGCAGGCGGATCACTTGTGGTCAGGAGTTCAAGACCAGCCTGATCAACAAGGGGAAACCCTATCTCTACCAAAAATACAAAAATTAGCGGGATGCGGTGGTGCACACCTGTAGTCCCAGCTACTTGGGAGGCTGAGGCAGGAGAAAGGTTTGAACCCAAGAGGTGAAGGTTGCAGTAAGCCAAGATTGTGCCACTGCACTCCAGCCTGAGGGACAGAGTGAGACTGTGTCTCAAAAAAAAAAAAAAAAATAAATAAATAAATAAAATAAATAAAAATAAAAATAAAAAGAATAAAAAAGAAAAAAAGAAAATGAAAAAACTTATGGCTGGAGATGGCCACTTTGGACATGGGAAGAAGGGTCCTGTTGAGCTGGGCATCTGCTAAGTGTCAGGCATCAGAAATGATCTAATTAGTCCTCCCAGCAACCACCTCTTGGTGCACCTTCCCTGCTCTGTGGCATCAGAAAGGACGGAAGAGGGATGCTGTGTGGATCCATAAACACTAGCGATGGAGTTTGCCCTGCTCTCAGCCTGTCCTGGAGAGACAGCAGGCCTGCTTGTCTCGAGGCTGATTGGTTCCTTTCCTTTGCAGTGACTTTCCTGTGATAACCTCATTTCCATGAGGCCAGTCCTCAGGGCCAAGGTCCCATGGGCAGAGCCTGTGTGCCTGATGATGGAGGTTGTCCAGCACCCCGTTGTCCCTGCTTAGCCTGGCATCTCCTACTCTCCTGCCAGTTAGCTGCTGCTGCCTAATAAGCCATCCCCAAATGTGGAGGTGTGGGCTTCCTCCAGAGTCAGGGATTTGGCTGGGCTCAGCTATGCCAGGCTGGCTCTGCTCCATGTGCCTCTCATCCCCGTCCTGGGTCCGGTGGGCTGCCCAGGTGCATCCATCTCATGATAATACAGGAGTGCAGCAGACAGGAGCACGCAGGCCTCTTGCCATCTAGGCTGGGAACTTGCATTTCATCACCGCCACTGCATTTCTTTCCATTCACAGTGCCAGCAGATTCAGGAGAGGGGAAACAGACGCCACCTCTTGGTAGAAGGAGCAAGTGGGGGGAGGGAGGAAACTTGTAGTCATGGTGAATTCAAGGCCATTTTTAATCTAGCACAGCCTCTTCTGAGGGGATGTGCAGATTCACATGGAGGGGGTGTGGATACAGAGGGGCTAAAGAGCCCAGCCACCAATGCAAGTGGCCATGCCTGTCACCCTGGTGTCTGGCCACCTGCATACCTTCCCTGTATCCAGTGATGCATTTGAAACTTCCTGCAAACCTGGAACATTGCCCACCTCTGATGTAATAGATTTCCCCGTGGGTCATTCCTACCCACCTCACAGATCGAGAGACAGTCTCAAATTTAGAGTGACTCGCTGACAGTCACACAGCGAGTGCATGGCTGAGCTGGGATTTGAGCACAGTCTGGGGGTTCCAAAGTTTGTCCCCTCTGCAAGAGCAAAATGACCCAAAATGGCGTCCACAGGGCTATTGCTCCTTGAGGGTGAACTGTCATCCCTGGGACAAAGTTAGCCACTTATTGTGTGTGACCATCAGCCAAGCCCCCTTCCCAGAGGCCACTGGGCAGAACCTCGGAGCCTCATCTTGGCTCCAGGAATGGAGCCCCAGGCTGTGAGCATTGGGGGCTGTGTGAGGACCTGTTGGTGCCAGTGGGGTCGGCATTACCACGCCTCACCCTGCATCAGTTGCCACACTTGTGCCATGGTGTGGCTTTTGGTGGCTGTGTGGCTGTGCACTGCCCTGCCCTGTGTTTCTCCAGAGGTCCAGGGCTAAGGTCTGTTCTGTTCTGACCTCTGATGCCTGCATGGGCTGGTGGGGCAGGAGGGGAGCTTGCTGTGGATTGCAAATAGGAAGTACAGAGCCACACGGCGAGGGGAGGGACCCAGAGGTGGACCTATTTAAGGGCAGGGAGCAGAGGACACCATGCGACCAAGTTGTCCAGCTGCACACGGTGGAAGGGCTGACCTGTTCTCTGCCCTCTTCGTGGGCTCCCCGAAATCTGCTGTCCCCCATCTCCAATCCTGCCAGGCCCCGTCTCACCCTGACTCCAGGTTTCTCTTGCATCCCATTCAGAACTGCCCCTCCTTAGTTGAACCTGGAACTGTGGCAGGCTTGCTGTGCATGGGTAGTGGGGAGAATGAGGCAGTTCCTGTCCCAGACCCATGGAGCTTACCGTCTTGTGGAAGGCCAGGCAGTGGACAAGCCACGCAGATGACACATTCCTTTCAGTGCATGGGGGCCACATAACCCAGCTGCAGGTGACATGGGGACAAGGAAGGCTTCCCGGAGGAGGAGCCTTTAGGGCAGGCTGGGGCGGGGGTGTGGAATATGGAGCCAGACCCCTAGTTATGTCCCTCACAAGCTGTGTGACCTGGAGCAAGCTACTGACCCTCTCTGAACCTTGGTTCTGTGAGACTGGAGTTGTTCACCTTCATAGAGTTGCTGTGAGGGTGATTTGGGAGAATACGTTTTTAGGGGAGCACGTGCTCTGTGCGCTGGAACTGCTCATTCAAAAAGCAACTATGTTGAAGCCACACGGTGGGGACAGGGTTCTAGGCAGAGGCAACAGCACATACAGGTGCTGCTAGGAGCAGCGAACTGGGCTGTTGGGAGGCTGTGAGGGGCTCCGTGCTGGAGACTGGGCTAAATCTCTTCCTCTCAGGCTTCCAGCCTGCAGGAGTGTGGTGGCCACTCCACGGAAGCAGGAAGGACCCCACCCCAGATCTGCTTTGAAGGTGGAGACTGACCACTCCACATGCTCACCAAGAGGGCACAGAAGGCCCTGCTGCTCACACATGGGGCTTCATGGGGAGAGCAGGGCAGGCTCCCAAGCTGGACTGAAAATGGCTTGAGATGTTGAGCAGGAGAGGAGTCTGGCGTGGGGTTCTGTTGTGACAACTCCAGGCCGATGCAAGGAGCTCCCTGCCCGGGCTCCGGGGCAGGTGCATGTAGTGTCTGCGCCTCCCTGAGGGGAACAGGTGGCCCAGGGAGCCTGCCCCAGTGGGTGGGGCTGCTCATCTGTCCAGCAGAGAAGGAGGAAAAGCACCAAGGGCAGGACCCTGTCCCCCAATGTGGGGGTTGCAGAGGACTGAGTTGGGAAGAGCAAGCATTCAGGGGTGATTGGAGATGGCACCAGGAGGGACCAGATGCCAGATGACAGTGGGCCCCATGTGCCAGACTGGGAGGCTGATGTCTTGCTGGGCACAGGGGCAGCCACGGGAGAAGGGGTCAGAGCACGGCTGTGGGGAGAGTGCCCTGTTGCCTCTGGATGGTGGTGATGGCAGCAGGGGCCCTGTGAGAGGCTATTTCTGGCAATAATAGGAACCAGAGATGACAAGGACCTGGGAAGGGACAGAGGGATAGTGCATTGGCATGAGATTAGAACTGGAGGGAGAGGCCGGGCGTGGTGGCTCACGTCTGTAATCCCAGCACTTTGGGAGGCCAAGGTGGGTGGATCACGAGGTCAGGAGATCAAGACCATCCTGGCTAACAAGGTGAAACCCCATCTCTATTAAAAATACAAAAAATGAGCTGGGCGTGGTGGCGGGTGCCTGTAGTCCCAGCAACTCAGGAGGCTGAGGCAGGAAAATGGCATGAACCCGGGAGGTGGAGCTTGCAGTAAGCCGAGATGGCACCACTGTACTCCAGCCTGGGCGACAGAGCAAGACTCTGTCTCAAAAAAAAAAAAAAAAAGAACTGGAGGTAGGCCGGGCGCAGTGGCTCAAGCCTGTAATCCCAGCACTTTGGGAGGCCGAGACGGGCGGATCATGAGGTCAGGAGATTGAGACCATCCTGGCTAACACGGTGAAACCCCGTCTCTACTAAAAAATACAAAAAACTAGCCGGGGGTGGTGGCGGGCGCCTGTAGTCCCAGCTACTCCGGAGGCTGAGGCAGGAGAATGGCGTGAACCCGGGAGGCGGAGCTTGCAGTGAGCTGAGATCCAGCCACTGCACTCCAGTCTGGGCGACAGAGCAAGACTCCGTCTCAAAAAAAAAAAAAAAAAAAAAAAAAACTGGAGGTAGTCAGCCATGGAACTGCTCAGCCTCTGTGTCCTGCAGACATTGGGGGTGCCCGTGACCCCTTCTGGGAATAAGGTTCTGGAATGCATCAAAGCACATAAGGTTAGGAAAAAAACGCTGGTGCTGAAATCTAAATATTGAACAAATTGCGACATCAGAATTAACCTATGTGCATCTGGGCTACTCGTGCCTTGCTGTCCCCACCTATAATGGTCATAATGACTCTGACCTCACAGGGCTCTTGTGGGGCCTTAGTGACTTGGGGTTTGCTGAGCATTCAGAACCCTGCCCAGGACTGAAGGGGTTGTCACCCAGGCTGGATGGGTTCTGTCCTAGGATAGGCTGTGCTTCCTGGGGCTGCTATGACAGTGTACACATGTTAGGTTCTTAAAACAACACAAACTGATCCTCTGTCTTCTGGTCTGGAGCCCAGAAGTCTGAGATCCAAGCAGCAGCAGAGCCCTGCTCCCTCTGAAAGCTCCAGGGTAGGATTCTTCCCTGCCTTCTCCGGCTTCTGGCGGCTGCCCCAGGCCTCCTGGGCTTGTGGCCTCATCACTCCCATCTCTGCCTCTTCCACATGGCTTCTTTCCCGTACCTTTGTCTCCTCCCTTCTCTTCTTGTATAAGGACACTTGTCACTGGATCTGGACACTCATCCCCAGATTCTTATCTTCATGTTATGACCTTGCGTGGCTCTGTGGGGAGGCAGGGCTCAGCTGGGTGGGTCTTCTGCTGCTCTTGCTTGGGGTCTCTCATGCAGATGGTGCTGGGGATGGAGCTATTGGAGGCTCGACTCTGATTCTGGGATGTTCAGGTTTTGCTTCTCCTCCAGTTGATCTCAGGGCCTGCCCCTCTCCACTGGGACTCTCCAGCTGGACTTCTTGAGTGGTGGCTCAGGCCCAAGGGAGCAAACACCAAGGCTGTCAGGTCTTCTTGAGGCGGAGGCCCAGAGTGGCACAGCCTTGCCCCCATGGCACTCTCCTAGATAGAATGAGGCCCAGCCCAGCCCAGATGATCCACAGGGCGTGATGTCAGGTGACTATGCTCTAAGCATGGTCTCTGAACACTTGCATGGTTTCTGAACAGTTGGGTTTCAGAATCTCATGTTGAAATGTTTGAAATATGCACAAATGTTTTGTTTTCTTCCTTGAATCAATGCAGTTCATTTCCGCTTAGTAACAACTTGTAGCCCGGCATTCTGTCTGTGCTCTGAGGGCTGGCAGGGTCTCACCTGCTCGTGCCTCCAGGGCACTGTTTGCATTTGATTCCAGAGGCAAGTAGGAGCAGGTAAGCCTTGGATATGTGGCACCAAGTTTGCAGGTACTGGGGTCTTGCTTTCCTCCATTAGGCCTCTTTGAGATCTGGGCACTGGACAGGAAGGACAGCCACTGACTGGTGGAGTGACACCAGCTCACCCCAAGTTCCCATCTCCCCCCGTAAATGTCAGAGTGACACTGATGACCCCTAAGAGTCCTGGCAGCTTTGTCACTTTATGAGATTCCTAAATCTAAGAGTGTATGTGAGGAAGAGGGGCAGTGCCAGCCCTAGGGCCTCTGTGTGGCCCATGGGCTTGGAGCACCGGCCTGGGAGTTGGTCAGACCGGCTCCCAGGTGCAGGTCTGAGACTGGGAACAATATCTTAGAGACTCCATTTTGTCATCTGCAAAATGGAGTGTGAATGGCAGATGCTGTGCAACACAGTCCAGCAGGTCCTCAAAAAATGAAACAGAGTTATCATGTGACCCAGCCATTCTTCTTCTAGGTATACACCCAAGAAAACAGAAAGCATCCGTACAAACATGTGGATGTGAATGTTCACAGCAGTGTCATTCACAATAGCCAGAAAGTGGAAGCAACCCAAATGCCCATTCCCTGATGAATGCGTAACAGATGTGGTCTGTCCATTCCGCCTAAAGAGGAATGAAGGTCTAATACACAGCACGGCAGGACATGGTGAACCCTGAAAACACGAAGCCAAGTGCAAGAAGCCAGGCACAAAAGACCACGTGTTGTATGATTTCATTAATATGAAATGTCCAGAATAGGCAAATCCATAGAGACAGAAAGGAGATGGGCAGTTGCCCGGGGCTGAGGAGAGGGGTTGGGGAGTGACTGCTGATGAGACAGGGTTTCTGTTTGGTGATAAAAATGGTCTCCAATTAGATAGTCGCCGTGGCTGCACAAGCTTGTGATGTGCTAAAAGCCACTGATTGTACACTTTAAAATGGCAAATTTGATGGTATACAAATTCTGTCTTAATTTTTTCAGTGGGGGTAGTTGTTCGCCATCAGAGCAGGAGGATGAAGGGGGTGCTATAGGGGAAGTGCCTGGCCAGCCTTAATTTTTTTTTTTTTTT
>NW_012116655.1:1409504-1436885 GCF_000951035.1 Colobus angolensis palliatus
CCTCCTGAGTAGCTGGGATTCAGGCGCCCACCACCAGGTTGGCTAATTTTTTGTATTTT
The DNA here is from genome assembly GCF_000951035.1 of Colobus angolensis palliatus. Classification (NCBI taxonomy): domain Eukaryota; kingdom Metazoa; phylum Chordata; class Mammalia; order Primates; family Cercopithecidae; genus Colobus; species Colobus angolensis. The sequence goes on from NW_012116655.1 coordinate 1,409,564, forward strand.
TAGTAGAAACGGGGTTCTACCACATTCGCCAGGATGGTCTCCATCTCCTGACCTCGGAATCTGCCTGCCTTGGCCTCCCAAAGTGCTGGGACTACAGGTGTGAGCCACCGCACCCAGCCATCAGCCTTAATTTTTTAATGGGAGTAGTTGTCCACCATCAGAGCAGGAGGATGAGGGGGTTGCTGTAGGGAAGTGCCCAGCACAAAGTAGGGCTCGCTCTTCTCGACATGTTGTCTTAAATCTGGCTCATCTGTCCTTCCACCCAGTGCCTAGAGGATGCCCAACTCCAGGGACAGGGAAGAGCTTTTGGGATAAGGAGCACTTGCAAGAGGAGGGCTTTCGCCTGGTCTAAGTCTGTCTCCAGCATCCAAACCTGGAGGTGCAAGTCCTGAGTCACAGGGCAGCCAGGTGCCCTGATGCCCAGGGACCTCCTGGTTGGCACCTGCTGTCCTGGTCTCATTAGTGTAACGCTGCCTGTCCTACTCTCAAACTACAGTGGGCCCTCTGTGTCGTGCACCCCATGTCTGTGGATTCAACCAACAGCAGCTGGAAAATACTCAGAAAACAAAGTGGATAGTGGCATCTGTACTGAACTTCTGCAGCCATTTTTTCTTGTCGTTATTCCCTAAACAATACAGTATAACACACATCTACAAGACATCTATATTGTATTAGGTATTATAAGTAATCTAGAGATGACTCTGTACAGGAGGATGTGTGTAGGTTGTATGCAAATGCAAGGCCATCTCATATCAGGCACTTGGACATCCATGTATTTTGGTATCTGTGGGGGATCCTGGAATCAGTCCCCCGTGGATACCTAGGGACAACTGTAAACACTCACCCAGGAAGGCTTCTCCTTGGAGGAAGGGCCCAGTTCAGGATGTACAGAGACATGCTCCCTGGAGCCCTGTCTGTTCATCTCTACATTCACCCATCAGCCCATCTCCAGCGCTGTCCCAATTACAGCCCTAGCAAGTGGAGACAACAAGAAGGCCCAGCTCATGTTTCCAGCTTCGAGGCCTTAGGAAGTTGCTGCCAGGAGATGGGGAGGGATCAACTTCCTCCAGGATCCAGAGAGCATCCCAGCAGCCTCAGGGTCAGGAAAGGAGCCCAGTCTCTCCAGGAGCCAGACAGGCTCACAGCAGGGTGGGCTGGGGCCATGTGGATTGCTTGAGCCTAAGGAGGGGAAGAGGAGAAGGCACTGCAGAGAGGGGTCTCACGCTGTCTTGCAGCTCTCCCGGGGCTGAAACTGAGTGCGGATCAGCTGGCTCTGGTCTACAGCACGCTGGGGCTCTGCCTGTGTGCCGTCCTCTGCTGCTTCCTGGTGACAGTGGCCTGCTTCCTCAAGAAGAGGGGGGATCCCTGCTCCTGCCAGCCTCGCTCAAGGTCCTGTCAAAGTCCGGCCAAGTCTTCCCAGGGTGAGTGCATGAAACTGGGGTCCTCGCCCTTCTCGCTGCTTGGGTGACAAGCCTCGGGCCATCCCTCCGTCCTGTCACTGCCCCTGCATCTAAGTGGAGAGGCCCAGGGCTCATCCCTGTTATTCACTGTAGCTTGATAAAATCAATTTAAGACATCCTGGAAGGCAGATACCCAGGAGAGTGGCACCCAGGAAGGGTGGGTGTGGGGTGCCGGCCTTCAGATTTGCCTGGGCCCAGGATTCTCAGGATGCAGGGCCTTCAGGGCTAAGCCCAGGAGGAGGTGTCCCCTTGGGGGGTGTGGCAGGCTGCTTGGTACTGGACTGAAATGAGAGTCCAGATTTGCCTGCCCACCCCTGCCCAGGCACAGGTTCTGGTTGGCAACTGGGGGACACTGACACTGGCCTGGGTGATTGCCCTTAGCTCCTGGGTCGGAGGAGAGTGCAGCTGCCCACACCGTCACCCCTACCCTGGTGCAGGGCCAGGCCTGGCCCACACACTCCACTCTTACCTCTGCAGATCACGCAATGGAAGCCGGCAGCCCTGTGGGCACATCCCCTGAGCCAGTGGAGACCTGCAGCTTCTGCTTCCCCGAGTGCAGGGCGCCCACCCAGGAGAGTGCAGTCATGCCTGGGACCCCCGGCCCCACTTGTGCTGGAAGGTGGGGGCGCCACACCAGGACCACAGTCCTGCAGCCTTGCCCCCATATCCCAGACAGCGGTCTTGGCATTGTGTGTGTGCCTGCCCAGGAAGGGGGCCCAGGTGCATAAATGGGGGTCAGGGAGGGAAAGGAGGAGGGAGAGAGATGGAGAGAAGGGGAGAGAGAAAGAGAGGTGGGGAGAGGGGAGAGAGATGGGCAGAGAGATATGGGGAGACAGAGACAGAGGAGGCAGAGAGAGAGAGAGACAGAGGGAGAGAGAGACAGAGAGGGAGAGAGAGGAAGAGAGGCAGAGAGGGAAAGAGACAGAGTGGCAGAGAGGGAGAGAGGGAGAGAGCGGGAGAGACAGAGGAGGCAGAGAGAGAGAGAGACAGAGGGAGAGAGAGACAGAGAGGGAGAGAGAGGAAGAGAGGCAGAGAGGGAAAGAGACAGAGTGGCAGAGAGGGAGAGAGGGAGAGAGCGGGAGAGACAGAGGAGGCAGAGAGGGAGAGAGAGAGACAGAGCAGGAGGTCGGGACACTCTGAGTCCCAGTTCCCAGTGCAGCCATCACCTAACCACATGTGCAATAAAGTCCTGTGCCTCCTGCTCACAGCCCCTGAGAGCCCCTCCTCCTGGAGAATAAAAGCTTTGGTGGCTGCCCTTCCTCACTGCATTGTGGTTGGGTCTTTGATGAACCAAGATGTCCCGTCTATCACCTTCCTGGGCACAAGGCTCCACTGAACACTGCCCCCTCGGTTTGGAGGACCTGTGATGCCCCTATCTCACCAGGCTCCCGAGGAAGCTTGTGACCTTGGATTGAGCGCTAGGCAGCCGGGTACCCACTCGGGTTCTACTCTCTCATTAAGAGAGAGAAAGAGACCAAAGAATGATCTGCAGGGAGGGTGCCTGTGCAAACACCCAGGGAACCAGGGTCTTGAGCTGTCTTCATTTCCTTACAGACACACATTCTCTTCCACGCCTCCTTAGTGAGGGCATGAAGCACAGTGTGTGTGTATGTGCAGGTGTGTGCATGCATATGGGTGTGTATGTATGTGTGTGCATGCATGTATGTGCATGTGTGTGTCTGTGCATGTATTTAGGTACATGTGTGTGTGTTGTGGGGGTGTGCAGTGGACACGAAGGGGAGGGCAGCTCTAGCTGAAAACTGCGAGTCTCTGAAAAAAACATCGAGATTCCCTGGACCACAGCAAGAGAATGTTTTCATCTGCATCCACTTTTTGTTAGCATTTAAAGCTGTATCTTCAGTAGCATGTAAACCTTAAGTAAACTATTCTTAGAAGCATTTTCACAGTAAGATAAATCCATAATAATGTACATTGAAATTATGCACCCTGCACCTCCCAAAATTATCTTGCAAACCTGCACCCACCAAAGATTCCCTTAGCGCACTTTAGGAGGTGTAGACAGGAAGCCTGGGTCTCCATCGCTCATTCCATCTTTTCATCCTCTATGGGCTACCAGGCTGCATTGGTTTGCTAGGGCTCCCTTAAAGTACCACAGACTAGGCAGCTTCAGCAACAGAATCTCACTGTCTCACAGTCCTGCAGGCTGTAGGTCCAAGATCAAAGTGTCGGCAGGGAAGGTCGTTTTCCAGGGTGCTCCAGGAAGGCTCTGTTCCAGGCCTCTCTCCTGGTGTGTAAGTGGCCTTCCCTGTGTCTCCTCACCTCGTCTTCCCTCTGTGTGTCTCTGTCCACATTTCCTTTTCTTATAGTAAGGACACCAGTGGTTAGATTGGGGGCCCCCCCTACTGACCTCATTTTTCATTTTAACTTATTTCTATAAGATGCTATCTCCAAATAAGATCACATCCTCAGGCACTGGGGCTAAGGGCATCAACATAGGAATTTCAGGGGACAAATTCAACCCATCACACAGGCCCTCCCCGAGGCCACCTCTGCGTCATCTTTGTCTACAGGCAAGTTGGCATCTAAGAAGTGTCTGCCCAAGACATGCGTCTGGCCCATGGTACAGCCAGTCCACAGCCAATGGTGAGGTCCGGGTGACATTGTTTCCTCACCGCCACGCCTCACGCAAGCAGCTGCCTTCTTATAACAGGGTGGACACAAATCCTGGCACTGGTGCAGACACTTGCTGGCTGTGGGTGAAGTAGCCCCACATCAGTGGGCTGCAAAGATGTGGCTTAGAATGTTATGGCTTGTGTGAAAGATGCACAGATTTCTATTCCTTCCAATCTGTGGTTTTAAGTTCTGCTTGTCTGAACCCAAGGGGCTTTGTAGGGTGCCTCTGGAACAGCCAAGGTGTTAGGGGTGCTGAAAACACAAGGTACCCAGGCTCAATCCCAGCTCCAATCACACAAATAATCTTGTGGTGGTGTTTCTTTGGTCAGATTTTTAAATTGATCTTTTGTACTGTTTTTTTTAGAAAGGGGTCCTTTGGTAGAAAGAAAATCTAAAACTCTAAACACCTAAATACTGTCCATTTTATCCATGTATTGTTGGTCCTATCCCCAAAGTACATCATGATTCCAGCCATTTGTCATGATCGCTTTAATCTGAGCTCCCATCATTTTTCACCTGGATTACTGTACCAGCCTCCCCGATGGCCTCCCCAATGCCACCTGGCCCCCTCCCCAGGGCTCAGCAAGATTTTTCTGAAAAGGACCTGGTAGTAAGCATCTTGGGCTTCGTGGACCCTGTGGTCTTTGTTGCACCTACTCAACAATTACTCAGGTCCGCCACTGCAGCCCCAAAGCAGTCACAGACAAGAAGTGAACACAAGATTCTGGGCCATAGTTTCCCAACCCCTGCCTGACTTCATGGCAACACTGACCTTCGTATTTATGCTTCTTAAAAACATGTGTAAGCCAAGTGCAATGGCTCATGCCTGTAATCCCAACACTTCCAGCTGAGACTGGAGGATTGCTTGGGGCCAGGAGGTCCAGACCAGCCTGGGTAACACAGCAAGATCCCGTCTCTACAAGAAACCATTTCAAAAGCAGTCAGGCATGGGGTCCCACACATGTAGTCCCAGCTACTCAGGAGACTGAGGTGGGAGGATCGCTTGAGCCTAGGAAGTCAAGGCTATAGTGAGCTGTGTTTGGGCCACTGCACTTCAGCCTGGGTAGTGGAGCAAGACTCTCTCTGTCTCTCTCTCTCTCTCTCTCTCTCTCTGTGTATGTATGTGTGTATATAAAATACTGTGTGTGTAATGGTTGTCTACAAGATACACCTTTAATTAATCACAGTCAACCCTCAAATAACACGCATAGTGTAGGACCCTTATAACGCTACACTCCCAACTCTTCTCCCCACCCATCTTTTGTTTTCTTTCTTTCCATGGATTCTGTGACCATCTTCCTCTCCTCATTGACTCTGCATGAGCGGGATTCCTGTTGGGGAAAGGTAGCTGGTGAGAAATGAGGTATCAAGAAACTAGCAAGGGGTCTTCTGGCTGTCTGGGGACAGTTCTTGTGTGGTCCCCAGCCTAGTCTCAAGGGTTCTGGGCCAGTCACCCTGCAGCCTTTGTGCTGTGTCTCTAGACCCGGGCTCTGAGGGAAGGGCCCTGGGAGACCCAACAGAGCAGGATGCCTGGTCTGACAAACGTCCCCCCATTCCTCTGGCTGTGTGGCTCAGGGATAGGCCCAGACAGTGTGTCCAGGTGGTGCCAGGCCACCTCTCCACTCCCTTTGAGATGGGCCCAGAGGGTCTTATAGGGTGAGCATGAAGCTGGGCACCCAAAGCCTGGGGCCCAGTGTCCCTCCCTGTGTCCCAGAGGAGGGCCCCTGACCTGAGAAGACCCCCAGTGCCTGGCCTATGGGTGCCAATGTGGGGAGGGGTGGCTCTGTGGACTGAGGGGGGTCATTGAAAGAAGACTTTGAGCACCATGGCTCAGAGACCTGGGCAGAAGAGGCCTGGTCAGCAGAGACTTGGACATTAGGACTTGGTCACAAAAAAATATGATCAGAAAGGACATGGCCATCAGAGACTTGGTCAGGGGGCCTGGTCATTGAGGGATTATCAGTGAGGACCTGGTCATTGGGTGCTTGCTTGGTCAATGGGTCTTCTTGGTCAGTTGGGACCTGATCAGTGGAGATCTGATTACTGGGGGCTTGGTCATCAAGAGCCTGGTCAGTCAGGATCTGGTCAGTGAAGGCCTTGTGGGGGGGCCTTGGTCAGCAGGGGCCTTGTTGGGGGGGCTTGGTCAGTGGGGGCCTAGTTAGTGGGGTCCTGGCCAGCTGGCCTCTGGGTGACCTCATGCAGGGGTTTGTCCTTGGAACTAGCTTGCTGCCATCTGTAGTGGAGATGAGTCACGTCACCCCAGAGGGCTACTGGGAGAAGGAGGTGAGCAGATGTGTGGAATCCGGCCCTGTCACACAGACCTAGCACTTTACACCCTAGCTGAGTCCCCTGCTAAAGAGAGGGCCTGCCCTCTGCCTTCCACCCTCAATTCTCTGCTCCCCACCCACAGGACTGCCCCACCTAGGGAGGGCTTAGGTTGGGGAGCACCTGTGGACACTCTGATGCTGGCCACAGGCCCAGGGCCGGGGATGACAGTGACAAGGACCTGAGTGTGTACATGAATGGGGCCACCTGGCCCAGCCATAGAAGCAACACACCATATGCACACGTGTTTACCCACATATGTGTGCACGCTCACATTCACAAACACACTGCATGCACATATGTTGATGCTTCGGAGGTGGAGGACGCTGACTCTGGGCCCTGCTGACCCAGGCGGGGGCCCGTTGTGATGGGTGTCGTGACCCCGCAATGTCACTGGTGCTGAGTCCCTGCCGCCTACCTGGCTGCCTTCTGTGCCTGGAGCTCTTGGAGACAAGACACACATCGGTGTCTAGTTCTGTGCAGAGGAGGCTTTCCTAAGTGAGAGGCACAGCTGGATCAGCAGACTCAGGTGAGTGTGACCTGCTGTGTTCCCTCCCTGTTGACCTGGGACAGTCGCTACCTGGTGGGCGGTGCTGGTCTCAGGGCAGGTGCTGAGGAGGGTCATCCCTGAGCACTCACCAGGTGCCCATTCTGCACTGATGGTATAGATGTTTGTCTCGTTCGTCGTCACAGTAACTCTGGGGGGTAGGTGCTGTCCCCTAATGTACTCATTCCACAGGTGAGATCTAGGGTCAGAGAGGCAGTGACTGGCCCAGGGACCCAGATGTGACCCTGGGCCGTGCTCTTAGCCATGCTCTGTGCTGTGCTTGACTAAAGCCCTGACCTCTGTGGCCTCCCTGCCCCAGATTTGGATTCCAAATCTGTCTGGGGTTCCAGCCCCTGAAGGGGCAGAGTCTGGCCCTGGAAGGGCCACTGGGACAGAGCTCCTATGGGTGGGGTGGAGAGGGTGGTCTTCTGTCCACGTCTGTGCCCTAAGCTGGGACCCCACAGGAGGAGGTCTCACCAACTCAGACCTCACGTGCGGTCACTGATGGCCATTGTGGGAACCACTGGACACATGGGATCCCTTGTCTGGGAGTGGGGTGAAGAGCCCTCTGCCCTTGGGCAGTTGAGTAGGGGACTTTGAGCACTGCTGCTCTGGGACCCGGGCAGTGGCGACCTGGCCAACAGAGTCCTGGCCAGGGAGGCGTGGTCAGTGGGGGATTTGGTCGTCATGGGTCGAGTTAGTGGGGGCCTGGTCAGCAGAGACTTGGACACTGGGGCTTAGTGAAAGTGTGATCAGTGGGGAAATAGTCAAGGGGCCTGCTCAGCAGGGCCTGGCTAGCAGAGGCCTGGCCAGCTGGCCGCTGGATGACCTCAGACAGAGGGTTTGTCCTTGGAGCCTCTTTGCCTCTATTCATAGTGGGGATGAGTCATGGCATCCCTGAGCACTCGCCAAGTGCAGGTTCTGCACTGACTTTGTAGATGGCCTTTTCCTTCATCCTCACAGCAACTCCATGGGTGGATGCTGTCCCCAAATGTAGCCATTCCACAGGTGAGATGTGTAGAGTCAGAGAGGCGGTGACTGGCCCAGAGACCCAGATGTGACCCTGGGCTGTGCTCTCAGCCCTGCCCTGTGCCATGCTGGACTCAAGCCCTGACCTCTGCAGCCTCCCTCCCTTAGATCCCAGCCTCCCTCCCTTCGATTTCCCTGGGGTTCTGGACCTTCATGGGGTGGAGGGGGTGATTCTCAGTCTAAGTCTGTGCCCGAAGCTGGGTCCCCACAGGAGGAGGTCTCACCAACTCAGACTTCAGGTGCGGTCACTGATGGTCCCCATGAGCCCCCCTGGACACATGGGGTCCTTCATCTGGGAGTGGGGTGGGGAGCCCTCTGCCCTCGGGCGGTTGTGGAAAATGAAGGAGCTCTAGAGGGCTGCCTGGAGGGTGACGATTGTCTCTCCTGGTCAAAGGGGCTTGGGGACTGGAACCTTCTCTGTCTGATGCTCTAGAGACCTTGTCCTCCCTTTGTCCCAGGTATTCCCAAGGAGGATGGTCCCCCTGGGTGTTCTCCAGGCCCCAGGACCCAGAGTTCTCTTGTTTTTTTCTTGGTGATCCAGGAAAATGAAGCCCCCTCCTGTACTGACAGCTGGGAATTGCTGAGTCCGCCGTCCTCCACCTCAGACGGGGTTTCCACGAGCAAAGAGGCTGCTTTGAACTCAATAGGTCATTTTTTTCCCCAAACTAAACACCCTCCTGCTTGGCTGGCGTTGTTCCTGAAGCGACTTCACTGGCCAGAGTGCGTGAGAATTGGAGTAGAACGGAGCAGTCACCAGATGTCTTGCTTCCTACAGAAAACTGGGCATCTTCGTGGTCCCAGAAGGATCCCAGAAGGCTGATCCTAAAGAGACGTCTGGTTCCTGACCCCAACTGCCTCCAGGTGCCCAGAACAGCCCATCGTGGGCCCTTTACCCTCAGCAGGTGGATGCTGTTTGTCCTGCCAGGGCAGGTGTGTGCTTGTCTCAGAGCATTTGGGAACAATGGGCCTCTCTGTCCAGGTCTTCCTGTGTTCAAGACCTCAGGAAGGAGCCCACTCCTGGTCCAGGGCAGGGACTCTAGAGACTAGGGCAGGGGTGGGACCACTGGGTTTAGCCTCTTGTCTCAGGGAGCAATGGTGGAATGGGGCTTACCTGTCTGGCCAGCATTTGGGGGTCTGGTGGGAACCATTCGGGTGTTCTCTGGAGCTCTCGGGTGCAGCACAGCCTTTGGATGACTTTGTCTTGCAGGATGGAGATGGATGAGGATCCGGATATCCTGCCCACCCGGGGACAAGGCAACATCATCATTACTAAGTATGAGCAGGTACAGGTCAGGCTGCTCCCTTGAGGAAGGTGGGGCCTCACTTCCTCTACTGGTCAGAGCCTGGTCAGAGGGTCCTGGGCTCCCCAGGATCACAGGGTGGAGATAGGCTGTCCATGCCCTCAGGACCCCAAGCCCCTCACCTTGCCCTTGTCTCCCTGGCCCTTGCTGGGTCACAGGGACGCTGAGCTGGGGCAGCAGGGGACATGGAGCATGAGCATGTTGACATCTGGAAATTCACTGGTCGCCTCTGGGTTATGTGGTGAGTCCTCTGTCCCCCCACCCACCAGTCTCACTTCAGGGACGGGTTTTGTTTTTAGAAAGGTCTCTCTGAGTTAGGGCAGGTTTCCCCGGCTCAGGCCAATCTCCTCTCCAGGATCAGAACTACTCCCTGCCTCTCCTACAGGTCCAGCCTGTGGTCAGGGTTAGGGCAGAGCCTCAAGGTCCATCTAGGGAGCTCGGGAGAGTGAGTGGGACAGAGAGGGGCTGGGTCAGCCCCAGGGCTCTCAGCACTGAGGTCTCCACATGAGTAGGAGAGAAGGCGGCAGCCTGTGGGTCTTGACTTGTCCCCTTGGGGCTTGCCCTGGTGAGATCTGAGGGTGGTGGCCACAGGGCAAGGGGACACCTGGCCAGGCCTGTGGGCCATTGTGTAGCAGGTCTCCGAGGGCTCAGGGGGCCCAGCTGAGGCATCCTATAGGGAGGGGCATGGGGACAGCAGGGGCTGTGACCCTGGGAGGCTGGGGGAGAAGAAGGGTAAGGCCTGACCTGGGCATTTCATAGTGAGGCCAGGGGGACAACACAGCGTGCAGCTGAAGGCCCCGGGAGTGGTGCTGGGAAAGGACCTGGGCCTGGTAAGGGGAGCCCAGCCTGGAGCCGACCCCTCAGGACTCACAGGATGGAGAGAGGGAGGAGCCTGGGGCAGGGGGGCGGGGTGAGCCCATGAGACCTGCCACTTCTGGAACGTACCTGAACCAAGCTGGCCTAGAGTGGAGCTGATAGTCTGGGGAGGAAAACAGGTGGGGTGGTCAGGGAACAGCAGCTCACCTGGGACCCCTCAGTGAGGGGACTTGGTCAGTCCCCAAGGCTCTGCGTGGCCCTCCAGAGACTCTGCTTCCTGCTGGCTCAGTCAGCACTGTGCAGGGTGGATGGGGGGCTGAGTTGGGGCAGGTAGGACAGTAGGGGGAGGACAGGCAGGCATCCCATGTCCTGGTTTTTGCAGTGGCTGGGAGGAGGCTGAGGGCTGAAAGTCAATGACCCTGAGAGCTCACTGAGGCTGTAGGTGGGGTGGTGGGGCCAGCTCCACTGCCTGCAGGGCCCTTGGTCACCCTTGTCACCCTTGTCACCCCAGGCTTCTCCCCAGCAGCGCTGAGCAGCCCAGTTAGAGACCTGGGGGTCTCATGCCTAGGCTCTGACAGGAAGAGAGTCCGGGAAGGGCCAGAGTGGCTGGAGATAGGGTCACAGTCTCTGCATTAGGCAGGATGGGTGACGATGGGGAACAGGCAGGGTCAGCGGCCAGGATGCAGGCAGAGGCAGGTGCACACTGGGAGGTCAGACCCTTCAAGGCCTGTGGGGAGTGTTGGGTGGGATGGGTTCCAGGTGCATCCTCAGGGTGCTGGGCAGCTCTCAGGCCAGGCTCCCCGGACTCTGGTGGGTGATGTGGTCACTCCCGAGGCACTGCTGTCAGTCAGGGCTCGGCCACCCACCCTAGGCGGCACCCATCCTGTCTCAGAACTGGACTTTCTCAGCTCCCGCAGAGGGTGTTGCGTCCAGCCCAGGAGGAGCAGTCCCATTGTGTGGGCCGAGGTACCCCACAGGCCCCAAGTGGCCCCTGCCAGGCCAGCCTTGAGCTCCCTCTTCTCCAGGGTCCTCGTGCCTCGTGGGCGTCAGCTCTACAGGGAGGCCCTTGCCTTCCTTCCCTGTGCCTTGTCCCAGGATGAGACTTAGGGTGGATGGGGAGGGCTGGGGTCCTTTAATGGACAAGGATGGCTCCTGGCCTGGGCAGGTCCTCAGCTCTGCCTGGGTTGCCTTACAGTGAGACAGAGCTGCCCATGTCAATGCCCTGAAGGTGAAGGTAAGAGCCAGTGCCTGCTGTGTGGGAGGCTGGTCCAGGGACCAGGAATCAGGAGTGGTCGGTGAGACAGAGGGGGTGGCCCATGGGCCCAGGCAGTGGTGAGCGGGCCATGGCTATCCCTGGGACGGGCAGCCTTTCCTGATGGACTCTGTTCCCATGAGCGTTTGACCAAAACCCAAACCAAGAACCACAATCTTGGCTCAGAGGTCATTGCCTGTTTGCACCAAGTCCCCAGCTAAAGGCCGGGGCCCGACCAAAACTCAGGGTGTTTGTGGCCTGAGGATGGCATGTCCTGTGATCACCAGTCCAGACCACCAGTTCCAGTTAGTTCAGAGAGTCTCAGCTCCCAGGGTCTGCTGTGTCCTGGCTTCTTCAGGGCCCTGAAGCCCAGGATGCAGCATCCATGGGCCGCTGCTGGAGGCCTGGCAGCTCCACTAACTCCATCCTGGTTCATTTGACAGCAAAGATGTCAGGAAATAAAATGCACTGCCAAGTGGCTGAAAATACCCGGAGACTGGACAAATATAAGAACAGCAGGAAGGTAACATAACAGCTGGGACTGGTGGCTCAGACCTGTAATCCCAGCACTTCGGGAGGCCGAGGTGGGCGGATCACCTGAGGTCAGGAGTTTGAGACCATCCTGGCCAACATGGTGAAACTCTGTCTCTACTAAAAATGCAAAAATTAGCTGGGCATGGTTGCGGGTGCCTGTAATCCCAGCTACTCAGGAGGCTGAAGCACGAGAATTGCTTGAACCCAGAAAGTGGAGGTTACAGTGAGCCAAGATCACGCCACTGTACTCCAGCCTGGGCGACAAGAGTAAGACTTCATCTCAAAAGAAAAAGAAGGTAACATGGGGAGGGAGTGGCCTCTGTGACTGCTCTCTGCAGTCAGGAGACAGGCGCCCATGGCCATGACATGGCACCATCTGCCTCTCAGCGGGTGGTTGGCACCCAGTCCTCACCACAGGACGGCAGGACTGTTTGCCGGCTTTCCTCCCCCAGTCACCACGCGTCCTGTCTCACTGGAGTGTTCTTCTGTCTGTAGCTGTCTCAAAGCGTGTACAAAGGCATTCCCCTGGCGGTGTGAGGCTGGGCGTGGTCACTCCTGCTAGACATTGACAAAGTCAAGTCCCAGAACCCGGGAAATACAAGGTAAGGCCCTCCCACACTCGGCCAGGGCAGGACAAATAGGCCAGGCTGTGTCAGGAGCCCAGGACTCCAGCTGGAGGGAACGTCGAGCCTGGGTTGGGGGTGGGGGCTGTGCTCAGACGCACATGCTGGCCACAGATGGTGACACAGGCACCACAGGTGCACTGGGCTCTACTGACCTCCCTGGCTTCAGAAACAAGGCAAAAAAGGAACTTTCTGCAGAAGGAAACCTTCCTCCCTTCCTTCCAAAAGTACTAACTGTAAGATGACTGCCGTTTGGGGCCAGAAATCTTTTGTCTGTTCTGAGGCTGCTTCCTCCTCTCGGCCCTGCCCTACAGGTCATGAAGGAGAAAGGCAAGAGGTCCTCCAGAATCATCCACCACATCAAGGTAGATGTCAGCCGCACCCTGCAGAACCACACTTCTCTAAATGTTTAGAGAAGGATTTAGAGTCAAGTAAGGCCTATGGGGGCTGCAGGGGTCCCAGGAAATATGGGGTCATCCAGAGGGATGAGGGCTTCCCCAGGGCAGAGGCCACGGTCACCCAGGAGGAGTGACAGAGCTGCCAAGGGCTCTCCTGGCCCAGGCAACAGCCAGCATTACGGACTGAGCACTTCCCGGGCTCTAAGCCCTGGGCCGGGCTGGGACATATGGGGCCAGAACCCAGGTGGCTTCCAAGGAGAGATGGAAGGCAGCAAAAAAAGTTATGCAAAATGGTGAAAAGTGCTCTCCACAACCCACAACTACCCAGGAAGGTGGCGGGGTGATGGGACTCGGGAGCCTTCCCAGGCAACACTGACAGCCCAGAATACTAGAGAGGATGTGGGGCCCTGGAAACTCTCACCCATGGCTGGTGGGAACACGACAGGGCACAGCCACTTTGGAGGTCAGATGGGCCGTGGCTCACAAAGTTCGGTGGCCTCATACCACACATCCCCAAAGTGTCACAGATATTGACCACACTGATTTAAAAACTGACAACCAAATAAAAGCTGCATGCTGCGTTCACCGCTTGATTGATTGTCACTCACACCCGGAGGCTACCGAGATGATCTTCAACATGGATACTTAAGAGGAAGGAGGTTCCACTCCAGACAAAGATGACTCAGTGAGGAAAAGGAACGAATCCCTGATGTCCACAGGAACATGGGTGGATCTTAGATGTGTACTGCTGAGGGAATGAAGCCAGACCCAACAGGCTACCACCGCAGGATTCCAATTCATTGGCCATTCTGGGAAAGAGCAAAGCATAGAGACAGAGAACAGGTCAGGATGGCCAGGGGCTGACGGAGCCGGGAGACGTTAGCTGTAAAGGGGACACACTGGGGACTTGGAGGATGAAGGAGCTGCTCTGGGAGGGGCTGCAGTGGTGGACGGGAGGCTCTGCACATTGGTTCAGAACCATGGAACTAACTGCACGTCCCAAAGACTGGACTTCTGTGTGTGCAAACCGAGAAAAAGGGGAAGAAAAAATCAACCAGAGTGAAAATGATTATGGATCCAACTGTACACCTACGATATTTGCATTGTAAGGAATGGGGATTTTACTGGAAAAAAACTCCTAAAACCCAGGTGTCCTGAAGAGTTCACTGCTTATTTGGGAGAATATCTGAACCCAGAATTGTGTTTGTTGTCCGAGTTTGTAGACAAAATGAAACTGACAGCATCTGCACAAAACAAAAAAAAACCCTCTTTTCTCTCTTTTCTAGGCAGCAGGAATTATGTGACATCCTCGTGGCCTATTCTGCATATAACCCTGTGAGTATTCCCAGGCAGTGATATTCCTGGGCCCTGTGCCCATATTCACAGGCATGGGTGTCTCTCGGGGGTGTCGGCACTTCTGGAAAATTCAGTGTTCGTGACCCACCAGCACGTAGAAGGCAGAACTCAAGCTCACTTGCTGGCGTGGACACCCAAGCAAGGGTTGGCTGAGGGGGTCAAACTGAGATGGAAAATGGTTGAGGTCCAGACTCTTGGTGTCATCTTGACCCGATCCCCATGTCTCAGATGAAGAAATGACCTTCCCCTCCTGGTGTTGCCCCAAAGCCTAGGAGCTTGTCAGGGTCCTACGCAGGATGGTCCTCGTAGGAGACGGGTTTGAGAAGTTGCTGAGGTGCCTGATGGATCAGGCTTTTGTCATGAAATGAGTTTGCATCCTGAGGAAGCCTTTTCTTCACCAGAAACCAGACAGAGATCCAATTTTCCCTTTGCCTGAATGCCATAGGAGTGCAACAGACAGGGATTGTGTCACCCAGGTGGCTGCTCCTGCGCCACTCCCACTTTCCAGACCATTCCAGGCAGGGAGAGCTGCTGAGCTGACTCCATGGGCTGCCCACACGGGGTCTGGACCCAGCTGCCCTCCTGTGCCTGGCAGGCAGCCCCTGAGCTGTTGCAGGACCCTTTGTGTGGTGGTCAGCGCCCCACACCTGCCCTTATGGTGGGTGCAGTTCACAGGTACTGCTCCAGGCCTGGCATAGTGGCCTCCTCAGCCTGGCCCAAGGGAGGGAGCATGAACAATCCCTGCCTGTGCCCTTTAGGGCCATGTGAGCTTAGACGCTCGCTGCAGGAGTCCCCCCAGAATCCTTGTCAGCTGAGTCATAAGTGACCTGCTCAGTCCTCATGCCCACCCCAAATCCCCGGGGGTTTGAGGCAGGTGTCCCTGAGAACCTCTGCCATCTCTGGTGACATGAGTCCTCCCAGGTGGCCTCAGCCCTCCCAGGTGACATCCTTCCATGGTGACTCTGGCTCTTGCAGGAGGTGGGCTGCCACAGGGACCTGAGCCACGTCACCACCATCCTCCCCCTGTATCTGCTGGAGGAAGATGCTTTCTGGGTGCTGGCCCAGCTGCTGGTCGGTGAGGGGCACTCCCTGCAGGGTAGGTGGTCAGCTGCCCCCGGGGCCTTACACAGCCATGCCAGGGGACGGCCACCCTGGCTGGCGATCCTGACTTCCCGGCAAGGCGCCTTACTTGTATCCCAGCTTGTTTGGAGCCTCCAGGATGTCCCTTCTGAGGGTCCCACAGCAGCCTGGGTCTGGACAGGGACCCTCTTACCTCAAGTCAGATGCCTTTCACCCCCAACAGCAGAGGTCATTGATACCTCCCCCTGGCTGGCCTTTGTTCCCTGAAGCCAGTCCCAACTTTGTGCAGGCACTGCTCACCTCCCTGAGTGTCCTCTTGTCTCCCAGCTGGCTGCGCTCCCAGCCACTTTCCCTGCCCACGAATGGTCCGATGAAGCCCAGAGGGCAATGTCCCTCATGCATCCCATGTCCCACAGCCTGACATCACATCCAGAAGATGACCACATAGCCCCCAGCACCCACCCCGTTCTCCCCACTGGCACCTGCCTGCCTCTGCCCTGCCTCACAGCCTCGAAGGCAGGCCTGCCCTCCTGGCACCTCGACCCAGGATGCCGCTGGGCAGCATCTCCAGCCAGGGACCTCCTCCCTAGGGCTAAGGCCGCATGATGGGGTCACCAGATAGGAGGCAGGGAGGCCTCAGGGCCCAGGGTCCTCTGCCACTACCCAGCTCTTGGGAGTGGGCTTTGATGGGGTGATGGGTCGGGGGCTTCTCAGTATTCTACAGCCCAAATACTGCCTGGCTCCGGAGGCTCCTATCACACCAGGGGCAGGTGTTGCACAAGTCCTTCCCAAAGATCATGAGACACCTGGTGAGTGGATGACACCCCCAGCTCTTCCCCAGAGGCCTTGGGTCCCACAAGCCAGGGGCAGCTCGAGTCCCTCATGGAGCTGACAAGAGGCCAAGTCCCAGCCACGGCCTGACCTGGGATGGGGATTCTTTATGGGTTCGGAGTTGGGTTTCCTTTTCCTGCCCTGGGGGAAGCAGAGGCGCTGGGACCAGGGCCAAGCTCTGGCTGAGCAGGGCTGAGGGAAGCGTGTCCATCGGGCTTCTGGGTATGGGGCAGGGGTTGGGGGACCCCTGGCCACTGCCCTGGGTTCTGCTCCTCGGAGAAGAGTCTGCAGAGGGGACTGGAAGTGGGAGGACTTCAGGGCAGCCCAGGGGGCCCTGAGCACCTCTGCTCCTCCCTTCAGGGCCAGGAAGGGCTGTGCACTGAGGGTTCCATGTTAATGAGGCTCCTCCGGTGTTTCACTGATGGGGTAAGGAGGCACAGGGAGACACCAGCCCAGGGATGCAGTGCCTGGCTCCCTCAGCCCAGGGGTCCAGCTCCCCCAGGAGGACCTGTTTCACCCCTAGGTCGCAGGAGGCACAGGCAGGTTCCTGCAGGGCTCACAAACCAGGCCCTGCCCAAGAGGGGCATCCCACGGCAGAGGCCAGGACTCAGGCCCAGCCTCGTGGGAAGACTAGGGCAGGACCCAACTTGGGAGGACCCCGGGAAGCCCCAAATCCTCAGGAAGTCCCTCCTCCCAGAAGCCGCAGCGCTGCTGAGATGAGTCCCCCATGAGGAGCTACAGGACCTTGTCTGACTCAGTCTTATGGGAGGGTCTCATCCCATGGAGAGGGGTCCCCAGGACTCCAGGGTGGGCCCTGCTCAGGCCACCAGCCCCAGCCTGGAAAGGCCAGGTCCTCCCATACCTGCTGTCCCCACAGAAATCCTTTGGGCTCACCCTGCAACTGTGGGATGTGTTTATCTTGGAGGGCGAGCGGGTACTGATGGCCATGGCGCATGCATCATTCAAAATACACAGGGGTAAGTCCTGTGTGCCCAAGGGTGCCCAGGGGAGGGAACACGCAGGACAGATCCCAACTGGCTTGAGGGAAGTGTCCTCACACTGTCCCCATGACTCTCTCCTCTGTCCTGATAGGGGGGTCTGGCCTGGTGGGCTGGGCAAGGCATGATCATACTGAGTCCACCCTTGACATGACCCAGATGAGTCAGGAGTGTGGGGAGCACTTCCCTGCCCGGCCTTCCCCAGCTGTCACCTCCTGTGCACAGCTGGATCCCAGGGTGGCCAAGAAGGACCAGGCACCACCTAGTGGGAGGTGGGCCTGGTGGAAATGGGGTTGCAGGCACTGACCCCTCCCAGGGAACCTTCCTGGCCTGATGCCTGCCCTGTCCCTAGAGCGCCTCATGAAGCTTTCCTGGAGCACCATCTGGGAGTTTCAGGAGCGACTCTCACAGAGCTGAGCCCTGGAGGACAACACAGTCCTCAGGAACCTTCAAACCTCCATGAAGGAACTCACAAGGAAGCACTGGGACCTGCCACCCCCAGGTGAGCCCCAGCACCAGGTCCCCTCCCAAGTCACCCTCTGGGACAGTCAGTGGTGGGGAGTGCCCAGGCCCCACCAGCCCTCCTACCTGGCCTTCCTCCTGCACTTCTTCTTCCTCCTCTTCCTCCTCTACTCTAAGAAACTCAAATGGGTCTACCGGTCCTCAGGGCAGGCTCTGAGAGCATGTGTGTGTGTGTGCTGGACATGCTGTGAGGACAGGCAGGGGTCATGGGCAGGACCCCATAACACCCCTCCCCGACTTTCCACATTGTCCCCCTCACCCCCTCAAAGGGCCCTGAAGGGCACTGGGGCAGTCAGACCCAGCTGTGGAAGCCCCTACTCCCACCTCCAAGCAACCTCAGAGAGCAGCAAGGGCCCCTCACTCCTGAGTGCCCCTCCAAGGGTATCAAGACAACAAGCCAGGGGGACAAGAGAATCAGTGTCCCTGACCCAGAGAGGATTTGGGCAGAGGGGATGGGGGAAGCCCTGACCCAGAGCCAGAACCAAGAGTTCAGCCGGGCATGGGATCGGTCCAGCCGTGGTATGGGATCCGTCCAGCCCTCGCATGGGGTGGACGGACTGGAGGGCAGAGGGGAAGCTGTGGCCATTTACTTCTCACCTGCTGTGGAGATAGGCCCCCATGCAAGGTGCTCTGAAAGCTCCCCCACCCCAGGCTACAACAGCCCTCACCCTGGGATCAGCAGCCTGCAAGGGCATCCTCAGTGTCAGGCCAGGGGGCCACACAGGGACCCCGAGGACTCCAGAGGCCCAGGTCTGTGGGGCCCACCCTGAAGGGACCTGATGGGCTTGGTGAAGATGTTGTTTCTTTTTTTCAGCTAAGATGGAGCAAGGGTCCTCGAGGATGACCCCTGGCATTGGGCCCCTCTGTGAGGGGGACAGACTGGCCGTCCCCACCCCACCAGCTCAACTCCAGGAGCTCATGCCATCAGTCTCCCTGGGACAAAGGCCTTGTCCTCCCCCAGCCTGGCTGGACAGGACTATCCCTAAGACCGAGACTGAGGCCCAGCAGCACAAGGGGGCTTCCCCAGAACCCAGGGCAGCAAGCCACTCTTTGAGGGGCCCAGAAGCTCAAGATGAGGGCAGCCTGTCCCCCGGTGAAGTCAGGCTTTGTATTACATGGAAACACTTGTCCGGGAACGCTATGCCACAACTCCACACAGACCCGCATGTCGGGAGTCCGTGTTTCCTGTGCTGCCATTTTGAGCATGGCTCCTGGGACTCTGTCACTTCTCCATCATCTGTGGACAGCCCTGGAACAAAAAGACAGACCCTACCCAGCGAGCCCACTGGGACTCCGACACCAGGCCCTGCCCTGGCTTATAACAGAGAAGAGGCAGGTCAAGAGACACCCCAGCAGCAAGGTGGCACCTGCCTGTGACTCCCCTTGGTAGAAGAAGAACTTGGAATGGAAGGAGCCCAGACTGTACCCGCCCAGCTGCCTTACAGCCCCAAATGGCTGCTGGACCTTGGTTTTTACTGCTATTTTATTTTTATTTTATATTTTTGGCTTGTGGGCCTTGAGAAATCCCATCAAGGCCTCAAGAGGGAAGGCTGAGCATGGGGTTCCCACAGCCCCAGCCAGCCAGCAGCATGCCCTGGGGCCCCTGACCCTACCCGTGGGTCAGAGTCCCTCCTCCAGGGCCCAAGTCCCAGGCTCAGAGGTACCTGGCTTCAACCGGAGTCCTAGGAGGAGAGGGGCACCGCAGGCCTCCAGGTGACCACGCAGGGGACCAGAGCACTGCAAGCCCTGATGCCGTTAAGGATTCACATCAGAGAACCTGGGCAAGCCAGGCCAGAGACGCTGAGTCCATGCAGTGATGAGGATGTGGGGGGCTGGCTCAAGGGGGTCAACAGCTGTGAACACTGCTGCCTCTTCCCAACTCCATCACTGCCATGCAGGCAGTCTGCACTCTGGAGCCTGGCCCAACAGCGCCCCAAGTGCCCTAGTCCACTATGCCAACGTGGTACCCGGAGGCTTCGCAGCCCTGCCTGCCTCACCACCCCCCTCCTGGAAGCCTTGTCCTGCAGCCTAGCCCCTGCCGCAGCCACAGCAGGCACCACTGCCAAGCGCTTTCCAGCTCGGCTTCCCAGAGGGCGGGGGCGCCCTGCAGTCATGGCCTCAGCAGCTCAGACTGTGAAGATAGTTTCATCTACATTCCCATGTTCCCACCAAAGAGAATCCCTGCAGAGGATGCTCTTGATCCTGAGGTGGGGAAAACGGCACACCAGGTGGATGGAGTCAGCTCCTTTCCCTGGCCACCATGCTTGCTGGATGGGCCCACGGACAAAGTGGCCATCAGACAGGAATGAGACTCAAGAGACTCAGCATCCCGCTCGTGCCCTGACCAGGCTGACCAGGCTGACACCACTGCCAAGTGCTCCATCTGCTGATGACAGACTTGGTCGATCCCTGGGCTGGCACTGTTTCCCAGGAGGACCGGTTGGCCACCTGTGGGCAGGCTGCCCACACTGTGGAGAGGGCTGAGATCGGCCTTCACTGCAGGGAGCCCCTACTTGGACACAGACTCGCTGGCCCTGCCTGTTGCCATCACAGCAGCCCACAGGACATTGCTTGCGACCAGGGTACCCCATTCACAGTGAGGGACATGCAGCCGTGGCCCCTGATCAGGGAACTAACTGTTCTCACTACATCAGCCGCCACCTGGAAGCAACTGAGCTTAGGATCGCTCAGTTACCCTGAAGTGATGATTTGTTTTACAAGATAAATGTTACGCTTTCTACTGGAAACCAGTAAACCAGTATACCAGTGCTGACTCTCCAACAGCCAGAAGGTGTAGTTCTGAGAGTGAAGGTGTGAAAGTGGGTGATGTTCAGTATTGCATGGAATGTCTCAGTCACAGAGTTTTCCTATGCCTGTCCTGAAGAAATGGAGCTTCGCTGGTTGGAAGGTCTGAGGACCCAGGCAGAGTGAAGCTTCCCCCAGGGGAACACAACAATGGCTCTATTTAATATGAGGAGACAGGACTAAGTCTGAAACAGGACTAAGTCTGACTAAGTTCTCTGGTGTTCTTGGTGTTTTCATGCAAAGAAAGTCAAATAACAAAGGTTTGCCACAGAGGCATCTGAAAAAGGAGGGGGCAGAACTATTCAGAACTCAGAGGCTTCAGAATCGAAGATGAGGCCAAGCAGGAGACTCCTGACCTGCTGAGGGGAGGGGAAGTATGTGGGGGTGGCTGGGAGATGACGTCATAGAGATCCACCCTCACCTTGTGATCTGTCAGAAAACCGTGTACTTGAATAGTTGCGCACATCTTCTCTCCACTGATTATAGTATTTCTTTCCATTTGTGACTCGCCAATCAAGCAGGGAGCTTGCTACAAAATGCACATTGCTGTACCATAGCCTGGGTCTTGCAATCCAAGGCTGGCAAGGATTCCTGTAGGTCAAGGGCCTCAGGTGACTTTCATGCACACCCAAGGACAGAGTCCTAGATGACACCTTCCTGCTCAAAAAAGAAGGAACAAGCATCAACGAACAGTGAGCCGGTCATGGAAAGGGGTGAAATGTGAGTGTGTGGCTTTCCTGACACCCAGACAAGACTTTGGGCACAAAGGCAGGCTGCAGCTCTGGCCAGACTCCGACCAGGGACACCCCCATGCAGGCCGGTGTGCCCTGGCTGCTCTTCTCCCTCCTGCCACCCTCTCCTCGGTTGTCTGTGTTAGGAAGGGAGAACCTGCCAGTTTTCAGAAGAAAATGTAGCTTTATTATGACATGAGAAAGACTCAAGTTATTAGGGGAGAAGGAGGAGTCCTGAAACAACTCCTGAAAATGAGAGGGAAAAGGAAGGTGTAAATATGTTGGTAATAAAGTCTCCAACCACAGCACAGTCATAGGAATGTTTTTGTTACAATTTTTGTTTTCAAAGTTATAGTAAACAAAACAGTCTTCTGAATTGTCAAAAGAACAGCAGTTTTACACAATGAAAAGCATACACATCAAGCCAAAATAAATCACACTTGGGTCTCTACGTTGCAGTGGTGCTGGTGCAGGAGGGAACATCCAGGGAGGTTCCAGTACCTGCCAGGCAGCCCAGGTCCACCGAGGGCCCCGGGGCTGGAGGGAGGTCACATTCCACTCGGTTCAAAGCGCTCCCTTCAAGCATCTGAAGAGGGAAAGCCCATTTATCTTCTCCAAAATGCAGGCAACTTTTCATACACTGGTGTGAATGTGTTGGGGTCATCCAGGGGGCCCCTTAGTGGCCAAATGCAGTTTGTCACAAACTGGTTTCCTGAATTTCATATTGGATTGGGAGCTAAAAGAAGAGAGATTCCCAAACCCATCATGTAAATATTTGGTTCTAACAAAGTAAAATCACAAGAGCACATCAAACACAGGACCTAATGCCCACGGTAGTGCCCAGGGCTGCGGTGAGTTCTTTAGCAGCAGGCACAGAAGTAATTGCTTAGAAAGGCAATGCCACAGTGAGTAAGAGAGATTCACTTGGATACAAACATTTAGAAAGATGCCTGAAAAAAACTAATGTGGCTCCATCTCTCTTCTGGTTTCTAATGTTCCCAGAGCAGCAGCCACCCCTAAATGCAAGTGGAGACAGGATGGAGCCCAGGGGGACATGGGGGAGGCAGGGCTTGGCCAAACCACAGGCAGCAGCCAGAAAGGCCCACACACCTGTGTTCCACACTCTGTGGTGGACACCCCAGGAAAGCAGGGGTACCCTTGTAACTGCCAAACAGTTTCACCTTGCCCGTGGCCTAGACAGAGACAATTTATTGAGACAGGGGAATTGCAATAAAGAGTAATTCATGCAGAGCTGGCTGTAGGAGAGACCACAGTTATACTCCAATCAGTCTCTGTTTGCATGATCCATCAGCATTCGGGGATCAGAGTTTGGAAGGATAATTTGGTAGGTGGTGGGGAAGGCCAGTGAGTGGGGAGTGCTGATTGCTTGGGTCAGACATGAAATCACAGGGAGTTGAAGCTGTCTTCTTGAGCTGAGTCAGTTCCTGGGTAAGAGCCATAAAATCAGATGAGTCAGTTTATCAATCTGGGTGGTGCCAGTTGATCCATTAAGTGCAAATCTCTGAAGCACTCATCTTAGGTTTTATAATAGGGATGTAATTCCCAGGAGCAATTTGGGGAAGGGCAGAATCTTGTAGCCTCCAGCTGCATGAGTCCTAAACGATAATTTCTAATCTTGTGGCTAATTTGTTAGTCTTACAAAGACAGTCTAGTCCCCAGGAGAGAAGGACGTTTGTTTTGGGAAAGGGCTGTTATCATCTTTGTTTTAAAGTATACACTATAAACTAATAAATGTGCTTTATCAATTGGGTGTGGTGGCTCACACCGGTAATCCCAGCACTTTGGGAGGTCAAGATAGGCAGATAACTTGAGCCCAGGAGTTAGAGACCAGCCTGGGCAACATAGAGACCCTGTCTCTACAAAAAATACAAAAATTAGCCAGCCATGGTGGTGTGGTGTATGCCTGTAGTGTCAGCTACTCAGGAGGCTGAGGTGGGAGGATCTTGAGCTCAGGAGGTGGAGGTGGCAGCAAGCTGAGATCGCACTACTGCACTCCAGCCTGGGTGACAGAAGGAGACCCTGTCTCAAAAAAAGAGAGAAAAAAAATCATGTTTCTCCCTTCATTCTTGTAATGCAATGGATTACACTGATTGATTAGGCAGCTCTGATTTTCTAGCATAAGCTGTAAATCTGCATTCTGGTGGGAAATTTTCCTTTTTCTTTTTCTTTTTTTTTTTTGAGGGGAGAGGCTGTGTTTGAACTGACCTCTGTACTGAGTTCAGTAGCGACCTCCCCAAAAGCCATGTCCATCCAGCACCTGTGAATGTGACCTGATTTGGAAATGGGGTCTTCATAGATGTGATCAAGGAAAGATGAGGTCTTGCTGGATTAGGGAGGGCTCTAACCCAGTGACTGGTATCATTATAAGGCAGGAGATATTTGGACAGAGACATAGGAAGGAAGACCACGTGAAGACGGAGGCAGAGGTTGCATCCAGAGCCCAGGAACACTGAGGGCTTCCAGCCACCAGCAGAAGCCAGGGAAGGGGCCAAGAGGGGCAGAACCTGCCGACCCCTCAATCCTGGACTCTGGCCTGACAGGATAAACTTCTGTTGTGTTAAACCCCCTTTGTAACACTGTGTGATGACTGCCGTAGGACACCCCAGCAGCTTGAAGCAGACCTTATCTAAAGGCCCCTAGGCACCTGTGGGTGGGCAGCCGCTCCTCCTGGGTGACAGCCCTCCTGAGTGACAGCCAGAGGTGACAGCCTTGGGTGACAACCCTCCTGGTTAGCAGCCCTGGGTGACAGCCCTTGCTGGGTGACAACCCAAATGGCAGACAGTCCTCTTGGGTGACATGCCTCCTGGGTGACAGTCCCGGGTAACCGACCCCCTGGATGACAGCCCTGGGTGAAAGCCCGGCTGGATGACAGCCTTCCTGAAACAGCCCCCTAGGTGACAGCCCTTCTGAGTAACAGCCCTCCTGGGTGACAGCCTCTCTGGGTGATAACCTCCCTGGGTGAGAGCCCTCCTGCGAGACAGCCCTCCTGGGTGACAGCCCTGGATACTCCAGAGTGGATGCCTGGCATCCAGCAGAGAACCAGGTGCCAGCACCTCCTGATGGTCACCAGCAGGTGGCGCTGCTGACCTAAGCACTAGGCTCCTCTGCACCGCCCCGCCCCCGGGGTTCTAGATGGGGCTGGGAGGAACCAGTTTAGGTGGGAGGAGCCCTGGACCGCTTGCCCTGGACCAAAGTCAGGTGATGAGCACGGGTGGACCCAGCTTCTTTACCTTCCTGAGGCCTTGGTCCAGGGGCTGGCTGCCCGCCCTGTGCAGAGGACTTTGTCCCTGGGGTTGGTGGGTGCGATAAATTTCAGGCTCTGACCCAGGGACAGAGGGGCACAGGGGGTTAAGGGTCCCTCACTCTCCCCTGGCAGCGGCCCCTTGTCACAATCTAGGAAAATGTCCAGAGACTATGCCGAGTGGGGAGTTTTGCAAACCAGTCCAGTGGGTCGAAACCAGTCCAGCCGCCCCACTGAACAGATTCTGCAGTGGGTCACACCTGCAGTCCCAGCGCTTGGAGAGGCTGAGGCAGGAGGATGGCTTGAGCCCAGGAGTTTGAGGCTGCCTGCCCCCTGCACCCCAGCCTGAATGACAGAGCGAAGCAAGATCCCGTTGCCTCTTTATTTAACAAAACAAATCAAAACAAAAACAAAAAACTTTTAAAAAGTAGGTTCTGGAACCCGACTTTCTGGCCCAACTCTGGCTTTGTCACTGTCTCGGGCGACGGCTCAGAGTCAGACCCCAGGACAAGGATTCCAGAGCAAGTGCTTGGTTTAGAAGATGCAGGAAGCCCCAGGGGAGGGCACGAGAGGCAGGGGAGGGAAGAAGTGAGTAAAGTATGCGTTATCAAGGCAGTTACCAGTGAAGCGCCAGGCTCCGTGCTGCGGGGA
This sequence comes from Colobus angolensis palliatus, assembly GCF_000951035.1. Lineage (NCBI taxonomy): Eukaryota > Metazoa > Chordata > Mammalia > Primates > Cercopithecidae > Colobus > Colobus angolensis. Next base: position 1,434,719 of record NW_012116655.1, read on the forward strand.
ACCCTGGGAGACAGTGTGGAGCAGGCCCCAGAGGTTGCCCCATTGAGGAGCAAGGGCTGGAGTAGTTGTCCACCACCCCCACAGCCACTGTTGGCTGAGACCCTCTCCTGGGGCAGGGACTCTCCAGGCCTCCAGCTGTGGAGCCTGCCCGTCCTTGCAGCTGGGAGAAGCAGCCCAAGGATCCTGCTCGGGCGTCCCAGACGTGAAGAGGCGAATCCTGCACGGGGAGGGTTGGTGACTGATGGATGGGACACCAGCTGTGTCCTCTGCGGCCACTGGGCAGCTGTGTGACCTCAGGCAATTGCTCGGCTTCTTTGTGTCTTCTCATGCTCCTTTGGTAGGAGGCTACCTAAGCCCAGTGAAGGTAGAGGGCCTAGAACTGCACCTGACACAGTGCTACACATGCCAGGATCTCAGGAGTCCAGGAGGGAGTTCTGTCACACCCCATTTCACAGAGGATATCGGATATGGAGGTCAGAGTGGCTAAGACACCTGCTCAATGCTGCTGGGCACAAGGGGGCATATGGGGCCTGGGGGACCCCGATCCCACATGCACAGGACCCCTGTCCAGTGCGCTCCTATGGTTAGATCAAGGCAATGATGCCTCCAGGACCACCTCCCTCTTGCCCTGCACCAGCCAGCCAGGAATCCTCTAGGCAGGGACCACAGCACCACGGCCCCCAACCTTGGCCAGGCCTTCCGGGTCCTCTCCATAAGGTATCTTGGCACCATGCTGTGGCATCAGCATCACACACAATACTGAGATGAAAAGTCTTATGCAGGTATCTTCGCACACCTGAGCAAACATTTCTACAGGAAAACACTCCAGCGAGATTCTTGGATCAAAAGGAAGCACACATGATTATTCTAGAAGTTGGCAGGCATTGTCCAACTGATGCCCTCACCCACAGGGCTCTTTCCCTTGGAAATACCAGGTCCTTGTTTTTAAATCTGTGCTGACCTGATGGGCAGAGAGTGGCACCTTGTCATGCCGTCTCCTGCCTGTTTGATCCAGAATTTTGTGGACCGTGGGTTTGGCAGCTGCTGGCACTTCCTCTTCTGCACGTTCCCTCTTTGTGTCCTTTTCCAGATTGCTATTTCTTTGGGGCTTTTTTCTTAGTGATTTGTAGGGTGCTTTAAAATAAAATCCTCTGTCTGCCATGGTCTGCAGGTGACAAATATTTCTTCTCGGCTGATCGTTTTACTTTCAGCTGTGTTGGTGGGGACTTTGTGATTGTTTTTGTAATTGGTCTTTGGAAGTTGCTCATGTTTGTGTAATCGGATTTATCATTCTTTCCCTTTGTCATTTCAGGGTTTGTCTTAGGAATTCTTACCTCTTCAATCCACTCCTCCGCCTCCCTCCACAGACTGGCTGGCGTTCTCTCTAGATCTGCCTCTCCCTCCATGCCATACTCTCGGGCCCTTCATGGTGCAGCCAGGTGGCCGTCCTCCTGCCCCTGCCCCGAAGGAGAAAGCTCCAAGACCTGCTGTGTTCACGGCCCCTTCCTGTAGCCCCACCTCCACGTGTCCACCTACCTCCTTGACATGCCTGAGCCCCTATCGCTCTCCTCTCGCAGCAGCCTCAGGTGCAGAGCCCGGGGACTCTGGTCTGACACCGATGGCTTCTCAACTGCAGTCAGCACACCTGCTGCTCACCAGCCCTGGCCAGGCCAAGCCACAGCCAGGCCCAGCCCTGGATTCAAGGTTGTTATTTCGGCAGAATGGATCATCCAGGCATCTCTGGCTTGTCTTTGCCCCCACCCCCGTACCCCATGCCCCGATGCCCCGGGGCTGCTGCTGCTGACGTCTCCTTCCTGCCTACATCAGACCCAGCTCCCTCATGTTCATCCCTGGGGCCCGGGCCACCTGCTGCTCCTGCTGGCTCATCCACTGCTCGTTACCAGCCACACACAGCTCATCGACCTACAGCCACACTTGTCACACATCCTTGCAGACCATGAGTCCAGAGGAGCACGTGATGCAACCTCCCACACCTGACTCTTTTGCAAACCAGCAGGCCGCTGGGAGGCTGCTCTCCTTGTCTCTGGGGCGGCAGCAGGGGAAGCAGAGACAATGAACAGCCTCCAAAACACTCCTCAGACAGGGCCGCCATGGAGGAACAAAGGGTCACCATCAACAAAGCCCATTTAGCCCAATCAGCCTCCTG
>NW_012116655.1:1437875-1478667 GCF_000951035.1 Colobus angolensis palliatus
GCTATGGGAGGCCGAGGTGGGAGAATCTCTTGAGGCCAGGAGTTCAAGGCCTGCCTGGGCAACATAGCGAGACCCCATCTCTACGAAAAATACAAAAAAAAAAAAATACAGCTGGACATGGTGGCATGTGGCTATAGTCCCAGCTACTCAGGAAACTGAGGTGGGAGGATTGCTAGAGCCCAGGCTAGGCTGCAGTGAGCTATGATGGTGCCACTGCACTGCAGCCTGGGTGACAAAGTGAGACCCAGTCTCTTAAAAAAAAAAAAATTAAGCGGGAGGCAAGCCCTTTTCCATTTTTCCTTAACCCTGCTGTTTAGGATGTGGACGTGATGGTGCACTGTCTTGAGCTACATGGACGAGAGAAACACCCTAGGGATGGGAGAGGAGGGTGGATCTCTGAATGACTGCATGGAGCACAGTTGCCACTGCAGCCCTGGCCTGCCACCCCTAGACTGTGTGCTGGAGAAATGAACCTCCGTCTTGTTAAAGCCACTGTTATTAGACGTAGCTAAACCTAGATCCTAAATACAAACATAACATGTTCTTTTTTTTTTTTCCCCTGAGGCAGAGTCTCACTCTTCGCCCAGGCTGGCATGCAATGGCGCAATCTCAGCTCACTGCAATCTCCTCCTCCCGGGTTGAAGCAATTCTCCCACCTCAGCCTCCTGAGTAGCTGGGACTACAGGCATGCGCAACCACATCCAGCTAATTTTTGTATTTTTAGTATAGACGAGGTTTCACCACGGTGGTCAGACTGCTTTCGAACTCCTGACCTCAAGTGATCTGCCCATCTTGGCCTCCCAAAGTGCTGGGATTACAGGCATGTAATCCTTACCTGGGTCCTTCCCAGTTTGGAGGGATCTCACAGTACTGTAGCCAGTACCACGTTCTACTGTCTCTTCTAAAGCACAGTTCCTAGGCCAGAGCTTCAGCTTGGCGTGCAATCTTGTTAGAAATGCTAATTCCAGGGCTCCCCTAGAACTCCTGACTCAGAAACTGGGGGTGGAGCCAACAATCTGGGGAATGAACCACTGCGCCTCGCCAAACACAGCATGTTCTTTTTGTCCACATAAAACTTACCGTCTTGACCATTTTGAAGTGTACAGTTCAGTGGCATTTAACACATTCACATTGTTGTGCAACCATTACCACCGTCCATCTCAAGAACTTTTTCATCTTCCTCAAATTGCAACTCTGTCTCCAATGAACAGTAACTCCTCATTCTCCTTCCCTTAGCTCATATAAGTGGAATCATATAGAGTTTGTCTTTTCATGGCTGGCTTTTTTCCCAGAATATTACATCCTCACGTTCTTCCATATTGTAGCATCTGCCAGAATTTCATTCCTTTGTAAGACTGAATAACATTTCATTGTGCGCATAGACCACATTTTGTTTAGCGATGGTCATTTCGGTGGCTTCCACCTTTTGGTTGTTGTAAAGAATGCTGCTATAAACATGGGTTAACAAATATCTGTTGAAGACCCTGACCTCAATTATTTTTTGTGTATTTTTTGGTATGTACTCAAAAGTGGAATTACTAGATTATATGGTAATTCTACACAGTGACTTTTCAACTAGTGTTTAACATGGTGTTTTGACAGAATAGCTGTAAGATTACACTGAAAAAACAGCCGAGAAAGTGCTGTGAAAGTGCCATGAGCTTGCAGGAAAGGCGGTCAGCAGCACACCTCCACTGTAATGGGTTTGTTTACCTGCTTGCCTACCAACAGCTGCAGGCCCCTTTCCTGGCCCTGCCCCATATTGCTCCCCACATTAGACCCAGATGTGCTGCACCTCTGCCCTTTTGCCCGGCTCCTGCTTGTTACAGGGAAGGGCTGGAGGGCTCTTTGTCCAGGTTTGTCATCCAATATAAGCGCTCAATGCACACGGATGGCTTTACCTGGCTCTCAGCCAGTGAACTCAGCATGTGCTCCAGCCCTTTAGCCCTGAGCTAGGCTATCTACCTTCATAGGCCAATCACAGGCTGTCACAGGTAAATGACCACACATGGTTTGTGCCTCACTTTCTGACTTTGGAACATAATCCCACAGTGGGGGTGGGGGAGGGCCATTTTTCTGGAGCTTCCTCCTATTTTCAAGCTTTATCTTGCAGAACAAAACCTCCTAAGCAGAAGCCTCGATGTCCTCTTTCTGTGGGTGGAATGTGTCCCCCAAAAGGCATGTATTCAACACTTAATCCCCAGTGCAATGGTATTGGGAGCTGGGACCTAATAGGAGGTGTTTAGGTTATGAAGTGCCCACCGTCACACATGGATTAATGCTGATTATAAAAGGCCTTGAGACTGTGAGTTTGGTCTCTCACCCTCCTGATTGCCACCATGGGATGAGGCAGCAAGAAGGCCCTCACCAAATGCTTGACTCAGGCCAGCACCATACCCTTGGGCTTGCCAGCCTCCAGAACTATGAGCCACATAAATGTCTGATTATTACAAATGATCCAGTCTTAGGTATTCTGTTATAGCAGCACAAAATGGACTCAGACATCTGTCTGCCAGCCCTGGCCACCTGAGGCCTGGAATGCTGTTTGCCGCACTTCCCAGCCTCTCTCCTTTGCCTTACACTAACTTCCTTCCCTGGAACCAGCAGTTCCTGCTTGTCTGGGCATTTTCAGATCTTATTGATCTTTCAAGGGCACCTCCTCTGTGAACTTACCTGGGTCCTTCCCAGTTTGGAGGGATCTCACAACACATGCTGTAGCCAGTACCACATTCTACTGTCTCTTCTAAAGCACAGTTCCTGGGCCAGAGCTTCAGCATGGCCTGCAGGCTTGTTGGAAATGCTAATTCCAGGGCCCCCCACTAGACCTCCTGACTTAGAAACTGGGGGTGGAGCCAACAATCTGTGTCTTATTGGCATAGATACTTCTAGGTCTGCCAGGCTGCCAGGAGGCCTTAATGGCCCAACAATCATGGGGCACAAAGGCAATGCCTGCGAGTCAGCAGCAGGGGATCCCAGCTGGTCTCCCCATGGGTTCTTCTTCCCTCCTCTTCTTCTTAAAATGGAGGCAAAATTTATAGCAAAGCACACAAATGTTGGTGTCCAACTCAATGCCTTTTAACAAACGTGTCCACCCCCTCGTCACACCCCAGATGAAGACATGGAACATTTCCAGGACCCCAGAAAGCTCCCTGGTGCCTCCTTCTTATCAATAACCCCATCCTCCACCAGCCCCACCAGGAAACCACCACCCTGACTTCTGTCTCCATAGATGACTTTTGCCTGTTTTTGAATTCCATACTGTGCATGCTCTTTTGCGTCTGGATTCTTTCGTCCAACTTTATCTGCGAGATTGATCTAAGTTGTTGCATGGCAGAGTCATTTGGTCTTTTCCTTTGCTATGCAATGCATGATAACATTTGTTCGTTTTTAGTTTATAGAATGCAGTAAGTTTACTTTTGATGGACAACAGCACTTGTTTCTCTTGGGTGTCTGACCCTTTCCCATGCTTTCCAACCCTAGCTTCTAAGCTCTCTGAGGGTACAGAGTTTGCCTCTGTCCCTCCTGGCCTGGCATGCAGACTGCTCCTGTCAGCATTTACTAAGTCCAAATTGCAACAGGGGCAGGTCCCTGCCAGCTGAGGGAGCTATTCTTCCAGCTCAGCCAGGGGTTGGCCAGTCTTGTCCCCTGGGACAAAACCCAGCCAGAGCTCTGGGCACTGTGGTTCAGAAGGCCTGAGACACGTGGTTTTACCAGGGCTGGGTACCAAGAACCATGCTTGAGGCTAATGGCATTTCACTGGCAGCGTCTCTCGGAGCCTGGGGGACTCAACCGTGGGAAGCATGTTCTGCACACAGCCATGGTGCAAGAAATGCTTTTTCCTGTGACGGTTCAGTGAGAACCATGATGGCAGCAGTGCAGCATCCTCCCAGCTTGGTTTTTAAACATGGGAAGGGCTTCTAAAAAGTCACACAGCTGGTTAATGTTTGAACCAGGGTGGAAGAGGTTTGTGTGAAGCAGTGGGTGGAGCTGTCTGAATGCCAGGACGAGGGTCACCCTGGAGGTGGGTGACACAGGGGGCAGTGCAGGTCAGAGGCAGAGGCTGGGCCCAGATGCCATGCCAGCTCCAGGCCACTTTCCCAGAGAAGTGAGAAGTGGCCAGGCTGCCGGAGACAGTGTGGCCTCTTCAAGGCGTCACTAGTCCTGATTTTGAGGGGTGACTCATGCCGTCTTGGACATCCATTTCTGGCTCAAGTTGCTCTGGGTTCCTCCACACAGACCAGAGGGATTCCTGCATCACAGGAATCCAGGAAGGGGTGGGGGGAGTTGCAGGTTGAGAAGACAGAGGTGAGTGGCCCCAGAGCCCCTCCCCTGTTGAGTCACAGGAAGGGAATGGAAATAGTGTGGGCTGAGGCTGAGTCAGGGCCCAGACTCACCTTCTCGGGACCTCATCTGGGCTCTGAGGTGAGAGGCCCATCTGTCCTCCCCTCCTTGCTGCCTCGTCTCCCAAGCATGAGGAAGGCGAGCAGGAAGGATTGAGGTTAGTTCTCAAGAAGGACTTCCTGACTCGCGCTGGGCGACACTGAAAGGCATCTCTCAAAGGAAGTTGTGAAATCTTCCTTGGGACCAATTTGAGGTTTGGTCTGGGTCCAACCAGGACTATCTTTATGGCTCTAGACTGTTTTCAAGAGTTAAGACAATCCTTCCTCGACATGGCTCAGGGAACACCCGATGTGTGCCAGGCCTGGTGGCAGGAGCAGGGCCAGCTGAGTGTGGGACATGCCCCACTCTGGAGGTCTTCTCTAGGTCAGCATTACAGCAGCCTTGGAGAGCCCTTACCCCTTCCCTCCTCCCCTCCTCCTGGCTCCCTTGGGCAGTCTGCTCTGCCAGCCACACCACACTCCACTTTCGGATTCTGGAAGGAAACTATGGGCAATAAATAAGACAAAGGGTCAATTTCCTTCCTATGCAAATCCCAGTAGCATTTGCAGAGCGCCAGGCTTGGGAGGGCGCCCTCTTAAGTGCTTTACCTGCCTTCACTCCGCCACAGCCCTGTGAGGAAGATGCTCCCCTTTCACAGAGAAGGAAACTGAGGTTCAGTGAGGTGAGCAGCCTGGCTACAGTGGCACTGCCAGCGAGCAGCAGACCCAGCCTGTGACCCGGGCAGTGGCATGGCAAACAGCCAGCAAGCACTGGGTGCTTTTCCTGCACTGGGCCAGCACTTTGCAGGCATCGACTCAATTGAACCCTCACAATCACCACACATTGGTAAGAAAACCACCCTGACAGTCCCGGGAAAATGCGCAGTCTTCATACACTGAAGGAAACAAAAATGGACACATCAGTCATGAAAGAGAACAGAGAGATCCATCTGGAGTGCCTTTAGTTGGCAAATGGTTTAATTTTGCTGTGTAGGGACACAGGCCTTGCTGGGGCACCGTGGAGTGGGGCCCCGTGCTGGTGGGTTGTTCACTGGGAGCACCTTTGTGATGCTGGAAGGCGGTGTGGCAGGACCCATGGAATGCCTTCAAAAGCCAGTGGTCCATGTCCCTGTCTCCTTCCTTAGACTCTTCCAGAAGAGACTGGTCAGAGGTGCAGCACAGATGAACCTACAAAGCTGTTCATCAAAGCATCACTTACAATGGTGAAAAGGCAGAAGAATCACTGAATTCCACCAAGGCAGAGCAACCGAGGAAATCATGGGTAGAACACTAGGGAGCCACAAGAAACGACATGTTTGAGAGGATATTTATAGCACAGGAAAATGTTCATGATTTAATGCTACACAAAAACGGCAGGATACAAAACAAGGCGTATTTTAAGAAAGAGGGTGGCATGGTTGTCCATCCACTGCTTTCAGGGACTGGACTAAGTGACCTGGATTAGAGCGAGGGCGAGAGATCTGCTTCCTGCCTGAGCCCTGTGAACAGCTGAAATCACTCATGTGTCTGCAGGAATCATTCTTACATTTGCTATTCTGAGATAACTTCAAACCTACACAAAATCTGCAAGAATAACAAATACCCTGCCACATACTCTTCACCTACATTCACCCATTATTAACATTTTATCACATTTATTTTCTCTCTCATTCTTTTTTTTTTTTTCTTTGACTCTGTCACCCAGGCTGGAGTGCAGCGGCACGATCTCGGCTCACCGCAAGTTTCATCTCCTGAATGCAAGTGATTCTCCTGCCTCATCCTCCCCGGTAACTGGGTCTGCCTGTGTGGACCACCATGCTTGGCTTATTTATTTGTATTTTTAGTAGAGGCAGGGTCTCACTGTGTTGGCCAGGTTGGTCGCAAACTCCTGATCTCAAATGATCTGCCCACCTCAGCCTCCCAAAGTGCTGGCATTACAGGTGTGAGCCACCACGCCCAGCCTGTTTTTCACATTTCTATTTGATTGCTCCGGAATTCAGAGCTCTAAGAGGAGGCTGCCTGGGCGACCTGCCTGTGGTAGAGGCTGCCTCCCAGCTGCTCTGAGGATGGCCCTGGGTCTGAGGGAGGGCGTTGCACTCTGGCGTGTTTGCAACTGGCCTTTGCAGATGTAGACACGGAGCCTCCCTCAGGAACCCAGGGCAGGCGCCCCTGGGAAGAGGAATGGCTCCTTCTTTCCTCCCTCAGTCCCTTTCCTGAATGCCTATGTCACTTCTGGGCACACAGAGGCTTAGCTTGCAGGGAGCCGCTCTCCAGGTGAGGCTGAGGTTTGGGGGCTCTCTGTGTGCCCCATCTGCTCCAGCACACTCTCCTCAGATGGGCCTCCTCTGTGCTCTGCTCTGTGCTCCCTGCATGGAGTTCAGTCCTTGAAGGCGGGAGAGTCCAGAGAAGAAAAGAGCCAAATGGAGGAAGAGGACCCTGGAAATCCTTGGGTGCAGCAGAGCTTGGGAGGTAACACATCTGGCCCAGCTCTGCTCCTCTCTGCGAGTTCCCGAAGCCAGAAGTAGGCAGCTCCCTTTTCCCATCTTTTCAGAGGAAGTGTTGAGTCCAACAGGATGGGGTTCAAATCCCAGCCTCACCACTGATTCTGGACAAGTTTATTCTCCTTTCTTAGCCTCTGTTTCCTCATCTGGAAAGGGGGGCTGTCTGAGAACTAAACCTGAGAAGGCGCAGGAAGGGCTTCCCGTGACTTCTGCAAAGAGCAACACGAACACTCTCTCTCCTTCATCCGAGCAGCGATCCTCACTGGGCCTTAGGTGCAGGGGGTAGCGGGGAACAAAACACCATTTTTGCCCTTTTGCAGCTTACAATCTAGCGATTCTCATCATCAGTACATGTGGCCAAAGGCCCCTGGCTGTCTTGTAGGCTATGGGGTTGAATATGAGCCTTTGGATGGTGTGGAAAATTTGGGAAACAGGTGGAAAGGGCAGCTATTTGAAATACGTGAGGGTGCCAGGGCCATCAGGTTACAAGTAGCAGCACAGGTGAACTCAGGCCTTCTCACCTGGGGCTTGTCAGATAGTCGGGACAGGAGGCACCCAGATTCCTCCAAGGAGCCACAGGGCTGGCTAGGCCTCAAGGAGACCAGAGTGTCAAGGTTCAGGGGACCCTGTCTCTCATCCCTTCAGGAGCCAATGTCCCTGCAGGGCCTCCACAAAGCACAGACGAGTTTCTCCCACTTTTTCTGCATCTCCTTCTACCTTCAGCTTCCTCTGTGGTTGCCTTTGTTTTTCCTGCCCATCTTTGGTGGCTCTCAAATGTCATCCCTGCCCCACAGAGAAAAGGGTGCCAAGTGGCCGACTATTCAGCATGAGGGTCCCCTGCAGCAGCTCGCTCAGGCCAGGGCCCTCCCAGGATGCTGGTCCCATGAATGGATGGAGGCTCCTGCCTGCCTGGTCACAGTGGCCCTGGTGGGGAGGGACAGTCAAGGAGCACAGGTGGGATTTGTGCAAAAGATCTGGCCCATGGCTCCTTCCTCGGTAGGGACTGTGGGCTTCCAACCTTCCCAAGGTTCCCCATGCAGAGCCAGAGCCTAAGCCTTGGACCCTTTGGTCATCCAGGCCCCTCTAAGGCCCTGGGCCATACAAGACCTCTAGCCTTGAAGCACATGGTCCGCAGCTTATGTAAAACATGGCATGAGTGAGAAACTCAACCACAGCAGGTGAAGACCGCCACCTCTTTCCGTTCTGTCTTTCCTCCACCACACTTCGGGGAGGTGAGGGGGCTCAGACTTGATCATCAGGTGGTGCTCAGGCACCTCCTTGCATAGGAAAGTTGTTTCCGGGCTCCCCAGCATGGGCTTGGCTTCCAGGAGCCCTTCTTCCTCCTGGGCTGACTCACCTGCTTGGCACCAGGACACGGGAGATTCAGGGCCAGGGGCAGGGTCCTGCGGTTGTGGGCTGCAGGTAGATGGTGAAGGCAAATCGGAGTTGAAATGCATAGAGGCTCTCTAGGACACAGTGCAAATATACCGGCAATCCACCCACCGATTTCAACACCTGACCAAGATCCCTGGATGCAGAGCAGGCAGGCTTTGCCCGTAGCCGTGGAGAAACCAAACCAGTGGGAGGTTCCCTTCCCATCTCTACAAATGTGCTGTTCCCAGGAGCTCTGCCTACCTTGAATGCCCCATTTCTAGCTCCAGGATTTGCATCTGACAGTGGGATGTGTGTTTATGAAGGGAAGACCACAGAAAAGAATCTCTTGGGAAAATAAATGATCTTCCCGCTTGGCCTGCTTTGAGAATGCAGATTTTCCTTGCACTTGGAGCTTTCCTTCTCTAGGCTATTTTCAATATAACAGTGGATGTGAGTTTGGCCCTGGAGCCAGACTACCTGGCTTCAAAGTCGCTTGCTACTTCCTACCTGGGACCTAAGGCAAGCCATGGAGCTCTAGGTCCCTCACCTGTAAACGGGAAGGACCACAGCGCCCACGTTGCATCATACACTTGTATACGCAGGCACACCCTACCTGCAAAAAGCAAGGAGCAGGGTAAGGGAACAGCTGTTTTGATCACGTTCCCCAGAAGCAGAACCTGATTTGTATGGCAGTGACTGATGAAGGACAGGCACCCAAGGAAAACGGTAAGGTAAAGGGGGTAGCAGACAGAGAGGGGAGAAGCCATGCAAGGCTGTGGCCCCAGGCAAAATCCTACAGAAGCAGGTCCCTTGGGGGACTGTGGAGTGGAGTCACATCTCCATTTCCCAGCCTGAGCTAAGGATACACGTGTCAGTCATTAGTGAAGGGCCATCCTGTGGCAGGGGGACACTTCCAGCTCTCTGCAGAAGGGCCCAAGGGGCTCCAATAGCCTGATGGCAGTCTTGCTGCAGAGTCATAGGTGTGGACAGTTGGAAACCAAGGCCATTCAGGCCAGGAAAGGGGCACATGGGAAGGTACAAGGGGTCACGCTTCTGTGACCTACTGGTGGAGAGTGGACAGTAGCCACACAAGACAAAGGTGAGCGTTCTGAATCCAGAGACCAGAAATGGAGGCTTTCACAAATATGCATGCACCATGCTTTTTCATGGGATAGTCTATCTGGAAGATCATTCCAGGCTGCAGTATGTAAAGCTATGTCGTTCTTCTTTTTCACAGTTGCAGAGTTCACTGAGTAGCTACATTATTATAGAGCTCACCAACCTCTATTGATGGGTATTTAGATTGCTTCCCATCTTGTTATTACAAGAAAAACATACCGCAATAAATAAATATCCTTGTTCTAGGGCCATCAGCACATTTGCAAGTGTCCCTGTAAATCTCTAGGAGTAAGTTTTCAGATCAAAAGGCATGTGCATTAAAAAAAATGTTGATAGTGGCTGTACCAGTTTATACTCCTGCCAGTAATGTACGAGAGAACTTGTCTCCCACACCCACGCCAATACAGTGTTATCACAGTTTTGGATAATTGCCAATGTGATAAGTGAAAAATGGTCTTGAACTATAGTTTCCATTTACACTTCTCTGGTTTAAATAAAGCTAAACATTGTCTATAAGCTCAAGGGCCATTTCTACTTCCTGCTCTGTGAACTATCTGTTCATGTCTATACTCGTGGACATTTTTTCTATTTCATTTTTTCTGCTGCAGTTGCATTTGTCTTATTGACTATAGGAACTCTCTATATATTAAGGAAATTTAGATCTTGAGTACAGTGACTTGAGGATGGAAGCAGAGGGAATTCATTCATCCAAGGGCTTCCCATTAGTTTAGCCATCTAAATTTCATATCCAAACCAGTCCTTTCTAGTATGGGGTTTTTTGCTTCTTCTTTTGGTTCTGTGAGCTAACTTATAACCTCCCAGCATGTTCCTTGCTTGCTTTGCCTTGGCTGGACTTAGCCAGAGTTGATTTTGGTGGTGTAAGGAGTCTTGATGTATCCACTCTCCCTCACCAGGTTGAGGTTTCAAAGAGAAGGGTCTGGGTTGATGTCCCCATCTTCCAGCTGAGATTCCCTGCTTTTCTCTGTGGGTTCCTCAACTTCCAGGTCCAGGCAACTAGTGACCCTTCCTAACCAGCTCGCTAAGGGCGTTTGCAGTGCCTCTGCTCTGTCCTTGTGTCTAGGCCAGAGGTCCTGCTTTCTTCATTTGGAAGGTGATGTCACTGATTGATTTAAGAGCTTGTTTGGGCTCTCAGCTCTGGGAGTGTAGGCAGCGGGTCTCCCTTGATAATTGTGTCCCAGAGCTTCAAAGATGAGGGCCAGCAGGGCCCTTGGGGATCTTGGGGACCAACCACCACAGTGGACAGAGGAGATGCGGTGCAGAGGGGGAGCTGGCACAGGTCACACACTGTGTTGGGGCACACATGTGGGTCCAGGACCCTTTCTGAATTGCTGAATCACTGGACACCTGCGGGCCCAGGACCCTGTCTGAATCACAGTGCTTGTTCATTCTTTTGGCAAGCACTCCTCAATAGCTGGATTCCCCAGCTTACAGGCAGGGCCGTGATGTAGTGAGAACCAACTCCACATGCAAAGGCAACTATAACTGCCCTGCAGGCCAAGGACAGAGGAGTCTGTTTGGGGAAGTGGGGAGGTGGCTTGGAGGGGGTGGCCTGGAAAGACTAGCTTGTGTTGGGGCATGGCAAGTGCAAAGACCCTGAGACAGGAGAGAATACATTTTGAGCACAGAGGCCACAGGTAGAGGGTCCCATGTGCAGGGGTGTCAGTCAGAGACACTGTCCTCCAACCAAGACCACGTAACCAAGACCTGGAAGAAATGGAAACAATGGGCAAAGAACCTTCTAGGCAGGGGAAGTGGCTCAGGGAAGGTCGTTCAGTTGGAAGAAGACGCAGAGTTGCAAGGCAGTGTGGCTCCAGACTGGCTGGTGTTTGGACGAACGGAGGCAAGATGGTGCATTTCCGGGTTCTTCTTCACCAACTTTTCCCGCGCGCGCGAAAATGCAGCTAGCGCGCCATGCGGCCTTCCTCAGTCCTCCACTCCTGTCAGGATGTCGGGACTTCAGGAACTCCGTCCGAGAGCCCCACCGGGGGACTCTGCCGGCCTCCTTTGCCAGAGGCCGACAGACCTCTCCCCCACACCTTAGGTTACCAAAAATAAACTTGCAGTTTTGCTGTTACCCTTGCCTACTTGCTGGTTCTTTTGTGCTCGCTCGACTGGTCTTAGAAAAACAAATCAGTTGGTGCCAAAGACCCGGGAGGAGACCCCTCCTCAGGCCTCTAGGGGTTGAGGAACCTACTCCTGCTCCCACACTGCAGACGGACCAGGACCTGAGACCCGCTTCCCTCACTCTCACGGCCTCTCTGGGGTAAGTGCCCTTGTCTCCTCTTTACCTCCCTCGGCCAAAAATCCTGTGCAGGTTCGAGGCCCACTTTTGAGCCACCAAGTGGCTTGGGAGACCCATTCCGGACGGAGACGTCCACCTGAAAGTAATCTCCACTTTGGCTCCATGAGCCTCCAGTCTGTCTCTGCTGGTTCCAAAGGACGCTTTGAAGCCAGGCAGAGATCCACTTCCATTTCCATTGTGTCCATTGTGTAAGTAAAGAGGAAACAAACGGGAAACCCCTCAGTCCAAATTTCCAAAGAGCACCCCCTTAGGGTGCCTCCTAGCCAATTTAAAAACCTTACAGCTCGAACAAGACCTTAGGAGGAAGTGGTTAATTTTCCTTTCCACTGTGGTGGGATCGACCTCAGCAATTTCTGCCAGCGGCTAGGCAAGTGGTCCAAAATTAATTACATACAAGGCTTTTGGGCCTTACGCTCTTGTCCCGATCTGCCCTATACTCCTCCTTCTCTCCCCGCTCTCTCCACCCCCTCCCTTCCTATCCAGACTCCTCCTTCCTCCTCCTTATCTACTAGTAATCCACTCAGTCCCGTGCCTCCTTCGGGGCCCCCAACTGGCTGTTTTGAGTCCCCTATCTCTGCCCACACCCTCCTACAGTGTTAGCACCTTTGCAAGAGGTGGCTGGGGCAGAGGGGGTAGTCAGAGTACATGTCCCTTTTTCATTGGCCGATCTTTCCAAAATTGAGAAGCGTTTAGGTGATTTCTCAGCTAATCCTACCATATACATAAAGGAATTTAGACACCTTTGTCAGGCCTATGACTTAACTTGGCATGACCTCCAGGTTATCCTAACCTCTACCCTAAACTGACTGAGGTTCTAAACCAGTATACCCAGTTAGATCCGGCCTCCCCCACAGGGGCCACCATTTTGGCATCTTATTTCATTTCTCAATCAGCTCCTGACATTCGTAAAAAACTTCAAAAGGTAGAGAATGGTCCTCAGACACCAATACAAGACCTAGTTAAATTAGCCTTTAAGGTCTATAACTCCAGAGAGGAGATGGCTGAGGCACAGCTCCTAGCAGTGGCTTTACAGCCCAGTCGTAACCCCAGACCAGAGAGCACACACTCCGCAGACTCCAAGGCTACGAAAGGAGCCTGCTATAAGTGCGGCAAGGCAGGACACTATGCCAACAGGTGTCCGCAAGGTCCCCAAGCCCCAATGCAGCCTTGCTATAAGTGCAAGGCATCAGGACATTGGGCCAGTGAATGTCCTAACCCTCGTCCACCAGCAACCCCCTGCCCTGCTTGCCAGCAGGGAGGACACTGGAAGTCTGATTGCCCCACCCTGAGAACAGGTGCCGTGACTCCACGTGACCCCCTTTCCCAGGATCCTGGGAGCTCCTTCCAGCTCCTACATCTGGACGACGACAACTGAAGGTGCTGAGACTCAGGGACCCCCATCACCCTCGCCGAGCCGCGGGTAACTCTCCTGGTAGTGGGTAAGACAATTAATTTTTTAATCGACAGCGAGGCTACCTATTCTGTTTTGCCGTCCTTCTCTGGACCTAGCCTTCCATCCAATATCTCTGTAGTAGGAGTAAGGGGAAAGCCATCCACTCCACGAAAAACTCCACTCCTTAATTGCTGCCTGGCCAACAACTACTTTGCACACTCGTTCCTCATTATACCCTCATGCCCTACGCCTTTACTAGGCTGAGAAATCAGTTTGGCTTTCCCCCACTCGCCTCAAACTTACTGAATTTTCTTAACTATCTTATACTCCCCAACCTTGCCAGGATCATCCTTCTGGGTTTTGCCCATATTCCAACAAATGCTTCCATTCCTCATTCTTATACTAATACTGTGCCTTATTTTATTCTTCATCCGTACGTCCAAATACCAACCATAGGCCCCAACCTTAACGACGCCCCTTAACAGCAGGAAGTAGCCAGACAGACCACAGCGCCCCTTTATCACTATTATCAATAAAAGGTTGGACTGTTTGGACGAACGGAGGCAAGATGGTGCATTTCCGGGTTCTTCTTCACCAACTTTTCCCGAGCGCGTGAAAATGCAGCCGGCGCCTGGGAAGGTGCAGATTAACCGGGCATGCGCCAGGTGACATCAATCTGAAGAGACCAAGATTTACCTGGTCACACCTGCAGAACGCCCCCCGACACGCCCGTGCCCCGCCTATTGCCCTCCCACTCCTAGAAAAGCTGCTCTTGGCCAGGGTCCCGCGCGGTCTTCCTCAGTCCTCCACTCCTGTCGGGATGTCGGGACTGCAGGAACTCCATCCGAGAGCCCCACCAGGGGACTCTGCCGGCCTCCTTTGCCGGAGGCCGACAGACCTCTCCCCCACACCTTAGGTTACCAAAAATAAATTTGCAGTTTTGCTCCTACACTTGCCTACTCGCTGGTTCTTTTGTGCGCGCTCTGGTGGTCTTAGAAAAACAAATCAGCTGGGACAGACAGAGTGAGCCGAAGCAGTCAGACAGGATGGGGTGGACACAGGTAGGATCCATCACAGGGAGCAGGTTTTCCAACTCATTCTTAGGGCCCTAGGGGATCCCCTCCACTGCGAATGCACGAATGCATGAAGATGACATCAGCCCTTTTATAGAGGGGAAGTTCTTCCTACAAACAAACCAAAGTCCCTCCAAGGGACTTAGCAACTGAAGCTGAACCTTCTCTTTTAGTTGCCCCTGCCCCCCAGACCCAGAGCCAGCTGGTTCCTCCTGCCTCCTGCTCACAGCTCCGGGAAAGCATCCTGGTGGGGAAAGTCAGTGAAACACCAGGTGGCCTAAGGTATCTTCCCAGGACCCCAAGGTGACTAGACAGGGCTATCTTATCAACCCTGGGATGCAGTCAGAGGGGAAAAGTTCTGCAAAAGAAATTGGACCCAGGGCACTGAGGGAAGCCTAGGTCCCTTCTGAGTGCTCTGCAAAGGGACAGGAGGACAGACAGTCGGGGGTTTTGTGAGGGAGGGGATAGGTGGATACTAGTAATGAGGGGTGTTCAAGTCAGTGCCCAGTAACCAAGAGGATGAAGGATGGATGGGGGGATCAACTTCAGGCACAGCTGGATCCAGAACCCTGAAGCCTGGGCTATGGCTGTTCCCCACTCCTTGTATCACCCAGGTCTCAATCATCTTCCTCTCTGTGACACAGTAGCCTCCTCCCTAGGGCTCCTTCCTTCCACTCTTACCCCCACAAATCCATTCTCCATATATTGTTAAAACCATGCCACTCCCCTGCTTAACCCCTCTCCCCATGGCCTCCTGACGCCCTCCACATAAAGCAGAAACTCCTTACCCAGGCCCCAGAGGCCCCCGCTGACCTCCCCAACCCTACCTCGCTCTCCTCTCCCCTCGATCCCTCTGTCCTTTCTGTCCCTTGAACACACCAACCACATCCCCATCTAGCCGACATTGTACCTGCTGCTCCCTCCTCCTGGTATGTCACCATGTGGCCACCCCTTCTTAGCAGGACTGCCCAGATGGAGCTGTCCTCAGCCATCGAGCCCCCAGCCCGCCATCCACTCCCCACACCAGCCCTGTTTGGTGGTTCCTTCTGTGATGGAAATGGTCCCCCCCGTTCGCTGTCAAACACAGCAGCCACCCCATGCAGCTAATGAGCCCCTGAAATGTGGCTATTGTGATGGAAGAACTGAACTCTTAATTTTCTTTTTTTTTTTGAAAAACAGAATTTCTTTCTGTAAACTGTTTGAGTACAGAGATGTTCTTCACAATCCCAATACAGTACAGATTTCTTTTCCAAAATGAAATGAGCAAGCAATAAAAGAAAAAGAGCTATATAAAATGTTCTCATGAAGAACAAAGACAATCTCATCTTTCTTTAAAAACAAAACAGGCCAGGCGTGGTGGCTTATGCCTGTAATCTCAGCACTTTGGGAGGCTGAGGTGGGCAGATTACGAGGTCAGGAGTTTGAGACTAGCCTGACCAACATGGAGAAACCCCGTCTCTACTAAAAATGCAAAAATTAGCTGGACATGGTGGCGCATGCCTGTAATCCCAGCTACTCAGAAGGCTGAGGCAGGAGAATGGCTTGAACCTAGGAGGTGGAGGTTGTGGTGAGCCGAGATAGTACCAATGAATTCCAGCCTGGGCAACAAGAGTGAAACTCCGTCTCAAAAAACAAAGCCAAAAACAAAAATAAAACAAACAAAAAACATACGATCCTTTTGAATGTGTGGTGCAGGTGTAGGATTGAAGCCATGGGCTTTAACAGTGCCGTGAACCCAGGGCTTTGCTCACAGCCAGCACCATAGGTAGGGTAGCACCCTGACGTGAGCAATCCTTGCTGCTTGCACAGAAGCTTCCTGAAGCTAAGTGATCAGTTCCCAGCTCTCCTTAAATTCCCAGTCCCCAGCCTGGGCCCCTCTCCCTAACATCTTCATTGCTTTGGGAGCCCCTGAAGTGAACCCTGAAATACTCCCTCCGTCAACTCTGGGCTCAGACCTTTGCCCTTCTCTGTGTCATGAGGAAATTTCAGTCAAGAGGGTGGGAACGGGTGGTTTCAGACCGTGCAGCAAAGCCACTGCCAGGCAAGTTTTGTTTTTGTTTTTGTTTTTCAGACAGAGTCTCTCCCTCTCCCCCAGGCTGGAGTGCAATGGTACAATCTCGGCTCACTGCAACCTCTGCCTTCTGGGTTCTAGCGATTCTCCTGCCTCAGCCTCCTGAGTAGCTGGGATTACAGGCATCTGTCACCATGTCCAGCTAATTTTTGTATTTTTAGTAGAGACAGGGTTTCACCATATTGGTCAGGCTGGTCTCGAACCCCTGACCTCAGGTGATCCACCCTGCCAGGTAAGTTTTAAGGCAAATTTTCTCTCTTATTTGGTCAGAGCTAGACCTAACCTTCTCACCACTGAGAAATCCTGCCTTTGCCGGGGATGCAACTTAGGCAACTCTGGATGAAGGTGGGATGAGGGAGCCCGGGGCAGATTGCAGGAGGTCTGGGTCTGACTACTGGAATGGACTTGTGTGCTCATGAAAGCTGCAGTCACCAGGTGCCGCTCCTGGCCCAGCTGCCCTCAGTGGTAAATAGGCGGGGGGGCCCAAGAAAACTGAGATGGCAAAACCAATCCAGGCTCCAGAAGTAACATGAGGTTGCACAGATCCCACTAGGCAGCCTCATTACATGTAAGGGAAATGTCAGGAGGCACCTCGGATCTGATAACAGGCAGGACCTTGCATCAAAATGATTTTTCTTTAGAACAAAAGAGAGGGGGAGAAAAGAAAAAAAAATCAAAGAAAGTGATTCCGTGAGCTTCATGAGATAGGACACAGCAGTGTTGTAAGGGAAGCAGGAAGATGGGGGCTGTGGACACAGGGTGGTGGATTCTGCCTCTCATGGCTTCTTTTCTCCCTGGTGGACTGGTGGGTTGGTAGCTGAGGCCAGAGGTCCCCTCCCCTGGGGAGCAGAGAGATGACTTTAGCAACAGGCATTGGGGAAGCTGGAATTACTCCATCTGGGCATTGCAATTGGCTCCCCCAGTCTTCTTCAGTTAACCCTTCATTAAATCTCCCTCCAGCTCCTTCTGATCACTGATCACAAACTCCTTAGTGAAATCCTGTACAATCTCCTTCACCGGGGTCTTGACATTCTCGCCGATCCACCTGATGAGGGTGAACTTGGACCTCCTGCTCATGGCAACCCCTGTGGTGACACACACGAAGGCAAGCAACCAGACCTTGTCTGTGCACTGTGGGATGAAGTGCTGGTATTACGCTCCTTGCTGGACAGAGACGATGACAGAGCCATCATATTTAAGTCACCCAGATGATGGCCAAGCTGTTGTCTCGTGCCAGGTTGTAGGCCTCCCGGCAAGCCTGTTTGTCAATCTTGGTGGCCACTGCCACGGGGCCGCAGCAGGGACACTGCCCGGGGTGACTGAGTTGGCCCCTGGCTGCGGCGGGGATGGGAGTGAGGTAGTGGTGACAGTGACACGGCACCTGCAAGCTCCAAGCACAGCTGCAGCTCTGCTAAACTCTTTTTTTTTTTTTTTTTTTTTTTTCCCGAGACAGAGTCTCGCTCTGTTGCCCAGGCTGGAGTGCAGTGGCGTGATCTCGGCTCACTGCAAGCTCCATCTCCCGTGTTCATGCCATTCTCTTGTCCCGGCCTCCCAAGTAACTGGGATTACAGGCACCCACCACCATGCTTGGCTAATTTTTCTGTATTTTCAGTAAAGATGGGGTTTCACCATATTAGCCAGGATGGTCTCAATCTCCTGACCTTGTGATCCGCCCGCCTCGGCCTCCCAAAGTGCTGGGATTACAGGCATGAGCCACTGCGCCCAGCTGCTAAACTCTTCATTTTCAATTACTCCAATTGCTTGAAACTCAAATAGCCACATGGGGCTAGTGGCCACCATTTGGACAGAGTGACTCCAACCTTCCATGTGGTGTAATTTTATTTGCTAGCCTTTAGCATCATGTGATGTGATCTTCACTTGTTTTCTGTCTCTGTGACCAGAGCATCAGCTCCTTGAGGTGGGGATTGGTTTGCCTTGTTCACTGCTGTATGCCGGGCTAGAAGTGGATCTGGCATATAGTAGATGCTCAATATGTAATGGCCGAATGAATGCATGAGTAAATCAATGACTCCTGGGGACCACAAACTCTGAATTTCTCCAAAAGGATTGCTAGTTCTGCCAGGGATTGCTGCTCTGTGACCTCAAGTCAAGATCTTGCCCTCTCTGGGCTCAGCATCCTGACCAAGGGACACCGGGGCCCCTCTGGTCTTAAGGCTCTGAAACTTCCTGCTTCTTACTCTGCCCTGTTGGGAGAAAAGCTGAGGCAGGGCTTGCATGTCTGCTAGACTTGCTGGCTCCCTGCTTCTAGCACTCCCATTATCTCAGGTAGCCGTATGTTTCAAAGAAAATGCTACAACATCACAGCTGTAGCTCATTCACTGGATACATTGCTTCCTTTAAACCCCCACATCCTCACCACTTGTTTCTTTGTTTGAGCACCAGTAAATAGTGTGGGCTCCCAGAGCTTGGGGCCTTCGCAGCCTCCATATTAGCGTTGGCCCCCAGGTCCCACTTTCTCTCTTGTCATTTCTCATTTCTTTGATTCCGCAGGACTTCATAGCCCCCACAGCCTGGTGTTGAGTCTGATCACCCCAACATGCCCAAACTGCCCCAATCTATCTTTCATCCCCAATGCCCACCACCAGCCTCCCCAGCCACCTCATAGGAAGGGGGCCAGACGGGCTTCCTGTCCCCAGAGACTGTGTCTGGGAAGCCATCAGAGCAGGCTCCCTGTGCCCGTCTCCTAGCAACAAATGGCCTTAGGAAGTATTTGGGGGTGGGATAAAGTGGTGATTGCTGTGGGGCTGTGTCCCAAGTCAACAGCTCTCCAGCCGGCCAAGGGCAAATGTTTTCCAGGAGCCAGGCCAGGGCAGGCTGGCGGTTGTGGCACGTGCACCAGGAGTTGGCTCCAGGGTCCTCCAAGCCTGGGCCCTGTAGTTGGCCACACTCACCCTCTCATGCCTGTGCTTGGGGTTCAGAGGTGGCAGGGGGTGCTTGGGCCCTACATGCTTCCCTCCACAGCCCTGCCAGTGGCTGAGATACAGGCCCACACCATGAGGCCCGGTATTTAAACAATTTTTTTGTACAAATGGGGTCTTGCTATGTTGCCCAGGCTGATCTCAAACTGCTGGGCTCAAGTAAGTGATCCTCCTACCTCAGCCTCCCAAACTCCTGGCATTACAGGCATAAGCCACTATGCTCAGCCCTGTTTATTCATTAGATTTGAGTTGTAAATCTTCAACTTCAAAGTTCATCCATATTTGTAGGATGTATAAGTATTCCATTCATTTTAACAACTGAATACTATCCCCCAGTGCACATATAATACATGTTGCTCATTTATTCATCTGTTGATGAACAATTGGGCTGTTTCTACCTTTTGGCTATTGTGAATATGCTGCTCTTAATGTTGGGACACAAGTATCTTTTTTTTAAATTGTGTTTTATTTTTTGATAAGTTATTAGGGCACAGGTGGTATTTGGTTACATGAGTAAGTTCTTTAGTGGTGCTTTCTGAGATTTTGGTGCACTCATCACCAGAGCAGTATACACTGCACCATACTTGTTGTCTTTTATCTCTTGCCCCCCTCCCACTCTTCCCCTGAAGTCCCCAGTGTCCATTGTATTATTCTTATGCCTTTGCATCCTCATAGCTTAGCTCCCACATATCAGTGAGAACATATGATGTTTGGTTTTCCTTTCCTGAGTTCAAGTACCTGTTTGCAACCCTGCCTGATATCAGGAGTTTTGGACTTTTACTTAGGAGTGGAATTACTGGGTCATATGGTAGTTTCATGTTGACTTTTTGAGGAACTGCCAAACTTTTCCACATTATACATTATACATTCCATGGGCCACTGCATTATACATTCCCATGAGCAATGCGTGAGGGTTCCAGTTCCTTCACATCTCCAACACTGGCTATTTTCCATTTGTTTGATAATAGCATCCTAATGAGTGCAAAATGATATCACATTGGGCCTTTGATTTGCATTTCCCTAATGACTAATGATGTTGAACATCTTCTCATGTGTAGATGCTGGAGGTGGGGACACTGTGACAGGATAGCAGGCTTGGCATTGCCTTAGCAGCAGCCTAGGATGGGTGCCAGGGAGCACGAATGAGGGTGAGGAGGGAGAGGAAGAGGGAGAGAGAAAGAGAGAAGAGAGAAGAGAGATGGGGAGAGAGAAGAAAGAGATAGAAAGCGAAAGATGGGTAGAGAGAGATGGGGGAGAAACAGAGGAGGCTGGGAGGGAGAGGAGGATGGAAAGAGCAGAGAGAGAGAAAGAGAGATGGGGAAAGGGGCAAGACATGACAACAGAGACAGAGAAGCAGAGAGGGAGAAAGGGAGAGAGGCAGAGAGAGACAGAGCAGGAGGTTGGGGCACTCTGGGTCCCAGTTTCCAGTGCACTTGTAGGTCATCATCACCTAATCACATGGGCAATAAAGTCCTTGTGCCTGCTGCTCACAGCCCCCGAGAGCCCCTCCTCCTGAAGAATAAAAGCTTTGGTGACTTCCCCTCCTCACTGGATTTTGGTTGTGTCTAATGAACCGAGTCGTCCCGTCTATGACCTTCCTGGGCTCACAGCTCCACTGAACGCTGCCCCCTCGGTTTGGGAGGACCAGTGGTGCCTGTGTCTCACCAGGCTCCTGAGGAAGCTTGTGACCTTGGCTTGGGCCCAAAGTAGCCGGGTACCCGCTGGGGCTCTGCTTCTCCTTTCACTAAGAGGAGAAAGAGACCAAAGAATGGTCTGCAGAGAGGACAACTGTGCAAACACCCAGGGAACGAGGGGCTTGAGCCGTCTTCATTTCCTAACAGACACACATTCCCTTCCATGCCTCCTTAATGAGGGCATGAAGCACAGTATGCGTGTGTCCACCTGTGTGCAAAGGTATGTGTGTGTGCATGTGTGTGTGTTGTGGGGGCATGCAGTAGGCAGCAAGGAGAGGGCAGCTCCTGCTCAAAGCTGCAAGTCTCTCTGAAAGATCGAGATTCTCTGGACCACAGCAGGACAGTGTTTTCATTTGCATCCATTTTTATTAGCATTTAAACCTGTATCTTGAGTAGCATATAAACCATAAGTTGGTTAACTATTCTTACAAGCATTTACGCACTAAGATAAACACATGATAATGTACACTGAAATTATGCACCCTGCACCCCGCCCCCCGCCAAAATTATCTTGCAAACCTACGCCCAGCAAAGGATCCCATAGCGCACTTTGGGAGGTGTAGACAGGAAGCCTGGGTCTCCATTGCTCTTTCCATCTTTTCACCATCTGTGGACTACCAGGCTGCATTGGTTTCCTAGGGCTCCCTCAAAGTACCACAGACTGGGCAGCTTCAGCAACAGAATCTCACTATCTCACAGTCCTGGAGGCTGTAGGTCCAAGATCAAGGTGTCGGCAGTGTAGGTCTCTTTCCAGGGCGGTCCAGGAAGGCTCTGTTCCAGGCCTCTCTCCTGGTGTGTAGGTGGCCTGCTCTGTGTCTCTTCACCTCGTCTTCCCTCTATGCGTGTCTCTGTGTCTAAATGTGCCCTTTTATAAGGACATCAGTCATATTGAATTGGGCACCGCCTACTGACCTCATTTTTCATTTTAACTTATTTCTATAAGACGCTATCTCCAAAAATCACATCCTCAGGCACTGGGGCTAAGGACATCAACACAGGAATTTCAGGGGACAAATTCAACTCATCACGCAGGCCCTCCCCGAGGCCACCTCTGCATCATCTTTGTCTACAGGCAAGTTGGCATCTAAAAAGTATCTGCCCAAGACATGCGTCTGGCCCATGGTACAGCCAGTCCACAGCCAATGGTGAGGTCCGGGTGACATTGTTTCCTCACCGCCACGCCTCACGCAAGCAGCTGCCTTCTTATAACAGAGTGGACACAAATCCCGGAACTGGTGCAATCACTTGCTGGCTGTGGGTGAAGTAGCCCCACGTCAGTGTGCTGCAAAGATGTGGCTTAGAATGTTACAGCTTGTGTGAAAGATGCGCAGATTTCTATTCCTTCCAATCTGTAGTTTCAAGTTCTGCTTGCCTGAACCCAAGGGGCTCTGTAGGGTGCCTCTGGAACAGCTGGGGTGTTAGGGGTGCTGAAAACACAAGGTACCCAGGCTCAACCTCAGCTTCAATCACACAAATAATCTTGTTGACATGTTTTTTTGGTCAGTTTTTTAATTGATCTTTTGTATATTTTTTTTTAAGAGAGGGATCCTTTGGTAGAAAGAAAATCTGAAACTCTAAATACCTAAATACTGTCCATTTTATCCATGTGTTGTTGGTCCTACCCACCAAATATATCCTGATTCCAGCCATTTGTCATGACTGCTTTAATCTGAGCTCCCATCATTTTTCACCTGGATTACTGTACCAGCCTCCCCGATGGCCTCCCCAATGCCACCTGGCCCTCTCCTCAGGGCTCAGCAAGATTTTTCTGAAAAGGACCTGGTAGTAAGCATCTTGGGCTTCGTGGACCCTGCGGTCTTTGCTGCACCTACTCAACAATTACTCAGCTCCGCCACTGCAGCCCCAAAGCAGCCACAGACAAGAAGTGAACACAGAGGAGGAACTGTGGCTCCAATAAACCTTTATTCACCACGACAGGAGGGGGACTGCATCTGGATTGTGGGCCATAGTTTGCCAACCCCTGCCTGACTTCATGGCAACACTGACCTTCATATTTACGCCTCTTAAAAACATGTGTAAGCTGAGTGCGGTGGCTCATGCCTGTAATCCCAACACTTTGAGAGGCCGAGGATGGAGGATTGCTTGGGGGCAGGAGGTCCAGACGAGCCTGGATAACACAGCAAGATCCCGTCTCTACAAGAAATCATTTCAAAAGTAGCCAGGCATGGGGGCCCACACGTGCAGTGCCAGCTACTCAGGAGGCTGAGGTGGGCAGATCGCTTGAGTCTGGGAAGTCAAGGCTGTAGTGAGCTGTGTTTGGGCTACTGCACTTCAGCCTGAGTGATGGAGCAAGACTCTGTGTGTGTGTGTGTGTGTAAAGGTTGTGTACAAGACACACCTTTAATTAATCACAGCCAGCCCTCAAATAATCTGTATAGTGTAGGACCCTTACAACGCTACACTCCCCACTCTTCTCCCCAACCATCTTTTGCTTTCTTTCTTTCCACGGATTCTGTGACCATCTTCCTCTCCTCACTGACTCTGCATGAAGGGGATTCCTGGTGGGGGAAGGGTAGCCGGTGAGAAATGAAGTACCAAGAAACTAGCAAAGTGTCTTCTGGCTGTTTGGGGACAGTCCTCGTGTCATCCCTGGCCTAGCCTCAAGGGTTCTGGGCCGGTCACCCTGCGGTGTCTGTGCTGTCTCTGGATCTGGCCTCCATGGGAAGGACCCTGGGAGACCCAGCAGAATGGGGTGCCTGGGTTGACAAACATCCTCCTGTTCCTCTGGCTGTGTGGCTCAGGGATAGGCCCACACAGTGTGTCCAGGTGTGCCAGGCCACATCACTGCCTCCTTTGAGATGGTCCAGAGGACCTTGTGGTGCAAGCATGAAGCTTGGCACCCGGAGCCTGGGACCAACTGCCCCGCCCTGTGTCCTGGAGTTGGGGTCCAATCCTGAGAAGACTCTCAGTCACCTGTGGGTGCTGATGAGGGGAGGGAGGAGTTTGTGGACTGAGAGGGGCTATTGCTAGGGGACTCTGAGCACCACCGCTCAGGGGTCTGGTCAGTGGGGGTCTGGTCAGCAGAGATTGAACTCTGGGGCTCAGACACAGAAAAGCTGGTCAGTGACACTTTCTCCTTTTTCAGCTCTTGCCGCACGTGCAGAGAGAGAGGAACTTCCAGTGCCTGCTATGGAGCCAGAGCCCACAGCATGGGGAGGGCCCCATCCAGAGGCAGCACTGCAGCTAGAGGTAGCTCCAGAGCCCTCCGGGCCCTGCACCGGTACAGCCAAGGACCAGCCAAGCGAGGAGCTGCCAGACCTCATGCCACCTGCTGTGGCCACTGGCTTCAGCCCTGGAGCTGAGAGCGTAGCTGGAGATAGACATGGCAGAGAGGAGATTGCGAGCAAGGCTCCAGCCAGCAGCTCCCACGCTGCCCCTAGTCCTGGGCATGGTGCGAGCCTTGGTGTCAGAGACCAGGGTGTGCAGCCTGAGTTCCTCTATCTCACTAAAGAGAGGCAGGCCTCTTTTATTTACCAGAGCCACAGCCCTGCTGCATCGGGACCTTTTCACTCTGTGCTGGGGCTGTCTATCTACAAGCTGGAGGTGCTTGAGAGCAGGAAAAGGAGCCTGTGAGGAAGGGTTCCAGCAGCTCCTCCTACTCCCAGAGGTGGAC
Source organism: Colobus angolensis palliatus (assembly GCF_000951035.1). Lineage (NCBI taxonomy): Eukaryota > Metazoa > Chordata > Mammalia > Primates > Cercopithecidae > Colobus > Colobus angolensis. Next base: position 1,462,376 of record NW_012116655.1, read on the forward strand.
TCCTCCTCCAGGCATGGAGGTCTCTCCGCTACTGGGCTTCTGGGCTATTTGCCCCCGATTTGCTCCCTGGGACTGGCTCTTCTTAACAGGCAGGCAAGGGGCGTGGGGATCAGGTGGGGGAGCTTCAAAGGGGACAGCACCAAATTTTCCAAACTCAGCAGTTGTGCCCCAGGGTCTCCAATCTGTCTTCTGCCCTAGGATTTATTCATACTGTTGTTAAATTACCATTTTATACAAATGACATTTAAATAAAGTTTGATTTCTGAAACTTCATGCCTTTTTGAACTCCCTAATGTTAGATGGTGTTTTTGAGGTGATCCTGAAAATCTCTGATAGTTGTGTCTTTTGTTGTGGTTGTTTGTGTGACTGAGTTACCACCAAATCAACTGTTATTGGAAACCTTTCAGGTATGGCTTTTAAAAGACCTTGACCTACTCTTGCCTGTTTAGACCCTTCAGTTTATTGTGGAAAGAAGGATCATGTAGTTTCATGTCTCTGGCAGATCAATCACTTTCCTCTGTCTGTAGCAGGGAGAAGTCATGGCACCCCAGAGGGTTACTGGGAGGAGGAGGTGACGAGGTGTATGGAATCTGGCCCTGCCATGCAGACCCTAGCACGTTACACCCTAGCTGAGTCCCCTGCTAAGGAAGGGGCACGCCCTCTGCCCTCAACTGTCAGCCACCCATCCCCCACCTGCATCCCCAGGACTGCCCCGGATGGGGAGGTCTGCGATTGGGGAGGACACATAGATGTTCTGATGCTAGCTACGGGACCTGGGGGTGATGACAGTGACAAGGATCTGGGTGCATACATGAGTTTGGCAGCCAGGCCTGGCCAGAGCAGTGACACATGCATCCACACATTAGTGCACTCACATACATGTGCACGCTCACCTGCACAAACACACTGCACACACGCATGTTGTAACTTCAGGGACGGGAGGATGCTGACTCTGGGCCCTGCTGACCCAGCCAGGGGCCCTCTGTAATGGGTGCCATGACTGACTCCACAATGTCACTGGTGCTGCGTACCCTCCCGCCTACCTGCCTGCCCTCTCTGTGTCTGGAGCTCTTGGAGACAAGATACACAGCGGTGTCTGGTTCTGCATAGAGGAGGTTTTTGTAAGTGAGAGGCACAGCTAGATCAGCAGATTCAGGTGAGTGTGACCTGCTGTGTTCTCCCCCTGCTGACGTGGGACAGTTGCTACCTGGTGAGCAGTGCTGTCCTCTGGGCAGGTGCCGAGGAGGGCCATCCCTGAGCACTCACCAGGTGCCCATTCTGCATTGACTGTGTAGACAGTTGTTTCCTGCATCCTCACAGCAACTCTGTGGGGTGGGTGCTGTCCCCAAATGCACCCATTTGACAAGTGAGCTGTCTAGGGTCAGAGGAGCTGATACTGGTCCAGGGACCCAGAGGTGAGCCTGGGATGTGCTCTCAGCCCTGCCCTGTGCAGTGCTGGACTCAAGCCCTGACCTCTGCGGCCTCCCTGCCCTGGATTCCAAATCTCCCTGGGGTTCTGGACTTCAGTGAGGCAGAGCCTGGCCCCAGAAGAGGCACTAAAATGGAGGCCCTGTGGGTGGTGGGGAGGCGGGGGTTCTCAGTCCAATTCTGTGCCTTAAGCTGGGAGGAGGTCTCACCAACTCAGACTTCAGGTGTGGTCACTGATGATCCTTGTGGGACTCACTGGACACATGGGGTCCTGGGGGAGTGTGTCTGCCCCGGCCAGAGTGTGTGAGAACTGGAGTAGAACAGAGCAGTCACCAGATGTCTTGCTTCTTACAGAAAACTGGGCATCTTCATGGAGATCGATCTTATACAGATGTCCAGTCCTGACCCCATCTACCTCCAGGTGCCTGGAATAGCTCATCGTGAGCCCTTGACACTTGGCATGGTGGACACCATTTGCCCAGCCAGGGCAGGTGTGTATCCATCTGAGAGCACTTGAGGACAATAGGCCTCTCTTTCCAGGTTGCCCTGTGCTCAAGTCCTCAGGAAGGAGCCCACCCCAGGTGGGATGCAAGGACTCCAGAGACTGAGGAAGCGGTGGGGTCACTGGGTCTGGCCCCCGTCACCTGGAAGGGGTGGTAGAATGGGGCTCCTCAGGCCGGAGGGTGTCTAGGGGTGTGGCAGGAGTGGTTTGGGTGTTGTCTGGAACACTCGGGTACAGCAGAACCATTGGATGACTTGGTCTTGTGGGATGGTGATGGATGAGGTCATGGATACCCTGCATGTACATGGGTGAGGGGACATTATTGAAAAGTATGAGCAGGTACAGGTGGGGCCGCTCCCTCAAGAGAGGTGGGGCCTCTTCTCCCTTGCTGTGCCTGGTCAAAGGCTCCTGGGATCCCTAAGATCACAGGGCCGGGACAGGCTGTCCACGCCCTCAAGACCGCAAGCGCCTCACCTTGCTCCCCTCTCCCTGGCCCCCTCTGGGTCACAGGGACACGGAGCTGGGTCAACAGTGGACATGGAGCATGAGCCTGTTGACATCTGGAAATTCACTGATCGCCTCGGAATTGTATGGTGAGTCCTCTGTCCCCTGACACATCGGTCTCACCTCAGGGACAGGTTTTGTTTTTAGAAAGATCTCTCTGAGGCAGGACATGTCTCCCTGGCTCGTGCCAACCTCCTCTCCAGGATCAGAACTCCTCCCTGCCTCTCCTGCAGGTACAGCCAGTGGTCAGGGTTAGGGCAGAGCCTTGAGGCCCATCTAGGGAGCCCGGCAGAGCCAGTGGGACAGAGAGGGGGCTGGGTCTGACCCCTGAGCTCTCAGCACTTAGGTCTCCACATCAGCAGGAGAAGAGGGGGCAGCCTGTGGGTCTGGCCCTGTCCCCTTGGGGGCTGCCCTGATGAGATCCGGGGGTGGTGACCACAGGCTAGGGGGCCCCTGGCCAGGCCAGAGGGCCATTGCGTAGCAGGTCTCCGACGGCTCAGGGGACCCAGCTGAGGCATACTTGTAGGGAGGGGCATGGGGACATCAATGGCTGTGACCGTGGGACGCTAGGGAAGAAGAAGGGGAGGGCCTGGCCTTGGCATCTCACAATGAGGCCAGGGAGCAACAGAGTGTGCAGCTGAAGGTCCCGGGAGTGGTGCTGGGAAGGGATCTGGGCCTGGTAAGGGGAGCCCAGCCTGGAGTCAGCCCCTCAGGACTCACAGGATTGAGAGAGGGAGGAGTCTGGGGAAGAGGGGTGGGGTGAGCCCGTGAGACCTGCCACTTCTGGGATGCACCTGAACCAAGCCAGCCCAGGGTGGAGATGACAGCCTTGGGAGGATGACAGATGGGGCGGGCAGGGAACAGTGGTACACCTGGGACCCCTCAGGTGGGGGACTTGGTCAGTCCCCAAGGCTCTGCGTGGCCCTCCAGAGACTCTGGTTCCCGCTGGCTCAGTCAGCACTGTGCAGGGTAGATGGAGGTGCTGAGTCGGTGCAGGTAGGACAGCCAGGCACCCCATGTCCTGGCTGCTGCAGTGGCTGGAAGGAAGCTGAGAGATGAAGGCTGACTGCCCTGAGAGCCAGCTTTGGCTGGAGGCGGGGTGGTGGGGCCATCCCCACTGTCGGCAGGGCTCTTGGTCACCCTTGTCAACCCAGGCTTCTCCTCAGCAGGCTGGGAAGCCCAGTGAGACACCTGTGGGTCTCATGCCTAGGCGGTGACAGGAAGAGGGTCACAGGAAGGCCAGGGTGGCTGGAGAGAGGGTCATGGTCTCTGGGCTGGGCAGGATGGGGGAAGACGGGCAACAGCCAGGGTCAACGGCCAGGCTGCAGGGAGAGACAGGTGCACACTGGGAGGTCAGACCCTGCAAGGCCTGTGGGGAGTGTCAGGTGGGACGGGCTCCAGATGCATCCTCTGGGCACTGGGCAGCTCTCAGGCCAGGCTCCCTGGACTCTGGTAGGTGATGTGGTCACTCCCAAGGCACTGCTGTTAGGGCTCAGCCACCCACCCTAGGTGGCACCCATCCTGTCTCAGGACTGGACTTTCTCAGCTCCCACATAGGGTGCCACCTCCAGCCCAGGAGGGGCATTCCCATTGTGCAGCCTGAGGCCCCTCACGGGCCCCGAGTGGCCCCCACCAGGCCAGCCTCACACTCCTTTTCCAGGGTTCTCATGGGGACCATGTGCCCAGCTCCGCAGGGAGGCCTTGCCTTCCTTCCCTGTGCCTTCCTCCGGGCTGAGACTTAGGGTGGATGGGAGGGGCTGGGGCCCCCTCAGGGAGGGAGACGGTTCCTGGCCTGGGCATGTCCTCACCTCTGTCTGAGTTGCCTTACAGTGAGACGAAGCTGGTTCCTGTCAGTGCCCTGGAGGTGAAGATAAGAGCCTGTGCCTGCTGCGTGTGAGGCTGCCCTAGGGACAGGGAATCAGGGCTGGTGGGCAAGGCAGAGGGGGCAGCCTGTGGGCCGAAGTTGTGGTGACTGGGAGTGACACTGTCACTGGGAGAAATGGCAGTTCCTGCTCCACCTGAACCCAAGATTCTGTCTCCATGGTGGTTCAATCAAAACCCAAACAAAGAACCACAGTCTTGCTCAGAAGTCACTGCCTTCTTGTTCCAGGACCCCAGCTGAAGGATTGGAAACAACCATAACTCAAGCTTTTTGTGGTCTGAAGATGCTGAGTCCTGCTATCAGGAGTCCAGGCAGCTGGTGCCCGTTCTATCAGAGGGTCTCAGTCCCCCAGGGTTTGCCCTTTCCTGGCTCCCTCCAGTTCCTGGAGCCCAGGACCCAGCATCCATAGGCTGCTGCCAGAGGCCAGACACCTCTGCTAACTCCATCCTGGCTCATTTAATAGCAAAGAGATCAGGAAATAAAACCATTGGCAAGTGGCTGAAGATGCTTGGAGACTGGCCAAAATATAAGAACCACAAAAAGTAACATGGGGAGGGAGTGGCCCCGTGACTGCTCTCTACAGAGCCAGGAGACAGGCGCCCATGGCTGTGACCTGGCACCGTCTGCCTCTCAGCGGGTGGGTGGCACCCTGTCCCCACTCAGAGGACACCAGGCCTGGTTGCCAGCATTTTGCCCATCCATGCAAGCATCGCCTTTCTAGGAGAAAACCTAATACCAGGACCTGGGCCACCCCTAGCTCAGGGGTAGGGACGTGTCCTGGTGACCCGAAAAAAGGAATAGGTCCAGGTCAGAGTGCACAACCCTGAGTGCTCCTTCACACTTTCAATTGTTAGGGAGTGGTCTGACTCTCCCTGGGACCCGAAAAAGGCTGGAGACTTCCAGAACCCTCAGGCTCTGATCCTCCCTGAGTTGCCTCGTGTCCTGCCTCACTAAAGCATTTTGTCTGTTTCTGTCTCGCAGGGTTTACAGAGGAATTCCCCCTACCAGTGAGGGACTGGGTGTGCTCACTCCTTCTAGACATTGAGGAAGTCAAGGCTAAGAACCCGGGGAGATACAAGGTAAGGCCCTCCCATACTGGGCCAGGGCAGGACAAACAGGTCAGGCCATGTCAGGAGCCCAGGACTCCAGCTGGAGGGAACACTGAGCCCGGGTTGGGGGTGGGGGCTGTGGTCAGACGCATATCCTGGGCATAGACGGTGACTCAGGCACCACAGGTGCACTGGGCTCTGCTGACCCTCCCAGGTTTCAGAAACAAGGCAAAAAAGGAGCTTTCTACAGAAGGAAACCTTCCTCCTTTCCTTCCAGAAGTGCTGATGGTGGGATGACTGCCGTTTGGAGCAGGGAGTCTTTTGTATGTTCTTGGCCCTGCCCCTACAGGTCATGAAGGAGAAGGGCAAGAGGTCCCCACATGATGTTTAGAGAGCGATATGGAGTCAAGGCACGTGGTATTTAGAGAACGATTCAGTGTCAAGGCATTTCGGGGGCTACAGGGGTCCTAGGGGAGATGGGCAATCCAGAGGGATGGGAGCTTCCCCAGGGCAGAGGCCAGGGTCACCCAGGTGGGCTGACAGAGCCACCAAGGGCTCTTCTGCCCAGGGAGCAGCCAGCATTATGGATTGAGCACCTCCCAGGTTCCCCTGGGCTGGGCTGGGGCATTTGGGGCCAGAACCCAGGTGGCTCCTGAGGCGACGCCAGGCAGCAAACAAAATAATGCAGAATGGTGAAAAGTTCTCTCCATGATGCATGGAGGCTGAGGTGGGCAGATTGCTCGAGGTCAGAAGTTTGAGACGAGCCTGGTCAACATGACGAAACCCTGTCCCTACAAAAAATATCAAAATTTGCCTTGCGTGGGGGGTGTATGCCTGTGGTCCCAGCTACTCAGGAGGCTGATACGGAAATATCAAAGCGACTTGACTCAGGGTTCTGCTAGAAAATATTTAACCAAAATAAAATACCAGTTACCTTCAAAGGGCACACAACACTATTTTCAAAGGTAAACTAAGTTCAGAAACTTTAATATTTCACAATAGACATTTTCCTCAATTTCTAAAACTAGATACAGAATGAAAATGCTCAGTTTTCATATAATCGCTTTAACCAGTCATAGACCTGTGTTTACAAAAGAAAGGCAACAGTGATCCTCTGTTTCAGCACAAAAAGATCTATATCTGCTGAAAATTCATTGAAAGACTCTTTATATAACTGTATTTGTCCTTCACTTTCATAGATCACTGGATTTGGGTTCAGCAGTTTTAAAAAAATCTCTCTACCCATGTATGAATCCATATATGGATGTATCTATCTACATATGTAGATATGTGCGAATGTTTGCATGTATGTGTGTACCTATCTATCTATGACCTATCTAGTCCCTTGGTTCTCATCTGTGATGCCACGATTCAATCAAAGAAAAGAAATATGGCATCACTGCTGTGACACGGTTATTCCACATGCAGTATAGCGTAGGATTCGGTCAGCCTCCCCAACCATTTTCTTGTCTACTTGATTTTAGAGTTAGTTCTTACTATCAGGCAGCTACTAATTAGCTGATATTAAAACCAGCCCTTGTTTAGGCATTTTACTTCAATAATATAGTTTTTATTGTTTAGGCATTTTATAAACTTAACCTTTCTCTTACTGTCTCTCCAGAAAGATGACAAGCCTGCATTTATAGTTTTGCAACTACAGATAATTGTACAAATAACTAAATATGTGGAATTGTTAATTTGTGTCAAGCACTGTACTAGACATATTACATACATAATTTATTTATATAGCCACAGTATAAATTAGTTACCATTATAATCCACATTTTTCAGATAAGGAAAATGAGGCACAGAGAATTTAAGAAATATATGTAAGTTACACTAGTAGGACATAGCAAAACCCACATTTAAACCCACATTTCTCCCCAAAGAGCTTAACTTCCTAACTTTTTATGTTATACTGATTTGGTACTTATCACTCAGTTTTCTCAGCAAAAAAAGTCTCAGTTTTCTCATCTAGGAAGTATACTACTTCATTTATTCATTAACTCTCAGTCGTTTGTCTACTATGTGCTAGGTTATATGGAGGTGCAGGCACAAGGATTAACCAGGAACAAAACAGACTGTGTATGCTGTCAAGGACATAACTTTCCAGTGAGAAGAGTCAGAGAGCCAGGAAATAAATGACTGTAACATGTCATGTGGTGACAAGAACTTTTATGAAAAATGAAGCTGGCTAGAGAGGAAGTGTTGTATTGGAAGCACTATTTTATACCATATGTGGAAAATTCTGCTAATGAGGCATTTGAATAGCAAGAAGAAGATTCTAGGCAAAAAGTAAGACAAATCTAAGAAGGAGGATGTTCTAGGAAGAACGTGTCCATCAGTGAGGCCAGAGCAAAGTGGGGAGGATGGTAGACAACAGTTTCAGAGCAACGCCACAAACTAAATCATGCAGGGCCTTGGAAGACATTGTGGTCAGTTACTGTCCAACCAGGAGACTGAAACTGCACAGTAATTTGAATAAGGAAAATGGAAAGTAAGTAACTGTTAACTATTTCAGGGAATTATCTCTTAAAGCAGGGGTGTCCAATCTTTTGGCTTCCCTGGGCCACATTGGAAGAATTGTCTCAGGCCACACATAAAATACATGAACACTAATGACGGCTAATAAGCTAAAAAAAAAAAAAAAGTCACAGGAAAACCTCATAGTGTTTTTTTGTTTGTTTTGGGTTTTTGTTGTTCTTGTTGTTGTTTTTTTTTTTTTTTGAGATGGAGTCTTGCCCTGTTGCCAGACTAGAGTGTGATGGCACCATCTCAACTCACTGCAACCTCCGCTTCCTGGGTTTAAGGGATTCTCCTGCCTCAGCCTCCTGAGTAGCTCGAACTACAGTCACACGCCCAGTTAATTTTTGTCTTTTTAGTAAAGACGAGGTTTCACCATGTTGGCCAGGATGGTTTTGATCTCTTGACCTCGTGATCTGCCCAGCTCGGCCTTCCAAAGTTCTGGGATTACAGGCATGAGCCACTGTACCCAACCTTGTTTTGTTTTTTGAGACAGAGTCTTACTCTGTCACCCAGGCTGGAGTGTAGTGGCATGAAATCTGCTGACTACAACTCTGCCTCCAGACTCAATCGATTCTTGTGCCTCAGCCTCCTGAGTAGGTGGGATTACAGGCATGTGCCACCACACCTGGCTAATTTTTGTACTTTTAGTAGAGAGAGACAGGTTTTCACCATGTTGGCCAGGCTGGTCTTGAACTCCTGAACTCAGGTGATCTGCCTGCCTCGGCCACCCAAAGTGCTGGGATTACAGGCGTGAACCACTGGCACCCAGCCAAAAAGCTCATAGTGTTTTAAGAAAGTTTACAAGTTTGTTTTGGGCCTCATTCAAACCAGCCCTGGGTTGTGCGTTGGACAAGCTTGTGAAAGGCCAAGCAAACACACACGCAAAATAGGGACAGTAAATTCAGGGAGCTGCCACTGCACTCTCCAGGGCTTCAGGCAAGCACTGCAGGAAGAAACAAATCTGGAAGAATCTCCCACAAACACCAGAGCTGAGTGCTAGACCTCCTTGGAGAGGGTGAGGATGTGGCCTGCTTGACAGCAGAGAATTTTGCTGAGTTTCTACACTGACAAAACACTGGGAAGCTGCTCCCCTAGGTGCTGCCTGTGACCTGCTCTGTCCCCAGAGAGGTGATTGGCCACTGTTGGCTGCTGTCCCCTACAAGAGCAAGGTAAGAGGAGCACTCAGAACTAGGAAGAGCCCCAACCTTCTCCAGTGTCCCTCTAGCAGATGCTGCAGATGAAGTTTCACACTGTGCCGCAGACAAGGCAAAGCCAGCAAGCAGGGTAAAGGGAGGAGGTTTGGAACTGATGGTAATCAGCTCAACAGTGCAAGAAAAATTAGTTTTCTTTTGGAAAACATCACTGATCACTAGAGAAATGCAAATCAAAACCACAATGAGATGCTACCTCACACTAAAACTAATCAGAATGGCTATTACTAAAAAGTCAAAAACTAACAGATGCTGGCAGCATTGTGGAGGAAAAAGGAACACTTACGCACTGCTGGTGGGAGTGGAAATTAATTCGGCCATCGTGGAAGACAGTGGTGATTCCTCAAAGACCCAAGACAGAAATACCATTCAATGAAGCAATCCCATTACTGGGTACATACCCAAAGGAATATAAATCATTTAATTAGGAAGACACAATAGCACTAGTCACAATAGCAAAGACATGGAATCAACCCAAATGCCCATCAATGATAGACTGGATTAAAAAAATGTGGTATATATACATCATGGGGTCCTATGCAGCCATAAAAAAGAACGAGATCATGTCCTTTGCAGGGACAGGGATGGAACTGGAGGCCATTATCCTTAGCAAGCTTATAAGTGTGAGCTAAATGATGAGAACACATGGACACATAGAGGGGAATGACAAACACTGGGGCCTTTCGAAGGGTGGAGAGGTGGAAGGAGGGAGAAGAGCAGGAAAAAAAAAATAGTGGGTACTACTAGGCTTAATACCTGGATGATGAAAGAATCTATACAACAAACCCCCATGATACAAGTGTACCCACGTAACAAACCTGCATATGTACCCTGACCTTAAAAGTTAAATTTTTTTGAAAAAAGATGAGTTCTGCCCTTGTTCAAAGAATTTGAGCCAAAGAGCCAAAGGGTGACATTTTAAATATTTTCGAAAAATCAGCTAGGTGGCTTCATGGAAAGACAAAAGGAACAATAGAAGGAATAAAAAGCATCTAGAAGGACAGGCTACTGATCGAGACCTGAGATGATAGATGGGCAGGGGTTGTAGCAGTAGACCGGTAAGAGATGCTTGGATTCACAATATGTTTTTGTTTGTTTGTTTGTTGTTTTGAGACGGAGTTTCCTCTGTTGCTCAGGCTGGAGAGCAGTGGCACAATCTCGGTTCACTGCAAGCTCCTCCTCCCGGGTTCACGCCATTCTGCTGCCTCAGCCTCCCCAGTAGCTGCCACAACAGGCGCCCGCCACCGCTCCCGTCTAATTTTTTTTGTATTTTTAGTAGGGACGGGGTTTCACCGTGTTAGCCAGGATGGTCTCCATCTCCTGACTTCGTGATCCGCCCGCCTCGGCCCCACAAAGTACTGGGATTACAGGCGTGAGCCACCGCGCCTGGCAGGATTCACAATATGTTTTAAAAGAATCACAACACTATCTACTGATAAAATGGTTTGGCGTATGAGAGAAAGAAAGTAGTCCCAGAGGATTCCAGATTTCTTATGGAAGAATAGAAGTGACATTTACTGGATGGTAAAGACTGAATAAAAGTGAAAAACAGTGAGCTTCTCACTTCAAGAAAAACTGACAATATCCTATATGTCAGTGATAAAATTTAAAATCTGAATTAAAAAAAAGAATTTTCAAAAACTTTTATCAACTATTTGAGCCAGACTGCTGTCCAAACACCTAAAGATCTTTCTGGTTAGGGTGACCATGATTTAACAAAGCTGTTGTTTATTTTACATTGTATAATGAAATGTGCCAACATTTAAAAGATCTGCTTAACTCCGTGCAACAATGTCTAATGGATGATATTATAAAATTGGGCATGGGTAAAAATTATAAGTGTAAGATAGAACAACAGATTTTAGAGTAAAATTAATCTTTTTAAAATCTTAAAAGAGTTTTAGGAGTTTTCATATTTAAGTTTCCAGATTCCACATTACAGCTAACTTTTAAGAAACTACCCCTTTAAAATTTTCAGTGTAGTATCAAAAGAAGATTGTCCCCCATTACCTGAAAAGGTTATTAAAATACTTCTCCTTTTCTAACTATTTTTCTCTGTCAGACCAGACTTTTTCCATACACTTGTTTAAACTAAATAACATATTTTAACAGATTATATGTGGAGTTAAATATGATAATCCAGCTACAATCTATTAAATCAGGTATTAAGGAGCTTAATAAAACTAATATCACTCTTCACATTAATTTCTATTTTGTTTAATTTTTCATGCAAATGTGTTACTTAACACATAATGAGTTTGTCATCATTGCTTTGAATCAACTCATATACTTCTTTCAAGTTATCAGACTCAATTTTAATACGGTAAATACCTAAACATATAATGCAGATAAATCAAATGACTTTGTGGCCCCCAATAATTTTTAAGATTTTAAAGAGTTCCTGATGCCAAAAATTTTGAAAACTTGTCTTTATTCTTTTGTACTGTAATTTGTATTCCATTTTCAAGACTACATACTTGCTGTCCAGAAAGATTCAAGTTGACAGAAAATTGAAAACCATAAACTCAATACAGAGAACATTACTAAATTAATAAAAATGTGTATTTATCTCTCTTTTAAAATTTGTGTCATGTTTGACTAGAAGAACCTTACTTATACTATCAATCGTATTTTTTTCCCCTTAACCTCTGAATTTGGAAATATCATGCAGAGATGTACCTTTAACAACTCCTTCAAATTTTGTTTATATCATCAAGGGCTATCAAGGATCACATTTATCCAAAAATGTAAAGAAAGAAATGATAGAAACACAATATTTGTCCCTTGGGAACTATGGGTTTAAGTTCTGAAAGGAAATGTCTAGTTGTCTTAATGTAAATAAGAATTTGCTTTTTTCTGCTAGGAGGTATAGTATTCCACCTTGTGCTACTCATGTTATTTGGCTTTCATGAATTTCTGTCCTTCCCTATTTTCAGAGCACATGCATTTCCTAACATCTTCATATTTCTACTGCGTCCATCCGCTAAGCTTTCCCTAACTTGTAAAATAACATAATGCCTTGGAAATGAGAACAAAAAACATGGACTCCCCCAAGTCAGCAAGGTGAACTTTCACTCTTAATTTAAATTTAGACTGTAATCATATGCAAAAAATATGAATATACTGCTTAAATGAAACAACTATAAATTTAATACCCAGGTCAAAATCATCATGAAATATACATCCATAAATTCAATATCCAGATCAAGTTTCCTCAACAGTCTAGAATTTCCCATCTGCCATTTCCCCAATCACAATTTACCCTCAATAGTAGTCGCTGTGCAATCTCCTACCACTTTCTCAGGTGCTTTTTGTCTTGCCTGCTTTTTGTTCCCTTTTCTCGGCATTTCTTGCCTTCTTTTGACGAATGTAGATTTTCTTAAACATTCACTTTATTCCCTTTGGTTTGGAATTTATACACTCTTACTCTCTTGTTATAAATTTACTAGAAATTACAATATATTTTTTGACTTATCAAAATTTAATAGTTATTAATACTTTTACCATTATTCTGGAAAATGCAAGGAAGGACCTTATCCCTTCTTTTTTTTTTTTTTTTTTTTGAAACAGTCTCACTGTGTCACCCAGGCTGGAGTGCAAGTGGCTTGATCTTGGCTCACTGCAACCTCTGCCTCTTGGGTTCAAGTGATTCTCCCGCCTCAGCTTCCTCCCAAGCAGCTGGGACTAGAGGCGCCCACCACCATGCCCAGCTAATTTTTGTATTTTTAGTAGAGACAGGCTTTCACTATGTTGGCTAGGCTTGTGTTGAATTCCTGACCTCATCATCTGCCCGTCTCGGCCTCCCAAAGTGCTGGGATTGCAGGCATGAGCCACTGTGCCCAGCCCTGTTATCCCTTCTCACATGTACTTGTACTTGTGTGTGAATTGGGTCTGTGCTGTGTATTTAATATCCCCAAGGTGTTGCTGTTTTAGTCCATTTGTGTATTGTCAAGATATCTGCCACTTCTGCTGCTCTCCGTTCATCCCTGAATCCTTGAAAACATTTATTTGTGATCATTTTGCTTTTTCTTCTCAATAAACATGCTTTAGAATTTCATTTAGGATCTGCTGATAAAAAAAAATTATGTCAGTTTTTATGCATCTGAACATGTTTTAATGTTATCTTTGTTTTTAAAAGATACTTTTGTTGTGTAGGGAATTTTTTGACTAGCGATTAGTATCTTACATCACAGCGAAGCTCTACTAATTTCTACTTCTTGGTTTTCTGCAGCTTCATTACCAGGAGTTTGTCTTTCTGAAATTGCAGGTTATTATATTTCATTAACTTTAGAAAATTCTCAGCAATTGGGTCTTTAAAATATTTTTCTGTCCCATTCTTATTTTCCTCTTTTCTTCAGTGTATATTAGATTTTATTATTAAATACCCTCAGTGACTCTTAAACTCTTGTATCCATATCTTTATCAATGTATGTATAAACATGCATATTTTTCTGGTTAGTTTCTTATGATATCAATTATAATCCACTGCTTCTTTACTCAGTTGTCTCATTTGCTGTTAAACTCATCTATTGAGTCACCTTTTTCTTCCTCACATTTTTTAGTCTTAGAATTTTTTTTGTTTTTTTACCTTAATCTGTCACTTTTATAGTTTCCACTTTCTTCTTGAAATTTCCAAGCTTGACCTCATGTCTTTGAATATAGTAATTCTAGTTGCTTTGAGACATTTTTTTTTCCTCCTTGGCGTCTGTTTATTCCTTCTCACAGTGTCTTTTTTCTTCATTGACCCTCGTATCTTTGAGCAAATGTACAAAAGATAGTGGGTGAACAACTGGTTTTGGCTGTCTTTAGAGGCCCAGATAATGTTCTTTCTCAAATGATTGCTATTTGCTCATGCCAGAAGGATAAGGACAGTCAAGTCCTGAATTACTTTCACAAAAATTTTGGAGTTGGAACCTTTTCAGGGCACTCAGGTGGAGAGCAGCCAGCCCGCTGTGGTGACTGGGGGAATTCTAGTTCCTTCTCACTGCTTTAATGCACCAGCAGCCTTTAATATCCATGACCAAAACCGGGGCCTCTGCAAGAATAGCAGAGGTTTAACACAACCTGGTAGATATCCCATCTGAAGTAACAAATGGCTCCAGGGCAAAGCAGCTCTTATTTCTCTAGATGCTGTTTCTCTCCAAATCTCAGCCTGACAATTCTTGGCTGTGCATTAATTTAGTGTTAAAAAAATTAAATTATTACCTCCGATATTTATTTATTTATTTAATTTTTTATTTTTTTGTGATGGAGTCTTGCTGTCACCCACAGGCTGGAGTGCAGTGGCACAATCTCGGCTCACTGCAACCTCCGCCTCCGAGAATCAAGGGATTCTCCTGCCTCAGCTTCCCAAGTAGCTGTGACTGCAGGAGCATGCCACTACTAATTTTTGTATTTTTAGTAGAGACAGGGTTTTGCCAAATTAGCCAGGCTGGTCTCGACCTCCTGACCTCAGTGATCCACCCGCTTCGGCCTCCCAAAGTGCTGGGACTATAGACGTGAGCCACCGTGCCTGGATTTGATTTGTTTTAAAATGTTATTTTACATACAAAAACTAATTTAAATTATTCTAGGATACCTAGTCTGTCTTTATCAGAAGCCTAAGTCTGACATTTATTCATCATAAAAGACGATATTTGAAATTTTCTCTCACTTGTGATGTTTTGTTGTCAACCTCACAGTTATCTTATAAAAATGTTCTTGATTATGTCTGATAATATTGTTTTGACAAATAATTTTTTCTTTGTGCCATTCTTCAAACTTTTATGTTGTAAATGGTTAGATGAAAAGAAGAACTATTTTAAACTGGTGTTACAAAGCAGTGCTTACTAAGGACCTACGTGTTAAAAGAGAAATGGCAATATTTGTCAAAATGTCTATGCAAGTACCTAATTTGAATGTATGCTATACTGCAAATAAAATGTTTCTATTTATAAATGTCATTTTTTGTCACAGCATAGAATGGAGTGGAGAAGGAATAAAGAAATCTGTAATTGGTGTCATCAATCAGTTGTAAACCCCAGCCTCCAAATTATGTTATTAATCGTTGGTACTGAGAGTTCACAGTGAAATAGAACAATCAGAAAACATGGGCAAATAAATTTATTAAAAACTCATCTCTATGATATGCCATGTTCTGAATAGGCAGTTTCTGAGTGTCCGGGCAATCTGTACAAGAAAGAGAGTTGTTATTTGGTCAAGGACACATGCATTTTTCAGTCTAGAAGAATGTCATCATTTTCTTGAAGTAATTGCAGTGTTCCCACTCTGTATCAAACAGCAAATACCTCTGATTCCTAAGTCAACAGCATAGTTATTACTTGATTTTTTTCCAAGTGAATAAAATGAAAAATAAATTGTTATGTCACAGTCCCAAAAAAACTACTGGTATATGGAATAGTTGAGATGATAGAACATGATTTTACAACTCCAAACTGAAAATACCTATCCAAGCAGTTGCATCCCTAAAAAACTATTATATTGTCTGGCAAAAGACTCTCTCCGGATAGGAAGTTTTTCTAGATTTTTCTAGAAATAGAGACAGGGATTAAATTTTATGTGGCCCCAAGAAAAGGAATCAGAATTGAGTATTGTCAATGATTGCTTATGGACTTGAGAATTAAGAAAAAAAAGGTCCCTCCTCACAGGTACTAACAGTTACATAACCGCCGGGTGCCATGGAACTAATTTGACATATTGAAATAATTTTCTATAATCATTCAGATTTGTTTACGATCAAATTATAGCTATCAAATTCATACTTACGTAAGTTACAAGTCAAATCTTATTTTAAAGTACATTCAAACTCTTTGAAGATTTATCTTAACAATGACAAAGCAATTGACTGGGAAGTAGTATTGTTAACCATTCAACTGACTATTTGACCTAAGAATACTGTATGGACATATATTTAACTTATATTGAAACAAATGAACATGTTTGTTTATACCATATAGTTATAGTTTTATTTGATTTTTTAA
This sequence comes from Colobus angolensis palliatus, assembly GCF_000951035.1. Taxonomy (NCBI): domain Eukaryota; kingdom Metazoa; phylum Chordata; class Mammalia; order Primates; family Cercopithecidae; genus Colobus; species Colobus angolensis. The sequence goes on from NW_012116655.1 coordinate 1,478,458, forward strand.
ATAATTCAACCCAAACCATCAATCCTGAAGTATCAAACTTCAGTGACTTCAGCAATTCTACTTTTGAATTCAGTGATTTGGTAACAAATGTAAGTAAAATAATTTTGGCCAGGCGCGGAGGCTCACACCTATAATCCCAGCACTTTGGGAGGCCGAGGCAGGCAGATCACAAGGTCGGGAGATCAAGACCATGGTGAAACCCTGTCTCTA